>NW_006921643.1:12237547-12238660 GCF_000298275.1 Orycteropus afer afer | reverse complement strand
AAAAAAAAAAAAAAAAAAACTCTTAGGAAGAGAAACATGATGACAGGAACTAAAATCTTGTTTCTTAAGTTATCTCAAATGCCTGATACACAATAAGTTCTCAGTACATCAGTCAAGTCAGTGATTGAATGAATGAGTCATTAATTCTGGAGGGCAGAAAGGAAGATTATGGATGGTGTCTTAGAGCAACATTTGAACCTGATTCTTCATGATGAGGAGAGTTTCACCAAGTGGAGAAGGGTAACAGAGCAGTTTTGAGAAAAGATATTTGGCATGAAAGAAAAACTGAGTTTATTCAGTGTGTCTAGAGCTTAGGTTATATGACAATGTTAACCTATTTATGAAATATGGGCATTTCAGAAAAAATTTTTTAGAAAGTTTGCTTTACATCTGAGAAAAAAAATTTTGAGTCAGTATCCCCAGTCTTAATCTTCTTGTTTAAAAATTACTCTCCACATATTTCCCCCACCAAAACACAAAACAAAACAAAAAACTAAAATAAAGAATTTAGTTCTGTATTTTGTTTTCTTATGCTAAAATTCAGATTACCAGGCTTTCCATCAGAGCCATATATATATGGACTGAATATATGGTTTGGAGACAAGGAAATAGCATTTTAAATAAGCATCTCAAGTGATTCTTTTGCACACTGATATTTGAACATCTTGGGTATAAGTGCTGTTGTTAGTTGCTGTCAAGTCAGTTCTGACTCATGGTGACCCCATGTGTGTAGGGTAGAACTGCTCTCTAAGATTTTCAAGGTTTAAATGTAGGAGTCTCAAACTGATGCCCAAGAGTTGAATATATATTTGATTATCTCTAGTATTTTGGCCTTGTTCCCTGTTCTTTCCTCTGACTGGAACTCTTCTCTGTAACTTCTCTGTCTTCCTTATCGTTCTATTTTATACACACTATTTTTGCTTCAGGAGCTCTGGTAGCATAGTGCCTAAGGCACTTGACTGCTAACCAGAAGGCTGGTGGTTCAACCCACCAGCTGCTCCTCGGAAGGAAGGTTGGGCAATCTACTTCTGTAGTGATACTGCCTTGGCAACCCAAGGAGGGGTCGCTATGAGTCGGGTCGACGGCACATAACAACAACAACAACAACAACAA
>NW_006921643.1:12216400-12237062 GCF_000298275.1 Orycteropus afer afer | reverse complement strand
AAATAAGATCTACTATGATTGAGGCTAGAAGATACTCCTAAATCCTCCTACTCTAGGTCACATGCTCTTCTTATGTGAGCTCATGACACCTTGTGTTTTTCACTGTTATTAGAACTAAGGATACTATGTTGTTTGCCTATTTACTTGTTTATCTCCCTTACTATTAAAAAAGAAAGAAAGAAAGAAAGAAACACTCTGTGAGGGTAGAGACTGTATCATCTTCTATGTTTCTCTAGTGCCTACCTTGCACATTACTTGACAGATAGTAGATACTCTACAAGTGGATTTTGAATTAAAAATGAATGCATCGATACATGCATCAGCCAGCTATTGCGATGTAAACATATAACTATAAAATCCTAGTGGTATGTGACAGTAGGCATTTGTTTCACTCATACAGTTGTAATTCATGTAAGTGTTGACTGATCTAGATAGAGCTAAGCTGGGTTCAGCTCTAAAATGCAGGTTGGATCTGCTGCATGTCTCACTTCTTCCTTGGATCAGCAGGATAGTGGGGCATATTCTTATGGTGAAAGGCAGGAACACAAGAAGGCAAGCAGAAATATATCCTTTTATATGTAGGCTTAGAATTGGTACCCTGTCACTTTGATACATCATTGGCCCAAACAAGTCAATGGTAAAAGATGTGGCTCAAGGAAGACAAAAGGTTAGGGCCACACATAAATGAATAAATGAAGTAAGTGAAGAGAATTGAAGGGGTGAATATTTCATCTAACTCATTTGCTTTCATGTGCCAAGGACTCTGGGAAAATATAATAATGCTAGGAAGCCAAACTGGGAAGATCTAAGTAAAATTCCATTTGGTGATTCACTAGAACCCATTAGGTTCATATATTAAATAATAATAACAATAATAAATACCCAAGTGTTTCTGCTACACAAAAGCTCAGCACCCATACAGGTGGGCTGGAAAGTGAAAATTCAAGCCCTGCACACGTGCTGCTCTGTTTTCTCTTCTACCTTGCTGTGCTCCCTGAGGTATACTAGGCAAAATAGAGAGATTTAGAAGTGAGCCCGGAGAGACAAGAGCTTGAACTACAATTATGCATGGCACAGGGGTCAAGCAGATGTGATAAAAGGATTTTGTGGAGATTCAGTATTTGCAGGTTTTCACATTACCATTTGCTTCAAGCAATCACATCAGTGTTTCCTTTTGATTTCTTAAGACTTTTTTTCCGTGTCTACAGATAAAATAATCAAGAGCTTAATCAATTCAAGTTCTTCTCCATGAAACTTCCCCTTCTAGCTCTGTATCCAACATCAGCCAGAGAGAGAAATATTTTATTTTCCCAAGTTTTTGGAAATGTAAAAAGTTTTCCTTCATGTGACAGTCTAAATCGCTTCCACTTCCAGTGAATCCCAATAGACGAAGTCAGGAAGAGACTTCAAATGTGACAGTTTCTCTGTGCAAAGAAGAGATGAAAAAAATTTGCAACATTTTTTTTTTTACATGTTCAAGATGAAAGAACAGTCACTACTTCCTTTACCTTAGGAGAGATAAGATGATAGCAGATTCAATTAATTTGCTCATTTTTGAAATCTTATAGGAATCTCTCTGATCTACATTGATTATCATTTGGAGAATGGTCTTCTGAAAAATCATCTTCTTTTTCTCCTTGAAGAGCAAAGTTGAAATCCTTGGTTTGGGGCACTGGAAATCTCAAAGTGCTTCCCAAATCCTATTTCTGGGGAAGTTGTGTTGCTTACGTAACCTAAGGCCCATCCATAGAATGAAACACTAGGAAGCCTTTAAAAACTCATGTTTACTTAAAATAATAAAAGATCCATGAAAGTATTCTTAATAAAAATATATGTATATATAACTTCAAAACAATATGTGGTGATCCCAATTGTGTTAAATATCAGTAATCACCTGGGCACAGATACGCACACAAGCACACACATATAAAGAAAAAAGACAGAAAGAAATATACCTAATGCCAGTGATGTTTCTCTCTAGGTGGATTGATTTTGTGTAATTTTATTATTTATACTTTCTATGTTTTTCCCAATTTTTTATAATGATACCATATTCCTTTTGTAGTTAGAAAAAAAAATTGTAAGATATTTCTACATGACTAACATTTTACAAATTATTTTGACTGAATTAACATTATGAAACTATATAAAAAATTATTATTTGAAAAGCCTTCTTAAAAGTAATAGAAATATCACTGTTTCTCTAATCATTAACATAAGTAGACAAAAACCAAAACAGAAAAGAGTTCAAGAACATTAGAATATACATCATCTTAAGTACACTTTTCAAGTAAACATAAAAAATAAATTCATATAAGCAGTTAAGTTAGAGGTGATATTTTATTTATTTAAAAGGATTCCTTTTATTTAAAATTTAGCTGTCAATTTTCCTTGAGCACTAACTCAATGATAGTCACTAGGTTAATTATCACATTTAATCCTCACACAGATCATGTGAGATGCATGCTCTATTATCCCCATTTCACAGATGAGGAAACTTAGGTTTAAAAAGATCCAACATCTTGTAATTAGTGAAGTCAGGACTTGAACCCATGTCACTTAAAATCCAAAGCCAATACAATAAACAGTGCTATTATCAAATATTTTGATGAGGATATCAAGTTTTAAGTTAAAATATTCAAGCAACTAAGAAGCACTGTTATAGGGTAATTGAGAAAGGATTCTTGGAGAAAAGTAAATGTGTTATCTTTGTTGGTTGTTCTGATTTGCTTTCTCAGTTCTCTTAAAAAAACAAACAACAACAACAAAAAAAAACAGAACTAAAGTTTTGTGTAGATACACTCGGGACTCTGATAGAGCCAGTCCGGACAGTGAGACTGACAAGTAGGTCCTTGGGGTTTCTATCCTCTTCATTGTTCTCTTCCAAGTTGGTTTCTCCAGCAAGACTCCTGATTAGGCTTTAGTGCTTGCTCTTAAAATTCTAGTTCTAATTCTATTTTCAAACTAGAGAACAGTCAGGGAAGCACTGGATTATGACATTGAAAAGGAAGGAAATAAAGCCAATTCTAAAATAAACTGTGGTAAGTCCTTCTTTAGCTGAGTCAGATGTCCCTGTCTTAGATACTTCAGTCCAAAGAGGGACAGTTTTAGGAATCAGTGACATTCTATATTGTGAGAGAGCCGTTTTGCTGACCACATTTCAGGAGATGGAAATTTAAATGTGTTTTGGAGATACACCTGACTTACGACGACATTATTATTTTACCATAACATTCTCAGGACAAATATTCTGATTAAAAAAGGAAAAACTAGATTCTTGGGCAAGGAAGCACCAGCCTGGGCATTGACATCAACCTAAATTAGCTAAGCATACATTTCTCTGAGCTACTACCATGGCTGGAGGACAACTGTAATCCTTCCAGGTTCCATAGGCTGAGCCTGTAGCACTGAGGGTTTTCATAGGAAAAGCAGAAAGGCCAGTGAATATTCCAGATGTTTCCAACTGTCCAGACATCTGGTGTGATGGCAAGTCCTATCCAGATGGTTACTTCATATTTAATTTTTTGCCTGGATGTTAGCTGCCATCTGTACACCCAGTCTTAGGATCTAACAGAGCATCAGTCAATACCATGTTGTCTGTTAATTAGAGCTTTGCCTGAGTACATTTTGTCCACTGGGCCCCTGCTGTTTCAGTAATCTTCCAGGCAGACACATTTACCTGCATATTCATGGTGACTTAGAAGACACTCAGCACTCACATGCTGATTAATCGTTTAATTCCTCCTACATACCCTTCAGTGTCAGATCTTGCTTCTATTCACTAGGGTTTTTATTATCTCCCTTTTCAAATTCTAAAGATTTCTGGAGAGAAAGCCATGAAAACGGCTTGTTTGTTACCTGAATTTATATCCATCCGAACAACTTCTATTTGCTGGTGGATAAAGCCACCTATCACAACCTTCACTTCTTTGTGGTACAGTGACAAAAAAAAAAAAAGTTGCTATGAAGTCCATGCCACTCAGGGTGACCCCGTGTGTGTCAGAATAGAACTGCACTCCATAGGGTTTCCAATGGTTGATTTTTCAGAACCAGATCAGCAGGACTTTCTTCTCTCATGCCCTTGAGTGGCCTCAAACCTCCAACTTTTCAGCTGGCAGCCAAGCACATTAACAGTTTGCACTGCCCAAGGACTCCATGCAGTAAGGTAGTCTACTCACTACTGTCAGAGTCCATTTGACTCATAGCGACCCCTCCTTGGGTTTCCGAGGCAGTATCCCTACAGAAGTAGATTGCCTAAGCTTCCTTGCAAGGAGTGGCTGGTGGGTTTGAACGGCCAGCCTTCTGGTTAGCAGTCAAGTGGCTTAGGCACTATGCCACTATGCTGGTGATTTGTCCTTTGTGGCTGCCAGAAGATTTCTTTAAATGTCTTTAGGAAAAAGATCAAAATCTTTACCATGACTTACCAGGTATCTAAAATCAGATTCTGATCTTTTGCTTTCATCAAACTTGCTTTCCAAGCTGACTTCATGTTAGTCTTTTATTCTTCTAAAATAGCATTCCTTCTCTGGCATCTAAACCTTCACACGTTTCTGAGTCCCATTTTTTTCTCCCTCTTTAATTCATTAAATTTCACTCGGCTCTGAAATTAATCCTTCTTTGCAAAGAGGAAACCAAAAAACAACCAAACTCACTCAAGTTTCGGACTCATAGCTAACCCTGTTGGGTTTCTGAGGCAGGAAATCTTTACAGAAGTTGATTGCCTGGTCTTCCTTCCATGGAGTGGCTGGTGGGTTTGAACCACCAAACTTGTGGTGAGTAGTCAACTGCCTTAGGCACTGTATCACCAGTGGGTGTGTCCCTGAAACCTCCAAACAATGTGAATATGCCTTATCTACAAACTCTTGTAGCATCCTGACTTCCCTTTTGCATAATTTACCTCATTTAGCTATGCCTTGACAGTCTTCTCCTTAGATTAGTTCTTCCTAGAGATCAGGGCCTGTGCGTTTCTAAAGGCATATCCTGAGTGTCTGGCACACAATAGGCACTCAGTAAATATTTTCAAATTAGCAAATGAAAATGAAAGTAAATGCTTAACAGGACAATTTCAAGAACAATGTTAAATTGTAACAACATTGAATCAATGATTAAATATCAATAAGTATTTTCTTAGTATTCCTCCCATTTGCCAGGCACTGTGGGAGACATAAAATTATTTTAAAAGTAGTATATAAGTCTGTTTTCCCAAAGAATTTATCTAGTTAAAACATTTGCTAGATAAAGACCAAGATAACAGTGTACAATTTATACTAATTTAATCTATAATCAAACAATACAATTAGTGACCAAATGCATGAATGATTATTTTAAATTATTTTCTCTCTTATTGTTGGTTTTGCACCGGACCTCTGGTAGCATAGTGGCTAAGGCGCTTGACTGCTAACCAGAAGGCTGGCAGTTCAAACCCACCAGCCACTCCTTGGAAGGAAGATCGGGCAATCTACTTCCATAGTGATACTGCCTCAGAAACCCAAGGAGGGGTCGGTATGAGTCGGGTCTGACTCGATGGCACATAACAACAACAACAACAACACTGTTTTTGTAGAGATTTAGGATGGTGTGTCCTCAGACTGCTCTTCTTGGGTCTAGATATTCTCTTTATTTGAAGTCCTAACTTGGTTTTATTTCATTCCAGCTGAGATGCTGTCTCCAGCCACTTCAGTCGTTTCACCTCCTCTAACAAGGGTAGATTTAAGACAGGGCAGAAGAAGAAAAGCTCTTCTCCTCTTTCATGGGGAATGGGCCCCAAAACTGCCTCACTTCCTGTATGAGTTGAAGATGATTGAGATCAAATTCTGAATAGCTTTCTGAAGTCAAGCATCTACCTAGAGAAGGGAAAGAAAAGTTACTCTTTAGGTCAAGCAGGTATGTGGTATGGTGCGAGAGGAACTGGATAAAGTAGGAATGAAGAGGATAAAGAAGAGTCAGAGTAACTGGACTAGAACTTGTGTGAGGTCCTATCTTTAAAATGTTGCCTCCTCAGCTTGAATCTCATGTTAAATTCAACTTTTCTGGGCGGATTAACACTGAACATCTGAAAATGGATTGTTTTTTCAGGTTGCTTTTTAACTAAAGACTGTTGTTGTTGTTGTTATGTGCCGTCGAGTCAGCCCCGACTCATAGCGACCCCTCCTTGGGTTTCCGAGGCAGTATCACTACGGAAGTAGGATTGCCCAACCTTCCTTCCGAGGAGTGGCTGGTGGGTTTGAACCGCCAGCCTTCTGGTTAGCAGTCAAGTGCTTTAGCCACTATGCTACCAGAGCTCAAGCCTAGCTGAATGTAAATTTAGAATCAGATCGGAGTTGAGATATATTTAATAGGAGAAGGGTGATAAGAAGGGAAATGTGTCACGAAGGGTATAGATGAGAGATAGAGCTGGAAAGGGAAGAAGGAAAGGATGGTGCCGTCTGGGCAGTTATTGGGAGCTGTGATATGATCTAGAAAAAGCACAGGACTTGAATTGGACAGAGTTGGCATAGGTCTCTGTGCTACTGACCAGTTGGGTGACATGGGGCATTTCTGATCCCTGAGCCTCAGTTTCCCTCTCCATTTCTTACCTAAGAGGATAGTAGTGAGATTCAAACAGATAATATGATTTCTTTTCTTTTTTCTTTCTTTTTTTTTTGAAACAGTAGTACATGAAGCCATGTGAAATGATCTACTGCCAAAGTATTAAGTTGGTGGATTCTGGAACCAGATTGCCTAGTCTAACTGTGCATCTACCACTCATCAGCTGCATAGCTTTGGGCATGGCACTCCATTTCTTCATCTGTAAAATGAGGATAGTAAGTGTATGTTGGGAGCTCTGGTGGCATAGTGCCTAAGGCATTTGACTGCTAAGCAAAAGATTAGCAGTTCAAACCCACCAGCAACTCCTCGGAAGGAAGACTGGGCAATGTACTTCTGTAGAGACACTGCCTCAGAAACCCCAGGAGGGGTTACTATGAGTCGAAATTGACTCGATGGCAGTGAGTTTGGTTTTGGGTTTAAGTATATGTACATCATATGATTGTGAGACTTTAACAAGTTAATATAAGTTAATATATGTAAAGCACTTCAAACAATCCTGCAAAGTTGTGAGTGTCCAGTAAAATTTATGTAAAATAGTAATGATGATTATTTTCATCACTGTTGTTGTTGTTGTCATATGCCATCGAGTTGGCCACGACTCATAGTGACCCCTCCTTGGGTTTCTGAGGCGATATCACTTCAGAAGTAGATTGGCCAACCTTCCTTCCGAGGAGTGGCTGGTGGGTTTGAACTGCCAGCCTTCTGGTTAGCAGTCAAGTACCTTAGGCACTAGGCTACCAGGGCTCCTATTTTCATCACTAAGAGATATCAAGTGGTTAAGAAGTAAGGCTCTGGAGGCAAGCAGAAGTAAGGCTCTGGAGGCAAGCAGAAGTAAGGCTCTGGAGACATGTGGCTAAAAATACTGTTCCATTACCTACTAGACTGAACAAGATGCTTAATGTCACCATGCTTCAATTTCCTAATCTGTAAAATTAATATAAAATAATGCCTATCTAAAAGAATTGTTTTGAAGTTTAATTATGATTAATTAATCACCATTTTTAATGACACATAATAAATATCCAGTGGATTTTTGCTGTTATTATTATTATTAAAATGTCCATGGTTATATAGACTCAAGGTTGATAGAATTGGAGAAGATGAACATAAAATCATGAAAATCCCAGAGGGTACTACGGTAACATTCCAGTTATCAGCCTTCTTCAGCCTTTGGGCGATAACTCAGCAAGTCTCCAAGCTGTTCCTGCTCTTTGCCCCTCTTCCATCTCCTTGTTGTCACCCAATTAGGGAACATATATTGAGTGCTTACCATGTACTAGGCATAGGGCTCAGCATTTAATGAGAATGTTCTCATTGAATCCTCACAGTATCTGTGTAAGATGACCATGATCTATGGGTGGAGGACACAAGACACAGAGAGATTCAGTTATTTTGTCCAAGGCTACAGAGCTAAGGAGGAATAGAACCTGGACCAGGAGGATCCTGTTCATTGCACCTCCACACCTTAGCATGAGGCTGGCTCTCATTCCTCTTGACTCACATTCCAATGGCTATGTTTTCTGCTTATTCCTTAATATAGCATGACGACTCCTAGAGGAATAAAGCTAAGATACCTAAGGTTTGAATTTCACCCAGAGGTTTCTCAGAAGAAAGTCCTGGTGATATACTTCAGGAAGAAAAAGACCCTACAGAGCATCATTCTACTCTGACATACATGGGGTCACCATGAGTCCGAATTGACTTAGAAAACAGCTAAGAACCCAGGTAGGTGCTTGTGTTGACTCTTTAACAAACAAGGTACTCCAGAGCCAAGAACAGCAGTTGTTCTATTAAAGGGAATAAGTGCATTGTTCATAGAAGAATGGGTTCCAAACTCAGATAATCCCAAGCACTTAGTAAATTTGTAAATTGATGTACCCTCTCTAAGCCTTAGTTTCTTTAGCTATAAAATGTAGGTAATAATAATATCTATTCTGGAGAGTTACTATAAATACTAAATGGTGTAATAAGAGTAACTTGCTTAGTGTGGCACCAGGTCCCTAGTAAATACCCAGTATCATCAGCATTTATTATCAGACACACATTGCAGGGGAGTGGGGCAGATCAAGGTTAACGTATTATGCTACCAGATCAAGTACATGACTGGAAATCCAGAATTTGGCATGGATTTTGGTGTTAACATCTCCCATGAGAGGAGGCATTGTGGAACTTGCAGGGCTTCTGATTTTTACTCTCCAGCCTCTGAGACTCTCTTCCGGTTCAGGGAATAGACCTTGCACCACTCTAGGCATGTTTCCAAAAACTGAAAACAAAGAGACCACCTGCCACTGATTTGCTGTGGCTTCCTGCTGGGCTCAAGACTGCTTCAGAGAGCTTTCTGCAAGACAAAGGGTAGATGGAAGACAGCTGATTCAGGAACTGAGAGCCTGGACTAGCCCTGCCTTGGCCATCATCACCAACTCTGTGTCCCTGTGCTCCAGGTTCCCCATCTGTAAAATATTGGGCTAGAGCTATATGATCACTGAGGACCTAGCTCGGACAATTGATGACTTTGGGACCAGATGTGTAAGAGATTTGAGGGATTTGGAGACTGAGAAAAGACAACAAAAGCCATCTCATGTTAATCTCAAGCTTTACTCTCAGTTCAGTTGAGGTCTACAAGTATTTATTGAGCACCATCTATATGCTAGGCACATTGAAGACACTGGAGATACAAACATAAATGAAACTTTCCCTGCACAGTAGACCATAAGCTGCCCTTCAAATCAAAGGGGTAGCCCCAAAGAGCATCTTTTCTCCTGCCATGGCCATATTGTCAAACTCGAAGTTTTAATGATATGGCAAAATAATTAGGCATGTGGCCAAATAAATGAGCTCTGTGACCTTAAGCATGGTCTTCAACCTCTTGGAATTCCAGCTGACTCATCTGTAAATACCACTTCTCTCTTGAAGCTTTTGTGAAAATTATAGTAGATAATGTATGTTCCGTGGGAATAATATTTTTAAAACTATTCATAACGTTTCCCTTTTAGCCTTTCAGAATTCAAGACCCTTCCCCCAATTGGATTGAAACAGTCATCTTGAGAAGTTCTAGTGGTGAGAGTAGAGGTATTAGAATTTATTTCAGAAAAAAATAAAAAGAGAAACAAGGGGCTGTAATCAACCTCTGACATGCAAAATAAGATTATTTAGCAAGATTTGACTTGCTGCTAGGATGTTGCCTGAGAATTACCTAAGGGAATGTTTAAATTATTAGATGGATTGACTAAACTCTAAATGAAATTGGCACAAAAGTTGTTATTCTTCCTCTTAATCAAAGCACTGGGCCTTGGAAGGAAGACCAGATAAGTTACAGACAAACTAAACAAGCTAAATTTACTTAGCACATCTGTGTGTAAAGCTGTGTTAACTTCGTGAGGAGCACAGTTATTGGAACATAGTAAATAATTACAATTTTCACCATGGTTGCATGTCTAAATTTATAATAATAACAGTAGAAAAATGCACACCAAACAAACAAAAAAAGATGTGTAGTTCTTATGTTTAACTTTTTCTGACAGTAAATAAAGAAAGGAAATCAGCTTACTCTGAGAGCTCATTGGAGGTAAGAGTTAACCCTTATTCATCTCAGTATCTCCATCACCAAGCACAGTCCTTGGGACAGAGGTGACAATCAATGAATGAATGAACGAATTACTCCACAAGTGACTAATCAAGGTGTAATTCTGAAGAAACAGAACTACCAGTTTACCTAGTTTATTGAAGAAGGCATTTTGTGGTTATAACAAAAAAAATCACAAACCCTGGTGAGTGGGCCTAACTCTATGACTAGTTGTGTAGCCTTGTCAAGTTATTTAATCATTCTACTTGCCAGTTCTTCATATACAAAGTGGAACACATTATCTACCACCCTAAGGTTTATTGTAAGAACATTGTATATAAAAGCAAAAAGAACCCTGGAAATATGAAACATTATGTATTCCCAAGAACACTTAAGATAGATAACTGTGGAACTCTGAAACTGGGCTGTTCCATTCCAAGGAGGACAAAGGTATTTTAAGAGATTATTTGATATAATCCCATGCCTATAGTTTAGATAAAAAACAGTCTTATAGGCACCTGTTTCTGGTTTTATTTTTAATGAAATTGAGTGATTAACTTCCAAGAGAATTCATGAAGTCAGAGTAAGCATTGTGACTTGAAATCATTTCTCTTACTTTTAATTCAGACTTTGTTTTTATTAAAGACTCCTAAATTTCTGGTCTTGGTTGGCTTCCTTTAAGATGAAGTTGAAATGAATTTTATAATTTTATGACAAAGCCAAACTCCTATAACTTTAGGCAAAAACAGATGAGGCAATTTGAACAGAATCCAAAATAGATATTGGCTCAGAACTAACCAAATCCAAACCTCCTCTGACATCCATATAGCTTCTGCCTTTTCCACATCTGTGGCTTAGCTACACACAATGCTTATGCCTGGGAACAAGAATGAGCAATGCAGAATTCAGAAATTTTTAGTATGAAGCATAGCAAAGATCATAATAGATCTTTAAAAAGATACCCTTATATCATTAGCATCACTGTTAATGAATTATTGATATGAACCTACCTTTAATTCCCAACTATGTTAACTTCTTTCTGAACTGATCTTTCCAGTCAACATTCTCTCTCCCAACTATAAATATCTTTATAAGATAATGGAAATGACTCTCAATTAGTATGTTTCATATACTGGTGATATGAAATATTTTATAAGAATACCACCAAATTTTGTAACATGGAGTTTTGTTTTGTTTTGTTCTTTCAGTTTCCCAGAATCCTCTTTCTTTGGAGTTCATTTGGAGAACCTCCCCTGTCTTCTCTCTTAGTCTCTGTGGTTTGAGTGGATCTGATTCTAATTCTAAATATGTAAGTGGGCATGTAATCTAGACCTAAGCCAAAGGGCATGCCTTTCCCTTTGGCACAGAGACTCGTTTAGGGATGGGCACATGATCCAATTCAGGCCTTCGTTCAAATTGTTGGGAAGAGAGAAACTTTCTTTCTTTTCTTTACCTTTTTTTTTTTATTATTATGCTTGGATATTAGAGGATTCATCCCTGGAGCTGATATGTCTCTGTGTGGGATTTGAAATTAAAGCCAGCATGGGGTGGTGGTGAGGCAAGGGGAAAAACAGAACCCAGAAATGGAAAGAGACTATATCATGCTGAAATTATCCAAGCCTAAGGATCTAGTCATGCCTGAAGTTATTTGATATTTCTGTTATATGAGCTCAAGAATTTCCTTTTAAATTGATCCAATTTGGTTTTGACTTCCTATCTATTGTGAGCAATTTCCCTGTTTTATCACTGAGAAGTCCAGCATCACAGCAAACTTCTCAATCCTGGGCAAATGAGGATGGTTGCTAACTTTATCTATTGCCTACAATAGAGCCTTAACTGATTCAGATGATAAAATATGTTTCTTTACAATTGAGAATTAAGGATGTTACAATGCAAACATTGATGGAATGTTGAAATAAGTTCCTGGGTGGGGCTTGGCACAACTGGCTGTGAATGAGAAATAAGAAAGCAGAACAGAGTCAAAGAGGGCAGAATAAGTCAAGGCAACAAAGATGGTATCTTCATCAGAACCTCTGAGGACTTTGCCTCTGAGAATATAAAATGACACAGTAAAGGCAGTAAAAAGTTCTGGTCAGTCCCCAAGTACAGAAGGAATGATAAGGAATAGTGCTCGACCTGTAATTGTATTTTGATACGCTGGTAGACATTTTTTTCTGTACTATGATCTGGTAATTACTACTGACTTATTTTAATGTTAACTTTCCATTAAACGATCAAACATTCTCACTTACAACTGTGTGCCATGGTATTTAAGGTATTTAAAAGAGAAAGAGTAGTTGGTTTGATCCTTAACACTTTCTTCCGTATAGTTTTGTGTATAGACCATAATTTTCTTTCTTAATTTTAAGTTCTTTAAGGCAGAACTAATGTTTGTGTATCTTTTGTCCTCCTTCCACACTAAATGCAATTTGAACATGTGTGGAAGTCAAATATTTTTGGAAAACATTAATCTGAAGCCTTTTGTTGTCAGGTTCTGTTGAGGTATCTCTGACGCATAGCGACCCAATGCACAGCAGAATGAAACACTGCCTGGTCCTGTGCCAGCTCCATGATCCTTGCTATACTTGAACCCATTGCCACAGCCACTGTGTCAATGCATCTCACTGAGGGCCTTCCTTTCTTTTGCTTACCCTCCACCTTACCAAACATGACATACTTCTCCAGGGAATGGTTCTTTCTGACAACATGACCAAAGTTGGTGAGACGAAGTCTGGCCATTCTCGCTTCCAAGGAGCATTCTGGCTGCACTTCTTCTAGGACAGATGTGTTAGTTCTTCAGCAGTCCGTGGTACTTTCAACATTCTTTGCCAACACTACAACTTGAAAGCATCAACTCTTCTTTGGTCTTCCTTATTCATTGTCCAGCTCTCACATGCCTAGATGCAATTGAAAATATCATGCCTTGTGTTAGGCGTACCTTGGTCCTCAAGGAGACATCTTTGCTCTTCAGCACTTGAAAGAGGTCCTTTGCAGCCAATTTGCCTGTGCTACACGTCATCTGATGTCCTGACTACTGCTTCCTTTGGTATCGATTGTAGAACCAAGCAATATGAAGTCTATGACAATTTCACTCTTTTCACTATTTATCATGATGCTGCTTATAGGTCCAGTTTTGAGGATTTTTATTTTCTTTATATTGAGATGTAATCCATACTGCAGACTGTATTCTTCGATCTTTACCAAAAAGTGCTTCAAGTTATCCTTATTTTCAGCAAGCAAAGTTGTGTTGTCAGCGTATCACAGCTTGTTAATGATTCTTCCTCCAATACTGATGCAATGTTCTTCTTCATATAGTCTCGCTTCTCAGATTATTTGCTCAGCATATAGATTGAATAAGTATGGTGAAAGGACAACCCTGATGCACTTCTTCTTGATTTTAAACCATGTAGTATCCCCTTGTTCTGTTCGAATGACAGCCTTCTCATCTATGTACAGGTTCTTCATGAGTACAATTAAATGTTCTGGAATTCTTATTCTTCTCAGTGTTACCCATATTTTATTATGATCTACACAATCAAATGCTTTTGCATGGTCAATAAAACATAAGTAAACATCCTTCTGGTATTCTTTGCTTTGAGTCAAGATCCATCTGACATCAGCAATGATATCTCTTGTTCCACATCCTCTTCAGAATCCAGCTTTCATTTCTGGAAGTTCGTATCAATATACTGCTGCAACCGGTTTTGAATTATCTTCAGTAAGATTTTATTTGCATGTGATATCAATGATATTACTTGATAATTTCCACATTATGTGGGATCACCTTTCTTTGGAATGGGTACAAATATGGATCTTTTCCAGTCAGTTGGTCAGGTAGCTGTCTTCCAAATATCTTGGCATAGTCAAGTGAGTGCCTCCACTGGGGCACCCATTTGTTGAAACATCTCAACAGGTATTCCGTCAATTCTTTACAGCCTTGTTCTTTACCAATTCCTTCAGCGCAGCTTCAACTACTTTCTTCAATACCATTTGTTCTTGATCATACTCCACCTCCAGAAATGGATGAAGACTGACCAGGTCTTGTAAGTACAATGACTTTGTGTATTCATTCCATTTTCTTTGGATATTTCCTGCATCATTCGATATTCTGCTCAAAGAAGCTTTCAATATTGCAATTTGAGGCTTTAATTTTTTCCTAAGTTCTTTCAGCTTGAGAAATGCCAAGTGTGTTCCTCCCTTTCAGTTTTCTCACTCCAGGTCTTTGTCTGTTTCATTATAATAATTGACTTTGTCTTCTTGAGCTGCTCTTTGAAATCTTCTGTTCAGCTCTTTTTCTTGTCATTTCTTCCATTTGTTTTAGCTACTCTGTTTAAGAGCAAGTTTCAGAGTCTCTTCTGACATCCATTTTGGGCTTTTCTTCCTTTCTTGTCTTTTTAATGACCTCTTACTTTCTTCATGGGTGATGTTCTTGATGTTATCCCACAATTCTTCTGGTTTTTGGTCATTGGTGTTCAATGAATCAAATCTGTTCTTGAGATGGTCTCTAAATTCAGGAAGGATATATTCAAGGTCATGTTTTGGCTCTCGTGGCCTTGTTTTAATTGTCTTCAACTTCAAGTTGAACTTGGCATATGAGAAGTTGATGGTCTGCTCCACAATCATCTCCTGGTCTGCTTTTGGCTAAAGATATTGAGCTTTTCCATCACCTCTTGACACAGATGTAGTCGATCTGATTCCTGTGTACTCCATCTGGTGAAGTCCACGTGTATAACCACCATTTGTGTTGTTGAAAAAAGGTATTTGCAATGAATAAGTTATTGGTCTTACAAAATTCTATCATGCAATTTCCAGCATTATTTCTGTCACCAAGGCCAAATTTTCCAACTACTGGTGATTCTTCTTCGTTTCCAACTTTTGTCTTCCAGTCACCAGTGATAATTAACACTGATTGCATGTTCGGTCAATTTCAGACTACAGAAGCTGGTAAAAATCTTCAATTTCCTCATCTTTTTCTTTGGTGGTTGGTGTGTAAATTTGAATAATAGTAGTATTAATGGGTCTTCCTTGTAGGATATTATCCTGTCACTGACATTGTACTTCAGGACAGATCTTGAAACATCTTTTGTGATGATGAATGCCATGCCATTCCTCTTCAAATATTCACTCCTGGCATAGTAGATAATATGGTTGTCTGATTCAAAATGGCCAAAACCAGTCCATTTCAGTTCACTAATGCCTAGGATATCAATCTTTATGCATTCCATTTCATTTTTGATGACTTCCAATTTTCCTAGATTCATACTTGGTACGTTCCCTATTCTGATTATTAATGGATATTTGTAACTGTTTCTTCTCAATTTGAGTCATGCCACATCAGCAAATGGAGGTCCCAAAAGCTTTACTTTATCTATATCATTAAGGTTGATTCTACTCTGAGGAGGCAGCTCTTTCCCAGTTGTATTTTGAATGCTTTCTGACCTGAGGGGCTCATCTTTCTGCACTCTATGGGACAATGTTTCTGGGCTATTCATAAAGTTGCCCAGTTATGTATCAGACAGTGTTTCTCTGCTATTCATAAGGTTTTCCCTGGCCAATGTTTTGAAAAGTGGATGGCCTCTTCCTTCTTCCTAGTCTGTCACAGTCTGTAAGCTGCACTGAAAACTGTGCACCATGGGGAACTCTGTTGGTGTTTGAAACACCAGTGGCACAGCTTCAAGCCTCATAGCAACACACAATCCACCACAGTTCGACAAACTGATAGACAAATTTGTCTACCTTAGCTGTTTGAAACCTCTTTGTGTTCCGCTTACCTGGATCCTGCTGCCTTGTCATCATCCTTGGCTTTCCCTCCTTCCTGCGTTTTGGCTGGGTCCTGTCTCCCTCTCCTTACTTGGATCCTGAAACCTTTTAAGGTACAGTAATTTTACTTATAGGTGAAGGATTTTGAAACACTTTAATGAATATAGATTCTCTTGGTCATTATATCCTTGGAAGTTCTGGAATGACTACATCACACTTTCAAGGGCTTGACTTAGCCACTGGGAATTAGAGAAGCTACAGGTGATTTTTCAGTATTTGATTCTTAGCACACAGAAAATATTTGTGTCTGTGACAAAGAAGCATTTCAGAAATGGAAGTTTTGTTTGATGCCAGTGAGGGCGAAAAGTGTTAGGAAAAGGTATTATAATGAGATTTCTTTTTTTGGCAAGAGGAAGAAAAAGATGGCTAGAGATCCAGAGAGGAAGATAGAAATATATCACTCTATAAAAAGTCAAAGATTTCTCATTTTTATTCTTATCAGGACCAATGGATGTTTCTGAGACTGGAAATAAGAGACTGCAGCCTTATGACTAGAGTGTTATTGTATTTTTTATCTTTACTGGAATTTAACTGAGTCAAGACCTTAGAACTTGTAAGTTTGACCCTATGTGATATTTGGATTTAAGAGTTCCCAGGATTCTGTATGCACCCACACAACTCCTTTACAGCAAAAGACATTTATATCGATAAATTATATATGCATAGGATATTTTGTATCCTTTGACATAAATTATGTATTTAGAAGAATTTTTAGCAAATATCTATAGATAATTATATTTAAGAGCTTAACAAAACACAAATTGCACCAATATGACTCAATACTATTGAAACTTTTATGATTCCAGCAGTTCACTCAAAGGCCTTAGGGACTTGAAGTCAAACAATTCTACTTCTTGGAGTTGTAGGTCACCTGAAGATTTAACAACAGTTCACACAGACTCCTTCAAAGATGGATGACCTCAAGGTTCTCCTGTATAAGCAAGGCTAGTCATTTCTCCCTGGCTACAATCATTATTTGGAACCTGGCTTAAGCTCCTTTCTCATAGTCTGCTCCATAACTGGGAGTGAGGCTATAATGTACTGGTTATGAACATGAGCTCTGGAGCCAGACTATATGCATTCAAATTCTGATTCTTCCATTATTAACTCTGTTACTTTCTCTGTAGGCCTACATTGTAGTTGTTATGAGGATTAAATTAGTTAATGAGTATTAATGCTTAGAACAGTGCCTGCTATGAATAAATATTAGCTCCTGCTAATAGGACCCTTAACCCATTATCATTTAACAACAGATGATTGCATCTGCATTGGCTACCTACTCTGAGAATCTGGAATTGTTAGGTAACAATTAGCAGAGAACTCTGGACCTGGAATGACTTATAAAGTCAGACTAGAGGTCACCAAGTTTATGTCATGGTCACTGATAAATAAATGGAGAAAACTTAGTTGGAAACAAGGGGGTGCTTAATAAATGCAAGGTGTTGTATAAAACACATGTACTAACTCATTTTGTCTTCAAAATAATCCTGTGAGGCCTATGTTATTATTTTACAGAGGAGAAAAGTGAGACAAGGAATGGTTAGGTTTCAAACCCAAGCAGTCCAGGTCCAGAGTCCACAGTGATACCTACTATAAATGTTGATGGTGAGTGAGTAAATTAATGAAAGCTGAAATGAGGGGAAGAATAGAAAGAGGGAAGAATCAGTACCAGGCTGCATAGCTTATGAGGCTAAATTCCTATACTTGGATCCTTTGAGATACCCTATATAGTTTGAATAGCTTCATTTACTGTTATTTTCTTATTCATGATTAAAACTGTTTTCTTTTTGCTTTTGGCTTGGGGTCAAGTGGAATCTTAATTAACCAAAGGAACAGTATACTTATTGAAACAACAAACTACAACTCACATTTCTTAAAGTGTTTGTAGACCTGTCAACCAATTCTCTAACATGGAAGGTTAGGGAAAGAGCTCTCATGCCTGTCATCAGTTTGACGTTAGAGTAGGGATCCATCCAGCCACAAGTGGAGAAAGAGGCACAGCTCATTGTTGCAGATGAGATGAAATAGTTCCATACACTTTAGAACTAAGGTCTATCCAGAAAGAGATAGTGCCAAAATGCTGCTGCTGCATCTCAATGTCACCTCAGATAATTTGCATTAAAGCTTTTAGGCTTCTCAATATTCTCTCAGTGCCAGCTTTCACAGTAAAAGTAAATGGGTGGTTTGAGTTGGGCAGAGATATTTTAAATTAGAAATTCAGGCATTTACATGGTGATCCAAGTGACCAAAATAGGTCAGAGCCAGAGTATGTTACACGAAGAAAAAAAAAATTCATTGGGGAGATTGGAAAAAGGAGAGAGGCAGTTGTAATATTCTGAAAGAAGAAGGAAAGAGGAAGGAGGAGGAGAAGCAGCTGTCAGCCATTTTTTAAATATGAAAACATGATACCTTTAAAGAATTGAAAAAAATTATGTCTACTGCTTCTCAGTGGTTACTTGTGTCATTTAAAATATGCTACAAAGAAAGGGAAAAATTATATTTGCCCAATCAAATATAGGTAGCCATCAAATGAAAAACACTGACACAAAAGGTCTGAGTCCATGTAGTTTGCTGTAGTTGTTCCAATATTTTGGTCCATATTTTAGTTTTATCTAAGGTTTACTCAAATCCTACACACACTAAAAAGCCAAATTCCAGGACTTTTGGCAATACACTGAGCTACATTCCTCATGCATGAACTAAGTTTGGGCATGAATCTCTTCCAGTGGAAAGAAACAGGCAAAGAAAGTGGAAATTTGTACAACTCAGTTCTTATACAGATTAAAGAAAGTGGACTAAGTGAATTTGGAATAACAAGATGGATTTTTTCCCCATAGGTGGTATAAAAAAGATGAAATTCATGACTATAATAAATGTCAAGCTAATTAACCGCTGGAGTACCATTTCTCACTATCCCTTTTATGGAGCTCTGCTGGTGTAGTGGTTAATGCATTTGCCTGCTAACCAAAAGGTTGGTGGTTCAAACCTACCAGCTGCTCCAAATGAGAAAGATGAGGCAGTCTGCTCCCATAGATTTATAGCCTTGGAAACTCTATGGGGCAGTTCTACACTGTCCTATAATATCACTATGACTCAGAATTGACTCCATTACAGTGGGTTTGGGTTTGTTGTTGTTGTTGTTTCTGTTGTTAATACATTTTATGAACAAAACTAACTAAATCAGAAGAATGATAAAGACTCTATAAAGGTCCAAGGACTTTTAGGCCATAATGTGATTATTACCAGTCATAATGGGAGCAAGCATTTTGTGTTTTCTGACTACCGGACATCTTTGTCTTTCAACCTCATTCTCTGACTTTTCATGATTCCAACTCATTCTGCCCATTACTGTTGTTGTTGTTGTTAGGTGCCATCAACTTGGCTCCGACTCATAGCAATCCTATGTACAACAGAATGAAACACTGCCCAGACCTGCAACAGCCTGACAACCCTTGCTATACCTGAGCACATCATTGCAGCCACTGTGTCAGTCCATCTTGTTGAGGGCTTCACTCTTTTTTGCTGACCTTCCACTTTACATGATGATCCTTCTCCAGAGAATGGTCGCTTCTGACACATGACCAAATACGTGAGATGAAGTCTGGCCACACTTGCTTTCAAGGAACATTCTGGCTGCACTTCATCCATCCAGGACAGATTTGTTAGTTCTTCTGGCACTCCATGGTACTTTCAGTATTCTTCGCCAACACCACAACTCAAAAGCATCAACTCTTCTTGGGCTTCATTATTCATTGTCCAGCTTTCACATGCATATGAAGTGACTGAATATACCCTGCCTAGGGTTAGTCACACCTTGGTATTCAAAGAGACACCTTTGATCTTCAGCACTTTAAAGAGGTCTTTTGCATCAGGCTTGGCCAGTGCAATACATCGTCTGATTTTTTTTCCTCTATCCACTGTATACTCATGTTTTCCTTCACTGACAACGCAGTACTGTATGTGTAAAAGGGTTCATCTTTGTTGTCTATACCTCCCAAGTACCTCTCTATGTCTTCCTCTACCTCAAGGCCAATATTTTGATCACTAACATTTGGTACATTGCCCTTCTCTTTAGCCAAATCAATACTTATCTCTACCTATCTAACAGTGTTCCCTTCCCTCCCATCCCAACCCTGGTAACCAAAAAAGAAAATTTCCTTCAACAGATAAACCTTTCCTTGACTTTTACAATGATGGACTAATACAATATTTGTCCTTCTGTGATTGACTTATTTCACTCAGTGTAATGTCCTCCAAGTTCATCCACATTATGTGGTGTTTTGCAGATTCTAAGTTATTCTTTAGGGTTCTATAGCATTCCATTGTGTGCTTGTACCATAGTTTGGTTATCCATTCCTCAGTTGATGGACACCTAGGTTGTTTCCATCTTTTGGTTATTGTAAATAATGCTGCGATGAACATGGGTGTGCATATGTCTGTTCTTGTCATGGCTCTCACTTCTTTAGGATATTGTGGTGTAGTAAATTACTTAGTGTGGCTTTTCTAGCCATAAATCTTTGTAAACTCTGTGGTGGAATTCGCTGTGAGCAACTGAGGAGCTCCTGACTGTAAAAGTTATCCACCTGGGGTATTTCTGTTGGGCGTAACACAAAGCAATGTTCTGGGAGGTTCCTGCTCTCTCTCAGGTGCTTAGAATTCTGATGTTATGATTGGATAGTTTTGCCACTCTGC
>NW_006921643.1:12190754-12191734 GCF_000298275.1 Orycteropus afer afer | reverse complement strand
TCCAATTGTGAGGATTTTTGTTTTCTTTATGTTGAGGTGTAATCTGTACTGAAGACTGAGTCTTTAATCTTCATCAGTAAGTGTTTCAAGTCTTCCTCACTTTCAGCAAGCAAGGTTGTGTTGTCTGCATATCGCAGGTTGTTAATATGTCTTCCTCCACTCCTGATGCTGTGTTCTTCTTCATATAGTCCAGCTTCTTGGAATATTTTCTCAGTGTACAGATTAAATAATTATGGTGAAAGGATACAACCCTGAAGCACTCTCTTCCTGATTTTAAACTATGCAGTAGTTCCTTGTTCTGTTAGAATGAAAACCTCCTGGTCTATGTATAGGTTCCTCATGAGTACAATTAAGAGTTTTCGAATTCCCATTCTTCTCAATGTTATCCATAATTTGTTATGATCCACAAAATCAAATACTTTTACATAGTCAATAAAACACAAGTAAACAACTTTCCGGTATTCCTTGCTTTCAGCTAATATTCATCTGACATCAGTAATGATATTCCTCATTTCACCTCCTTTTCTGAATCCAATTTGCATTTCTAGAAGTTCCCTGTCAATATACTACTGCAACCATTTTTGAATTATCTTCAGCAAGATTTTACTTGAGTGTGATATAAATGATATTGTTAAAAATTAGCACATTCTGTGGGATCACCTTTCTTTGGAAGGGGTACATATATGGATCTCTTCCAGTCAGTTGGCCAGGTAGCTTTCTTCCAAATTTCTTAGCATAGATGACTAAGTGCCTCCACTGCACCATCCATTTTGTTGAAACATCTCAATGAATGTTCCATCAATTCCTAGAGCCTTGTTTTTCACCACTTCCTTCAGTGCAGTTTTGACTTCTTATGCCCATTATTCTCCAGTCCATTGTTTTGCATTTGGGGTAGGAATCAAAAGAAGGAAGTCAAGCTTAAGGGGTGTAAATAACCACATACCTTGAGGGAATGAGTCACTTGGTATGGAGGCTCAGGA
>NW_006921643.1:12188809-12190371 GCF_000298275.1 Orycteropus afer afer | reverse complement strand
AAAAAAAAAAAAAAGGTTTACTGTGGAACCTCTGAGACTGTGGCCCTTACCCTTCAAACTAGGAACTGAACTTACAGACAGGCCTATAAGTTAAGTAGTAATGTCAGCACTCATTGGAACAATCAAGCATATGAGATGAAGAGGACAGCATTTGCACAAGGATAGAGCTAGAAAGGTAGGAGGGTATAGGAAAAAGAACAAAGGGAAGGGGTAGGCACAGGGAGAAAGTAGGAAGAACGCTGTCACAATGTGGGGATTGTAGTAAATGTCACAAAACAGAATGTGTATGGATTGTTGAATGGAAAACCAATAAGCTCTACAAACTTTCACCCAAACCACAAATAAAAAAAATAATAAAAATAGAGAACTTGCTAATGGGGGAAAAAAAAAAGATTAAAGTCTATGTTGAATGGAAAAACATGAAACTAAAGTGTCAGAAGGAGTCAGATTCCCTTTAGTCCAGGGGAAGATTTTAGATTTTATTCAAAAACAGACATTAGAGAAGGAAACTTTCTTTGTTGATTTCCAAAGGTGGAAGGGGAGGGGAGGGAACACTGGAAAAAAAAAAATGCATTGATCTATGTCACTTTAGTTTTGTGTATTTCACAGTACATAAATTATATTTCAATTATATATATATATATATATATATATAAAGACAACCATTAGAGAATTTTCTAGTAAAAGAAGGACAAGATCTGATTTATATTTTAGAAAGAAATCTCTGCCTGCCTGCTGGGTAAAGGTCAGATTTTTTGGGGGTACACAGGGAGAAAAATAGTCAATGGTGGTGTATATAGTTAACTAGCTTGGCTGCTAACCACAAGGTTGGAAGTTTGAGTCCACCCAAAGACATTTTGGAAGGAAAGACTGGTGATCTACTTCAGAAAAATCAACATTGAAAACCCTATGGAGCACAGTTCTATTCTGACACACATAGGGTTGCCATGAGTCAGAGTCAACTTGATACCAATTGATTACTGATTATTGGTTATTGCGAGAAAGGTGGAAGGGAGATGCTTTGAGGACCAGGAAGGTAAACCAGGGGAGAGAAGTTGGTGGTTTCAATGATAGGACTGGAGATGGTAAAAAGTGATAGGATTCAGAGCTAGGACTGACAGGATTTCCTGATGTACTGGATGTAGGGTGTGAAGCAAAGACAGGAAGCATGGACAACTCCCATGTAATTGACTTGAGCAAGTGGGTGGATTGTGGCTCCATTACTGAACACAGAAAAGTTGCAAGGAAAAGGATTTTGCTGTGTTGGAGGTGGCAGTTGAAAGAAAGAATTTTGTTTTGTATCTTTTTCATTTGAGAACACATTAGCTCAGATGGAGACATTGAGTCAGTGGTTAGATATATAAGTCTGGTCATGAGGCAAGAGGTCAGGCTCATAAATGTGTGAGAATTATCAATGTATAGGTGTGTTTGAAGCCATTAAATATGATAAGAATCACTTTAGGAAGATAATATAAGTATAGAAGGGAAGAGGGCTAAGGCTAGAACTATGTGACACTCAAAATTAAGAGATCTGACTTGACCAAACCAAAAAAAAAAAAAAA
>NW_006921643.1:12180640-12188279 GCF_000298275.1 Orycteropus afer afer | reverse complement strand
TGGTCCCTCCTGACAACATAACCAAAGTAGGTCAGATGAAGTCTGACAATTTTCACTTCCAAGGAGCATTCCAGCTGCACTTCTACCAAGACAGATTTATTAGTTTTTAGCAGTCCATGGTACTCTCAGTATTCTTTGCCAACACCAAAACTTAAAAGCATCAATTCTTCATTGGTCTTCTTTATTTCTTGTCCAGCTCTCACATGCATTGAAGGCCATTGAAAATACCATGGCGTGGGTTAGGCACACTTTAGTCTCCAAGGAGACATCTGCTCTTCAGCACTTTAAAGAGGTCTTTTGCAGCAGATTTGCCCAGTGCAATACACTGATTTATTCAGTGCTGATTCCATTGGTGTTGATTGTAGAACCAAGTAATATGAAGTCTTTGACAACTTCAATCTTTTGTCCATTTATCATGATGTTGCTTATTGATCCAGTTGGGGGATTTTTTTTTTTTTTTTTAATATTGAGGTATAATCCAAACTTCAGACTGTAGTCTTTAATATTCATCAGTAAGTGCTTCAGGTCATCTTCACTTTCAGCAAGCAAGGTTGTGTCATCTGTAAATCATAGGCTCTTAATGAATCTTCCTCCAATCCTGATGCCATATTCTTCTTCATATAGTCCAGCTTCTCAGATTATTTGTTCAGCATACAAATTGAATAAGTATGGTGAAAGATATATCCTCAATGCTCTCCCTTCCTGATTTTAATCCATGAAGTATCCCCTTGTTCTGTTACAATGATAGCCTCCTGGTCAGGTTCCTTATGAGTACAATTAAGTGTTCTGGAATTCTCATTCTTCTCAATGTTATCCATAATTTGTTATATCCACATGTAAGTCAATTACATTGGAGTCGTCCATGCTTCCTGTCTTTGCTTCACACGCTACATCCAGTACATCAGGAAATCCTGTCAGTCCTAGCTCTGAATCCTATCTAATACTTTTACACAGTCAATAAAACACAAGTAAACATCTTTCTAATATTCCTTGCTTTCAACCAGGATCCATCTGACATCAGCGATAATATCCCTCGTTCCAACTCCTCTTCTGAATCCAGCTTTCATATCTGGAAGTTCTCCATCAATACACTCCTGCAACTGTTTTTGAATTATCTTCAGTAAGATTTTGCTTGTGTGTGATATTAATGATATTGTTCAATAATATCCACAATCCGTGGGATCACCTTCCTTTCAATGTATCTCTTCCAGTCAGTTGGCCAGGTAGCTGTCTTCTAAATCTCTTTGTATAACCAAGTGAGTGCCTCCAGTGTGGCATCTGTTTGTTGAAATATGTCAGCGGGTATTTGGTCAATTCATGGAGCCTTGTTTTTTGCCACTTCTT
This sequence comes from Orycteropus afer afer, assembly GCF_000298275.1. Lineage (NCBI taxonomy): Eukaryota > Metazoa > Chordata > Mammalia > Tubulidentata > Orycteropodidae > Orycteropus > Orycteropus afer. The sequence continues at coordinate 12,186,935 of NW_006921643.1, read as the reverse complement.
TCAGTGTAGTGTCAACCACTTCCTTCAATACCATTGGTTTTTGATTATATGCCCCCTCCTGAAATGGATGAACATTGATTAATTCTTTTTGATACAGCGACTCTGTGTATTTCTTCCATCTTCTTTTGATGTTTCCTGAATCATTCAATGTATTGCCCATAGAATCTTTTCAATATTGTAAATTCAGGCTTGAAATTTTTCTTCAGTTCTTTCAGCTTGAGAAATGCAGAGTGTTCCTCTCTTTTGGTTTTCTCACTCCAAGTCTTTGTCTGCTTCATTATAATAATTGACTTTGTCTTCTCCAGCTGCTTCTTGAAATCTTCTGTTCAGCTCTTCTATCTTGTCATTTCTTCCAGTTGCTTTAGCTACTCTCCATTCAACAGCAAGTTTCAGAGTCTCTTCTGATATCCATGTTGTCTCTTCTTCCTTTCTTGTCTATTTCATGACCTCTTGCTTTCTTCATGGATGATGTTCTTGATGTCATCCCACAATTCTTCTGGTTTCTGGTCACTGGTGTACAATGCATCAAATCTAGTCTTTAGATGGTCTCTAAATTCAGCACAGATATAATCAAGGTCATATTTTGACTCTTGTGGACTTCTTTTATTGTCTTCAGCTTCAACTTGAACTTACATATGAGGAATTGATGTTCAATGATATCCACAATCACCTCATGGCCTTATTTTGGCTGAAGATATTGAGCTTCTCCATTGCCTCTTGCTGCAGATGTAGTCAGTCTGATTCTGTGTACTCCACCTGGCAAAGTCCACATGTATAGTTATTGTTTGTTGTTGAAAAAAAGTTATTTTCAATGAATAAATTGCTGGTTTTGTGAAATTCTATCATGTGATCTCCAGCATTATTTCTATTACCAAGATAGAAATATTCCAACTACTGGTGATACTTCTTTGTTTCCAACTTTTGCATTGCAGTCACCAGTGATAATCAATAAACATCTTGATTGCATGTTTGGTCTATTTCAGATGGCAGAAGTTGGTAAAAATCTTCAATTTCCTCATCTTTGACTTTGGTGGTTGGTGTGTAAATTTGAATAATAGTAGTATTAGCTAGTCTTCCTTTTAGGTGTATAGATATTATCCTATCACTGATAGCATTGTACTTCAGGATAGATCTTGAATCATTCTTTATGATGATGAATGCCTCCTCAATTTGCCATTCCCGGCATACCAGATCATATGGTTGTCTGATTAAAAATGGCCAAAATGGTCCATTTCAGCTCACTGATGCTGAGGATATTGATCTTTATGTGTTCTATTCCATTTTTGACAGCTTCCAATTTTCCTGGACTCATACATCATACATACCATTTTCTGATTATTAATGGATGTTTGCCTCTGTTTCTTCTCATTTTGAATCATGCCACATCAGCAAATGGAGGTCCCAAAAGCTTTACTCTATCCATATCATTAAGGTCAGCTCTACTCTAAGGAGGCAGCTCATCCCCAGTTGTATCTTGATTCCCCTCCAACTTGATGGCCTCATCTTCTGGCATTATATTAGATAATGTTACAGGGCTATTCATAAAGTTTTCCAGTAATATATCAGACAGTGTTTCACTGCTATTCTTAAGGTTTTCACTGGCCACTTCTTTGAGAAGTGGATGGTTTCTTCCTTCTTCCAAGTCTGTCTTAGTCTGGAAGCTCCCCTGGAACCTGTCCACCATGGTAACCCTGCTGGCATTTGAAACATCAGTGGAATAGCGTTCAGCCTCACAGCAACACACAAGCCACCACAGTGGGACAAACTGACAGACAAGTTTGTCTCTCTTAGTTGTTCCAAACTGCTCCCCTCACTTCCTGGTCTCCCTCAGTTGTTCTAAACCACTCCACTCACTTCCTGGTCTCTTTCAGTTGTTCTAAACTGCTTGGCTCACTTTCTAATCTCTTTCAGCTGTTCCAAACTGCCACAGACCCCACTTCCTGGTCTGTCTCCTCCTTCAGCTGCTCTGAACCTCACCACCACCACACCCAGCCAGCTTGCTGGTCTGTCTCCTCCCTCAAGCTTCTCCAAACTGCATCACCATTACCCCAGGCTGGCTTCCTGGTCTATCTCCTCCCTCCTCCTGCTCTGAACTACACCACCTCTGCTCCCAGCCAGCTTCCTGGTCTGTGTCCTTTCTTTCTCAAGCTGTTCCAAACTACATCAACACCACCCCTGGCAGGCTTCCTGGTATGTTTCCTCCCTCAATCTGCTCTGAACTACCCTGCTGATGCCCCTGACCAGCTTTCTGGCCCATCTAACAACCTTAAGAGGGTCCATGTACACGTGGATGGGACAGGAAGAAAAAATATCAAATTATAGTCAATAAAAAAGAATGGGAAGTGCAGATGGTGATCATGGACAGCTCTCTTAGGAATTTTGTTAAAAAGAAAGAGACAGGGGAGAAGAGAGAGGAAGAGGAAAGGTGAGGCCAAGAGGGGAAGGAAGAGGAAAAAGTAGAATAATAGAGAAGGACATAATCCTGGGGAAGGTTTCTTTAGAAAACTTTTTTTTTTTTTAATTTTGATTTTAAGGCACATTTCTGTGGAGATGCATCACATTTAGTAGAATGGAAGAAATTGATAATGCAGATAAACTAGATAAATTGATGTCTCTCAGTCAATTTCTGTTAAACTTGAGACTAGATTAACTGCCCTACTTCATTTCTTCTGTGAAGCATACTGTAGATGTCCATAAATTGTATTCCACATTCTAAGATGCCCATGCATTTCTGCACTTACCAGTTTGACTTGTTGTATACCAGGAGGCAATTGTGATCACACCAAATCTGCTAATGACAGATTATTCATTATTTTAATCATGAAATTTAATTAAGTATTATAATATTATAAGGAGATTGCCTAAACTTCCTTCTGAGGAGTGGCTGATGGGTTTGAACTGCCAGCCTTCTGGTTAGCAGTCCAATACCTTAGGCACTATGCCACCAGAGCTCCCCATGTAACCTGATGGAATACTGAAACAAAAAGATAGCTATTTTTATGAAACTTAGATAAGCCTTTGAAAAGACTCTATAAAAGACTTAAAACCCACCTCCTGCCATCGAGTCAATTCTGACTCGTATTAACTGTATAGGACAGAGTAGAACTTGCCCATAGGGTATCCAAAGCTGTAAAGATTTAGTAATTGCTTTTAAAAAAAAATGTTGTCCTGTTGTTTTGGGAAAGGTAACTACAAATGATTGTGGAAAAATTGTAAAGATGAGGACCCTTCCCTCAGATTGTTTGACAAGTATAAAGTTCTGACTCTGAAGAAATTAAAACTAAAATTCATAGATGATACAATTTATGTAAGAAAAATTAAGCAGAGTTGCATATATGCACATGCAAGGGAAAATGTCCTCTGAGTATGGGAGAACCTACTATGATAGAACCTAATAGTTCATTAAGTAGTGAGAGTCCACTCATAAAACCCATCCCCAGAACATCTGCATCAAACAAAGTGTAGACATTCTCTCAGATGACTCTAAAATGAATGGGAAATGCCACCTTTGGCTGCTGAAAACTGGGCACTTGAGGGTGTTTGTGCAAATATGAGCCCAGCTTGTGAGCTTGTGGTCTTCATTTGCAAAACCTTTTCCTTGCCCTCAGCATCTTTGTGTGGTGCCTGTGGCATCTGTGTCAGCCCACATTCATAAAACAAGAAGTAACATGATGCTCTGAAAGCAAGGTGTGGTCACTGACTGGGAGCTTTCAACCAGAAAATTAAACCCCACAGTAGAAATTCTTAAGTAAGCAAAGGGACAAGGCCTCTGTGTTACACTTGGTGTGAAATTCTATCCAGGGCACTACGCCACCAGAGCTCCCTATCCATGGCAAAAGACAGCAAGCAATTCAGAGAGAAGTACATATTTTATAAACATATAAAGAAAAAATTGGAGTAGAAGCAAACTAAACTCTGGGCATGTTAGTCAATAATTCACTTTGGAGAAACAGCTTAGAACAATTTGGATTATACAGACTGTACTATCACTAAGTTTATATCTCTTGCCAATTCTGTTTGAACTGTTAGATATCACCTTCACAGTCAAGGACAGAGGTGAAGTATTAGCCCAGCTTTTCTCAGAAAATGGTCCACAGGATTGTTATGTCTACTTTGGAATGGCTGTTGGGATGTGCTTCTCCAATACATGAGCTGTGATTCACTCCAGTAAATTCATCAAAAATATACTCAAACTAGGAGACATGGAGACAAACATGTTATTAATTTTATGTTTTGCTCCATAGTTGTTACCATATGCTGGCCAGCATAAATTCAGCTGCCTGGATGGATTGGAAATGTATTGTCAACATACAAGTTCCCACTGTTGATTTCCCATAAATCAAATGAATGTTTGAACTAGAAGATCTTTAAAATCTTATCCAGCTCCTAAATTCTAGGATGATGGGTCACTATTCAATTGTCCTATACAACCTCATGGCACAAATTTGCACATTTTTGCAAATAGAGAGGGAAGGAAGATAAGTTAGAGAGTGTGATCTTAACGTGAGAAAGGGGAAAGCATTGGAATTGCCTTAGTGTGGTATGAGCATGATGTTTGGAGGACTGGAGGAGACAGACCCAACATCATAGGACCACTGTGGTCATTAAAGGAGATACTGCATGAAGATACTGAGGGTTAGAAAGAATATATGACTGTAAGTAACTAATAGGAGCAGAGCTCAAATCCAAGTTTACTGGGTCCAAGGCCTGTATACCAGTCACATTTTTAGCTGTAAAGAACAAAATCTATTCTACTAGTTTAAATAGAAAAATAATTTACTTAAGACTGTTAGGTAACTCAGGCATGGAGACTTAACAAAAAAACAAAACAAAACCCACTGCCATCAAGTTGAATCTGACCCATAGTGACCTCCATTGGGTTTCCGAGGTGGTAAATCTTTTTTTTTTTTTTAATGCATTTTATTGAAATATAATTTATGTACAGTGAAATACACAAAACTAAAGTGACATGGGTCAAGGTTTTTTTTTTTTTTTTTTTTTTTTTACAGTGTTCCTTCTCCTCCCCTCCCACTCCTGGCAACCAACAAAGAAAGTTTCCCTCTATATAAAAGCCTTTCCTTGACTCTCCATAATAATGAACTAATACTGTATTTGTCCTTCTGTGATTGACTTATTTCACTCAGCATAATGTCCTCCAAGTTCATCCATATTATGTGGTGTTTTGCAGACTCTACATTATTCTTTAGTGCTCCATAGCATTTCATTATGTGTATGTACCATGGGTTTGTTCATCCACTCTTCTGCTGATGGGCACATAGGTTGTTTCCATCTTATTGCTATTGTAAATAGTGCTGTGATGAACATGAGTATGCATATATCTGTTCCTGTCCTGGCTCTCACCTCTCTAGGATATATACCTAGTAATGGGATTGCTGGGTCAAATAATATCTCCAGTTCCAACTTTCTAAGGAATCGCCATATTGCTTTCCACAGTGGTTGTATTACTTCACAGTCCCACCAGCAGTGTATGAGAGTCCCAATCTCTTCACATTTCTGACAGCATTTGTGATTTTCTGTCTCATTGAACCTTGCCATCAGTGCTGGGGTGAGATGGTATCTCATTGTTGTTTTGATTTGCATCTCTCTGATGCCAATGATTGTGAGCATCTCTTCATGTATTAGCTGGCCACCTGAATATCCTCGGTGAAGTGTCTTTTCATGTCTTCTGCCCATTTTTCTATTGGATTGTTAATTCCTTTGGTGTTGAAGTGTTAGAGTTTTCTAAAATCTTAGAGATAAGTCCCTTGCCAGATATGTAATTGTTGGCAAATATGAATTTGTTGCCGTCATTTTTGTTATGTGCCTTTTCGTGGTGTCGATTTCTGTATTCCATATAATTTTCTATACAGAGCTCCTTTTGTTTATGAACAGTGTTATCACTTCCTTTGTTGCTATTGTTTTAGTATTTTATAAATATTTGTGCTGGTCCTCTTTTTTATTTTGATATGAAGGTTTATCATTTTTCTTTGAAGTTACCCTGTGATTTATAGTTTTCTTCCCAAGTTTAGAACAGTCAGTTCTATCTTGTAGTTGTCTTGACTTCCCTACTATCTAGAAGTTCTGTAATGACACAGTTTTTTCCCTCTTTTTGGTTTGTAGTTGTCCTCATTTCTCAATTGATGTCTTTGGTTCTGTGTTTACAATCTTGTAGGCTTATTTACTTTGGATACTTCCACAGTTGGGTCAGTTTCTGGGTTATGTCATCATGTTTGTTAATGATCAGCTGTTGTTGGCTGTTGTTGCTTCTCTGTCAAAAGGACTCCCTTTAGCATCT
>NW_006921643.1:12164308-12165788 GCF_000298275.1 Orycteropus afer afer | reverse complement strand
TGCTTGCTGTTTCCCTTCCTAGTCATAGGCCAACAGCACAGTCATCCCTACAGCCTTTGATGACCAGGGCTGACCTTTAGGTCAATTCTCAGGTCCAAACACCAATTGGAAATATTCAGGCTGTTGGTCCTGTCAGAGTAGCTGACAGTCTGCAGCTCTGACTGTCTCTGTAATCACTGTTTTCATTCAGGTTTTTCCACTAGTTGGTGCCTAATCTATTTCTGTAGAGTTCCTTTCAAAGCTCAGGGCTCCAGGATTATCCTCTGTATCTCTGTCAATTGGTTTTTCTTTTCTTTATTGAAGAGGGTCTTTGTTGCTTGTCTGCCTATTCCTCCATCTTACTGGAAGTCCACATTGATAAATCTTTATGGAAGTAGATTGCCCAGTCTTATTTCACAGAGTGGCTGGGTTTGAACCACCAACCTTTTAGTTAGCAGTCAGATGCCTTAGTCACTGTGCCACCAGAGCTCCCTCCTTTAGGCATGGAGACTACACAGTAACAAAGCCTCAGTTAAATCTCTGACACTGTGGTAAAGACCCCACTGCCTTAACTGCTGGACACACTCAGCAATTTGTTCTGCTAATTGGTTCTGCCTAGAACCTCATCCTCTACTGTCTTGGAAGCTCCACTCCTCTGATACAGCTATCCTCACCAGAAAGAACTCTTCTCTGTGTCTTCTTTTTGTGTTGCTCATTTTCTTCTACAGCAGTGTTTTGCTTATCCAAGGTTTCTCTCCTTTCCATATGAAATTAATATTTGGTTTTTCCATATCCTTGAAGAATATTGATGGTATCTGGATCGGGATTGCATTGAATATGTAGATTGCTTTGGCTTTGGGTAATATTGACCTTTTCACAATATTTAGTATTACTAATGAACAAGGCAAGTCTTTCCATTTATGTAGATCCCTTGTAGTTTCTAGTAGTAGTGTTTAGTAGTTTTCTTTGTATAGGTCTTTTGTGTTTCTGGTAAGATTTGTTCCTGAATATTTTATCTTTTTGGTAACTGTTATAAATGGTATTTTCCTTGTTTCCTTTTCAGACTCTTCTTTGTTGTTGTAGAGGAATCCAACTGATTTTTGTATGTTGACCTTGTATCCTACCACTTTGCTGAACCTATTAGTTCCAGTAATTTTTTAGCTGAGTCTCTTAGATTTTCTATGTATAAGATTATGTCATCTGCAACTAGAGATCACTTTACTTCCTCCTTTTTAATTTGGATTCCTTTTATTTCTATTTCTTGCCTTATTGCCCTGGCTAGGACTTCCGATACAATGTTAAACAGAAGTGGAGATAGAGGCCACCCTTGTCTTGTTCCTGTTCACAAGGGGAATGCTTTAAGTCTCTCTGTTTACAATAATGTTGGCTGTTGGCTCTGCATTTATGCCCTTTATTATGTTGAGGAATTTCCCTTCTGTCCCTATTTTGCTGAGAGTTCTGAACAGGAATGGGTGTTGGATTTTATCAAATGCCTTTTCTG
>NW_006921643.1:12160612-12163248 GCF_000298275.1 Orycteropus afer afer | reverse complement strand
TTTTTTATTTCACACTTTATTTCTTCTGTTACCCAGTAGTTTTTGAGCAGTGTGTTATTCAGTTTACACATATTTGATATCATTTCCTTGATCTTCCTATTACTGATTTCTAATTTTATAGCATTGTGGTCCGAGAAGATGCTTTGCAATATTTCAATGTTCTATGAATTCACTGAGGCTTGTTTTGTGTCTAATATATGGTCTATTCTAGAAAATGATCCATGTGCACTGGAGAAGAAAGCGTATTGTGCTATTGTTGGGTGGAGTGCTCTATATATGTCTTTGAGGTTGAGTTGGTTAATTTTGTTGTTGAATTTTTCTGTATTTTTGTTGAGTTTTTTTCTAGTTGTTCTGTCGCCCCTTGAAAATGTTGTGTTAAAGTCTCCTCCTACTACTGTAGAGTTGTCTACTTTTCCTTTCAATTCAGTTAATATTTTTATGTATTTAGGAGCACTTCATTGGGTGGATAGATATTGTTGTTGTTATGTGCCGTCAAGTCAGCCCTGACTCATAGCGACCCCTCCTTGGGTTTCCGAGGCAGTATCACTATGGAAGTAGGATTGCCCAAACTTCCTTCTGAGGAGTGGCTGATAGATATTAGTTATGGTGATATCTTCTTGTTCAATTGATCCTTTTAGCATCATATAATGTCCTTCTTTGTCTCTTATGCTGTTTTTCACCTTGAAGTCTATTTTATCAGAAATTAATGTTGCCATTCCTGCTCTTTTTTGGTTGCCATTACCTTGGTATATTTTTTCCACCCTTTAATTTTTAAATTGTTTTTATTTTTGTGTCTAAGGTGGGTCTCTTATAGGCAGCATATTGATGGGTCTTCTTTTGTTATTATTCAGCCACTCTCTTTCTCTTGACTGGTGCATTTAGTCCATTCACATTAAGTGTAATTAGTGATAGAAAAACAAAACCAAACTCACTGTTTTAGAGTTGATTCTGACTCTTAGTGACCACTGCTTGGATTTCTGAGGTGGTTTCTCTACAGAAGTAGATAGTCCAGTCTTCCTTCCAAGGAGTGGCTGGTGGGTTTGAACCACCAGCCTTCTGGTTAGCAGTCAACTGCCTTAGGCACTATGCCACCAGAGCTGCCTTAATTAGTGATAGGTATGAATTTTATTGCTGTCATTCTATTGTGTTTTTGTTGTGTTGTTGGTGATTTCCTTCGTACAAATATTTTTCTGTGCTGAGCTCATTTTGTTATCAAATGTTTCTTCTCTTTTCTTCATTATTGCTGGTTTTGTGCTTACTGAGCCCAAATGTTTTTCTTCTTTCTGGGTTTGGTTAGGAGGGTTGTTAATTTTTTTTGTGCTTGGAAGGAAGGTGGGGCAATCTACTTCCATAGTGATACTGCCTCGGAAACCCAAGGAGGGGTCACTATGAGTCAGGTCTGACTTGACAGCACATAACAACAACAACAACAGTGTTGCTCTAACAGAAATACCACAAAGGGTATGGCTTTAACAAACAGAAGTTTATTCTCTTACAGTTTGGAGGCTTTAAAATGCCAACCTCTAGGGGTTGAGTGAAAGCCCCTCAATGATGGCCTTCAGCTTTGCCTCCTGCTCTTGGTGCACTGAAACTGGAGGCTTTTCTTCACTCAGACATCTGCTGGCTGGTGAGGCTGACAAAATGAAGGTTGACAAGTAAAATGGCATAGTCCTAATATTACCAAAGAACACAGCAGGCCACTAATTCAAGTCCATTGAAAGTCTCAAGATTGGTAGAGCATGGCAGACTGCTGAACAATGACTCAGGTACATTCAGGGTTCCAGTGCACCACAAACTACAGACCATTCCCAAAAATGCTTCATATATGCAGGAAATAGACCTCATCCCTAAAGCAGCTACTCAACCCACCATGGATTTGATTGCCAGTCTCATCGTGGGAAATAACTACCACCAGCTGCCCAGCCACTCTACCAGGTCCAGCCAAGTTGACACACAAACTTAACTATCACATTCCATTTGGAAATTTTGTAATCAGAACTTTTATTCCCTCTATTTTCTTTGTTACTTGTTTCATCTGCAAATTGACTCCCTTATTTCTTTGTGTACATTGTTTTATGAGCTTGTATTGAGCCTCTATTTCTGGTTTGGTTTCTAAGTGCTGGTGGCAAGTGTCCTGACTTTAATTTGTTGTTCTCTGTTGTGGGTACTCTATTGGAAGGACTCCCATTTACATTTCTTATAGGGTTGGTCTGTTTTTCACAAATTCCTTTTATTTCTGTTTGTTTGAGAATGTCTTAATTTCACCCTGATATCTGAGGGACAATTTGGCTGGATATAGAATTTTGGTTGGAAATTCTTTTCCTTCAGTATTTTATATATGCCATCGTATTGTCTTCTTGCCTGAATGTTTTGTGCTAAGGAATCAAAACTTAGTCTTATTGGTTGTCCAGTGTAGGTGACATTTCATTTTTCTTAAGCTGCTCCCAAGATTTTTTCTTTGTCTTTGGTTTTGGTGAGTTTCATTATGATATGTCTTGGTGACTTTCTCTTGGGATCTATCCTGTATGGGGTTCATTGAGCTTCTTGGACAGATATCTTTTGTTCCTTCATGAGATGGGGAAAATTATCTGTTAGCAAGCCTTCCACAATTTTCCTAGGTTTTTTTTTTTTTTTTT
>NW_006921643.1:12147797-12159752 GCF_000298275.1 Orycteropus afer afer | reverse complement strand
GGTTATCTGTTGTTTCTTGGACATTTTGAAGTTGTTGTCTTTAACTGTTAGTGATGTATTAATTTCTTTCTCTCTGATTTTATGTTTTACTATGTCTGAAACTGTGGAGCAGGTGTACTTTTTATGGTTATCAATTTGGCTATACCGGCTTGCTCTCTAGTTCCCTTTACATTGGTGGAATCACTGATGGGGATGTGGATGCAGGTCTCTGTTCATTGTGAAGGGGATTTGGAATTGGGACAAGCAGGTGTTGTGGTGGTTTACTGTATTCCTTCTATTGGATTAGGCAGGAGAGAAGAGGAGAGAAGAGAAAGAAAGAAAAGGAAAGGAAAGAAGGGAAGGGAAAGAAAAGGGAAAGAAAAGAAAAGAAAAAAAGCACCAGTAGTGAGTCTCCATTTTCTATGTTTGGGTGAGGTGTTGCTGGTTCAGTTGGTGTTTTTTGTGAATTCCTGAGATGGCTGCTATTTATAACATAGTGTTGTTAATTAGAGACCTATGGTTCAAAATCCACAGAGACCCTGATGTGTAGAGAGCCACTACTTTCTACTTGAATTAAGAAGCTGCAAAAACCCAGTAACACAGTCCACTCTTGCTGAAAAGTGGTTGTGGAAGGGTTGAACCCCAGCCCACTGCTGTGCTCTTGCTCCAGGGCTCTGCTTACTCAGCAGGACTTTGGCCCTTTCCCCCTTTCCTTTCTGAACTCCATGACAGCCTGATCCAAAGTGGGTTTTCATCTGTTTCTAAGTAAGGTTATCTACTCACTCAGCTCTGTTCCCATGGTCTCTGTCAAAAACTCCCGGTGTGGGTATTCTGAGTCCCCAATGCCTCTGTGAGTTATGTGATTTTTTTTTTTTTTTCCCCTCCTTCTCTCCACTAATCTCTTTTGTATTGTTAATGAGTCCTCTGCTTCTCCATGTCTCCACTGGCTAGGCAGATTCATTTATTTTCCGCAGTTGTTTAATCTGCTCATTTTCTCCACCTCCACTAAATCTGGTATCTTATCTTCTCCTTAGTTGCTCATAACTCCAGTATCTTTGTTTCTATCTGCTTTACATAGTTATTCAGGAATTAAGATGCTAGAGGGAACAGACCTTTGGACTACAGGTATGACACCCTCATTCATTCTTTCAGTTGCTCATACATCTACTATTTATTAATACATCTACTGTGCCTTTCTTCCATTGGGTAGGTTGTAAAGAATGTATGAAAATCAGAAGTCTGATTCTAACTGCCTATTGATCCTCTATTTTTATGTCCATAGATGTCTCAACTTGTATTGAAAACTAAACTACTGATTTTTGCCCTAACTTGCCCTCCTTTACTCTTCCCCACCTCAGTTGATAGCAGCTCCATCCCTCCAGGTGCCCAGAACAACAACAAAGCAAACAAACAAACAAACAAGCAAAAGGGAGTAAAACTTGACTTCTCTCTTTCTTTCATATCCTATACTCAACTTTTCAGAGAATCTTAGTTTCTCCATCTTCAAAGTACATCGAAAACCAGAGCACATCTTTCTGCATCCACTGCTGCTGCCCTAGTCTAAGCCATCACCACATTATTGTTGTTGTTGTTAGGTTCTGTTGAATTGTGTCCAACTCAAAGCTACCCTGTGTACAACAGAATGAAATACTGCCCGGTCCTGTCCCAGCCTCACAATCCTTGCTATACCTGAGACCATCATTGCAGCCACTGTGTCAATCCATCTCATTGAGGGTCTTCCCCTTTTTCATTGACCCTCCACTTTACCAACCATGATATCCTTCTCCAGGGAATGGTCCCTTCTGACAACATGACCAAAGTAGGTGAGATGAAGTCTAGCCATTCTCACTTCCAAGGAACATCTGTCCAGCTGCACTTCTTCCAGGACAGATTTGTTCATTCTTATGGCAGTTCATTGTACTTTCTGTATTTTTTGCCCAACACTACAATTCAAAAGCATTAACTCAAAAACATCACATTAAGTCTGGATAAATGCAAGAATGCAGTACCTTCCTAAGTAGACTCCTTGATTCCATCTGTGTGCTATACAGTCTATTCTCATCATAACAGCCAGAGGATCCACTCTGTAAGTCAAATCATGTCCAATTCAAGACTCTCCAATGGCTTCTTGTCTCACTCAGAGAAAACACAACAATTTTTCCAATGACTTGTGAGGCTCTATAGCATCTGCTCCCACACCTAATCTCATCTACTGCCTTCCCCCATTCACTCTGCTCCAGCTATCCTTGTTTCAGTTACCCAGACACTCTGTCTCAGGTTATTTGCACTTGCTATTCTTTTGGTCCTGGGTGGTAGTCTAATATTTAACCAGCTCTGGTAGTGTAGTGCCTAAGGCACTTGACTGCTAACCAGAAGGCTGGCAGTTCAAACCCACCAGCCACTCCTTGGAAGGAAGGTTGGGCAATCTACTTCCATAGTGATACAGCCTCAGAAACTCAAGGAGGGGTCGCTGTGAGTTGGATCAGACTCCACGGCAATGGTTGCGTTGTGTTGTGTTGCATTACTACTCAAGTATAGACCAATAAGAATGGATGCTGGCCCAGGAACAGGAGCTAAATCCTAGAAGCCCTTTGCTATGCGAGTTCTTCCTTTAATTGCCTGCTGCCTGGGAAAATGTTTATAAAAACAGTGCAGACAGATCATATTTCAATATTCTAATAAAATGTTGGCCTTACAAATCTTGCTGGATGAACATCAGCTTTGGCTGTGCTAAATTTTCCTTTCCTAGAAACCCACAGTGTTCAATCCCTCACCTCGTTTGGGTCTTGGATCCAATGAATCCCATTCCAGCCACCCTATATTAAATTGAACCCCTACACACATTTCTCATCCATCTCCTTTACTCTGTACTTCTCTCTGGAACTTAATTGTCATCTGACATAAATATTTCACTTATTTTCATACTTATTGACTATCTTTTGCCATAGAATGCAAACTCCATTGGGATACCTTTTTTTTTTTTTTCTTTTTGGTTTTATTTTGCTTTGCTTTCTTTCTTTTTCTTTATCTGTTTTATCACTTGCTGTGATTCTAGCCCCTAGAACAGTGTCTGGTGCATGTTGTTGTTGTTATTCACTATCGAGTCAATTCTGACTCATCGTGATGGTATAGGACAGGGTAGAGCTTATCATAGAGTTTCCAAGGCTGTAAATCTTTACAGAAGTCTACTGTAACATCTTGCTCTTGCTGAGTGGGTAACAACAAACAAATGCAATGCACTGCCATCAAGTCGGATCCAACTCATAGTGATCTCTCCTTGGGTTTCCAAGTTGGTATCACTACAGAAGTAGGTTGCACAACCTTCCTTCCGAGGAGTGATTGGTGTGTTTGAACCACCAACCTTCTGGTTAGCAGTCAAATGCCTTAGGCACTACACTGAGTGGGTAGGGGATTAAAACTGCCAACCTTCAGATTAGCAGCCCAGAACTTAACCACTGTACCACCAGGGCTCCTTGCTGGGCACATAGTAGAGACTAAATAAATATTTGTTAAATGAATAAATGCTTCCAAATAGCTTAAAGTATGACTATATGTAGAGTAGCTTGGAGAATGGCTGTATATACATCTGTGAAAACAGTCAGAAAGGAATCTTGAGCAGTCCATGCATTATAGGAACTGCCTGTCATTTTCAGTATTCACATCTGGAATGCTGAAACTTAAGCCAAGGCAAGGTGCTTCCACCTACTCTCCCATCCCTTTGAGACAGTCCAGCATGATGGAGCAGGTGACCCAGGATGGGTCCTCTCCAGCAATCCTCTACATGTTTATAATTGTGATTAAATGGCTTTTCTGACACAATCCTGCTATTTCTCTACATGGCAAATAGTTTTATTTCTTTTTTTTTTTTTTTCAGGTAAAGTATCATTAACAATTTACTTTGTTTTGACAGCATGGTGTTATAATTAGTTTCTACAGGAAAATGCACCAATTAACACAGTTTTTATTCTTGGCTAGAAATTAAATAGAACTGAGGAAGCAAACTGAGAAAATGTAAAAAGAGTCTGTTTTACCATTACCAAGAAACTTACCTGCTTGTGGATTGAGGGATTAAGGAAGCTGTGTGACAATTTAGGATATCTCTCCTTCAAAGAGTGGCTCTCCCTTTCCATAACTCCTCAGGACATTACAGTGATGCCAATCCCATCTATTATCTCTCCGTTCTCTGAAACCCTCATACTCATATTATCACTTATAACACTCAGAAATAGATACCACTAACCTTTTGTTATATTCTGTATGTTGCCCAGACAAATTAAAAAATAACTTAGAACACTATGTAGTAGATTATTGATATGGAGTCCCTGGGTGGTGGAGTTAATGCTCTTAGCTTCTAAACAAAAGGTTGGCAGTTCAAGTCCACTCAGGGGTAACTTGGAAGAAAGGTCTGGTGATCTACCTCCAAAAAATCAGCTACTGAAAGCTCAATGGAGCAGAATTCTACTCTGATACACATGGGATCACCATGAGTCAGAGTTGACTTGGTGTCAACTGGTAGATGATAGACAAATAGGTAGATAGATAGATAGGGAGAGATCTCCAGGTTAAGTCTAAGTGAAAAAAAAAATTGTTCTGACTAACAGTCCATATGCTACCTTTTGTGCTAGACAACTGGGAAGATAAGAATGTGTATTTATTATGTGCATATACTTGCATAAACAAGCACTGGAAGGGTAAAGAAGAAAGTATTAATAACATGGTTATCTGTAGAGGTGAAGGGAAAAGAGATGATGGAGATAATGTAGAAGTAACATTCTCTGAGTATACCTTTTTATATCATTTTTACATTTGAAGCAGGTGAACGTATTAACTATTCTTTTGGTGTTTTTTTTTTTTTTTTTTTACAAAAGGTAAATATTTTTGTATATATGTGTGTGTATATATTTTTGTATCCTCTACAAGAGCTAATGCAACACATATGACTCCAAATACTTAATAAGTATGGTTGAAAGCAAAGTTATAGAGCAGGTGTGTTTTTTGACCAAAACCCAGCCTGGTTTCTCTAGGTGAAAGTGGACATGTTTCCATGAAAAGGAGAAATCAAAGGGCTTGATGAGATTATCTCTTAGTTCTCTGTTATACCAAACCTACTGTCCATTCCATTTGTCCTGTAAAATACTAAACCAAAACCAAAACCAACCTCGAGTTGGATCTGACTCATAGTGACCCTTCCTTGAGTTTCCAAGGCAGTATCACTACAAAAGTATGTTGCCCAATCCTCCTTCTGAGGAGTGGCTGGTGAGTTTGAACTGCCAGCCTTCTGGTTAGCATAAAATGCATTAGACCATATGCAACCAGAGCTCCTTCATAAAATACTAAAGAAACTGAAAACTTTATATCACATTCTTCCTCTGTTATAATAATTAACAGGCTTAAAGTGCTTCACAGTTTACATCGTTCTTTAGTAAAGTTTTTCCCTTGGACTGTTCCTTGTAAAGACCATGCCTTTATTCCCTTAGTCTAGAAAGCTTGTTGTTGTTGTTGTTTGCCGTCAAGTCGGACCTGACTCATAGCAACCCCTCCTTGGGTTTCCGAGGTGGTATCACTACGGAAGTAGATTGCTCAACCTTCCTTCCGAGGAGTGACTGGTGGGTTTGAACTGCCAGCCTTCTGCTTAGCAGTCGAGTGCCTTAGGCACTATGCTACCAGAGCTCCTAAAGAAACCACCTCAGAAAGCTTAGATATCATTAATGATCTAGGCAGTCTTGGAAGATAAGTGCCGTAGAGCATAATGGTTCTGCGTATGGATTCTGAATCAGTAAGACCTTGGATGGAATTCCAGATTTACCACTTATTTGCTGTGCCACCTTGAACAAGTTACTTAAATTTTCTGAGCTTCTGTACCCTCATCTGTAAACTAGGCATAATTATACCTACTTATTAGGATTGTCATGATGCTTCTATAAAGTAAGAGAAGTCAAATGTTTAGCACCATGTCTCATACATGTAAGTACCATGTATCAATACATTAATAAATATTAACAATGGCTTTTTATTATGTTCTAATTTTTATATATTCTTTTCCACTGTATCAAGAAGCCTCCTCCATACCACACACCCAAAATATCTCCTTCTGCTCCTTGTTACAATGCACATTAGGGCATTAAAGATATATTACTTTGGATTAAATATATGCTCTGCCAAAGAGTTCTCATTAAAAATGCAAATTTACTTATAATGTATTATTGACCACTTAGCTTGGCTCTGATATCATTTTCTTCCAGGATGACTAACTAAAAGCAGATACCATCTAGAATGGAAACTGGAGAAAGTAAGGAAGAGAAGCTGCAGAGCATGGCCCTTGGCTCCTCAGGAAGAAGAGACCAAGAGGCAGAGTTGGGGAGTGAAGGGAATCTGCACAGCCTGGGAGGTGGGGCAGGCAGGACACATCAGAAAAGACTCTTTAGACTAAGAGTGGACAGAGGCTGGAGGGCTTGTGCCAGAGTCCTCCTCCAAAGACCCCCAGGCACCCTCACCAGCCCTATACTGTTTTGAACAGAGAAACATGTCAGCACATATTTCTGGCACTTGTATCTTTCCCTGCTGGAGCATATCTGGCTGTGGGCTCAGATCCTGATACTGGATCTGAGTGGTACCACAGTGAGACTCTGTCCAAAATAGCTTCCTTCCCTCCTCATTAATAGCATTCAAACTCTAGAGCAGGAATGTAATATAACAAATTACTCAAACAAATTGTTTTTGTAGGGTGAGATAGAGCAAAATTAAACAAAAGTGTTGTTCTAATCCAGCAGTGAGGTGGGGAGGGCCAAGTAAAGTAGGATACTTTGCTTTCCTCCAGAGCTTATTCAAGTCTGAGACCATTATCACCAAATCTACATCTCAACACTGACTCACTTCTGTCATCATTTTTATAACTTCCACATAATAATCAGTTTGGTCTTGAGGTTGGACCATTTTGGTGTTTACAATTGAGTGTTATTATTGTTAGTTTTTGTTAAGTCAGTCCCCAATGCATGGTGAACTCATGCACAATGGAATGAAACACTGCCCAGTTCTGAGCCATCCCTATGATCACCTACAAATAGAACTATTGTGATCCATTGAATTTCATTGGCTGAGTTTTGAAAGTAGATTGCCATGTCTTTCTTCCTAGTCTATTTTATTAAAATAGATAATCTAACTATATCTACTGTTTTCCACAGTTCAGTCTTACAGTCAAATTAGCCAAACAAGTGTCTCTCTTCCTTATCCAGCAGGTGTCACTATTGATCAACTGGAAATAAACATGGCAGCCTTGCCAAGTTAAGGGTAGACTCAACCCTGATTAGAAAATAAATGAGCTGGGCATTTCAGGTTAAAGATCAGATCCACTGACTTCCTTGTAGACAGATGAGTTCTCAAAAGAATATGTGTGTCTTCATCACTGCCTAGTTGCAAAAACAAAGCAAGGATGAGTGAGATCTTCATGGAGAATGAAGTTGAAGATGAGAATGTTCTCATAGTTTCAAGTTTCAGTACTGATGCTGTGAGAGCTACTTATAGTCCTAATTTCTATATATTTCCTCACTCTATGAAGCTAAATGTAGTCAATTCATGATTAAACAGAAACTGAATCCTTCATGGTAGATTTTAGACCCAGAATGGCATTCCTTCTTGGGTTTATTTCTGAAATATGACAGATGTGATTTCAGAAAAGTCTATGCAAAAAATAATCAGGTAAGTAAGACATAAAACCAAATCAAATCCACTTCCATTGAGTCATTTCTGACTCATAGATACTATAGGACAGAGTAGAACTGCCCTATAGGGTTTCCAAGGCTGTAAATCTTTATGGAAGCAGATGACTCATCTCTCTCCCATGGAGAGACTAGTGGGTCTGAACCCCCAACATTTTGATTAGTAGCAGAAGACTTTAACCACTGCATCACCATAATTCCTTAAGTAACATTTATAGTGCACTTCAAAATGAGTATGTAAGCTTGGGAAGAGATAGTCCTTCACTCTGCATCATCAGAGATACTGCCCTTCTCTCCCAACATGATACTCAATATAATATAATTTTTTAAATGTGCCCATGCATATACCTTTCTTCTGTAAATATGTACTGTCTATTATTATGTGTCCACACTTGTCTGTCAGTTTGACGTAATGTGGTGGTTTGCATGTTGCTGTGAGGTTGGAGGCTATACCACCAGTATTTCAAATACCAATAGGGTCACTCATGGTGGGCAGGTTTCAGTGGAGTTTCCAAACTAAGACAGACTCTGAAGAAGTGTAGCCAGAATGCTCCTTGGAAGCGAGAATGGCCAGACATTGTCTCACCTACTTTGGTCATGTTGTAAGAAGAAACCATTCCCTGGAGAAGGATATCATGCTTGGTAAAGTGGAGGGTCAACGAAAGAGGGGAAGGCCCTCAACAAAATGGATTGGCAAGGTGGCTACAATGGTGGACTCAGATGTAGCAGGGATTGTGGAGCTGGCACAGGACCAGGCACTGTTTTGTTCTGCTGTACATACGGTTGTTATGAGTCAGAGATGATGGCACCTAATGACAACAAATGTCTGATATATTAATGGAAAACTTTACAAATAGTCCTAAAACATTATATGATATGGTGTTGGAAGATGAGCCCCTCAGTTTGGAAGGTATTCAAAATAAGACCAGAAAAAAGTTGCTTCCTCAAAGTAGAGTCAACTTCAATGATGTAGATGGAGTAAAGTATCTGAGACCTCCATTTGCTGGTGCAACATGACTCAAAGAGGGAGGAAACAGCTACAAACATCCATTAATAGTCAGAACATGGAATGTATGAGGTATGAATATAGGAAAATTGGAAGTTGTCAAAAATGAAATGGAATGCATAAAGATCAATATCCTAGGCATTAGTAAGCTGAAATTGACTGGTTTGGGCCATTTTGAATCAGATAACCATATAATCTACTATGCTGGGAATGACAACTTGATGAGGAATGGCCTGATATTCATCATCACATAAAATGTTTCAAGATCTATCCTGAAGTACAATGCTGTCAGTGACAGGATACTATCCATACATCTACAAGGAAAGCCAGTTAATACTACTATTATTCAAATTTATGCAACAACCACCAAAGGCAAAGACAAGGAAATTGAAGATATTTACCAACTTCTGCAGTCTGATATTGACCAAACTTGCAATCAAGATGTATTGATAGTTATTAGTGATTGAAATGTGAAAGTTGGAAACAAAGAAGAATCACCAGTAGTTGGAAAATATGGCCTTGGTGATAGAAATGATGCCTGAGATCGAGGATCACAATCAGAATTTTGCAAGACTAATGAGATTTATTGCAAATACCTTCTTTCAACAACATAAATGGCAGCTACACATGTGGACTGTGCCAGATAGAATACACAAGAATTAGATCTCCTGCATCTATGGAAAGAAGTAACAGAGAAGCTCAATATTTTTCAGCCAAAACAAGACCAGGAGCTGATTGTGGAAAAGACAATCAATTCCTCATATGCAAGTTCAAGTTGAAGCTGAAGACAATTAAAACAAGTCCACAAGAACCAAGATATAAACTTGATTATATTCCTCCTGAATTTAGAGAGCAGCTGAAGAACAGAGGAATTGACATCAAGAACATTATCCATTACAATTGACCCAGCAATCCCATTACTAGGGATATATCCTAGAGACATGAGAGCCAGGGCAGGAACAGATATATACACACCCATGTTCATTACAGCACTATTTACAATAGCAAAATGATGGAAACAACCTGTGGGCCCATTAATGGAAGAGTGGATGACCAAACTACGGTACATACACACAATGGAATACTATGCAGCACTAAAGCAAAACATTATATAACATGGATGAACTTGGAGGACATTGTGCTGAATGAAATAAGTCAATCACAGAAGAACAACCATAGTATTAGTTCTTTGTTATGGAGGGTCAAGGAAAAGTTTATATATGGAGGGAAACTTTCTTTGTTGGTTGCCAGGGGTGGGAGGGGTAAGAAGGGAACACTGCCAAAAAAAAAAAAATGTATTGACCCATGTCACTTTAGTTTTATGTATTTCACTGTACATAAATTATTTTTCAATAAAATGGATTAAAAAAAGAAGAAGAAGAAGAACATCATCCATGAAGGATGAACCAAATGGTAATTTAAAAAGATAGGAAAGGAAGAAAAGACCTAAATGGATTTCAGAAGAGACTTTGAAACTTGCTGTTAAAAGGAGAGTAGCTAAAGAAAATGGAAGAAATGACAAGATAAAAGAGCTCAACAGAAGATTTCAAAGAGCAATTGGAGAAGACAGAGTCAGTTATTATAATGCAATGTTCAGAGACTTGGAGTTAGAACAACAAAATTCTCAGCATTTCTCAAGCTGAAAGAATGGAAGAAAATATTGAAGGCCTCGAATAGCAATATTGAAAATTTCTATGGGCATAATATTGAAGGATGCAGGAAACATCAAAAGAAGATGGAAATAATATACAGAGTCAATGTACCAAAAAGAATTGGTCAATGTTCATTTATTTCACGAGGTAGCATATGATCAAGAATCAACAGTATTGAAGGAAGAAGTCAAAGCTGCACTGAAGAAATTGGTGAGCCTTGTTTTTACAAGGCTCCAGCAATTAACAGAATAACCATTGAGAAATTTCAACAAACAGATGTCATGCTGGAGGCACTTACTTATCTATGCCAAGAAAGTTGGAAGACAGCTAGCTACCTGGCCAACTGACTGGAAGAGATCCATATTTGTAACCATTCCAAAGAAAGATGATCTGACAGGATGTGTTAATTATTGAACAATATCACTAATATCACACACAAATAAAATTTTGGTGAAGATAATTCAAAAAAGTTTACGACAGTACATTGACAGGGGACTTCCATAACTGCAAGTTGGATTCAGAAGAGGACGTGAAATGAGGGATATTATTGTTGATGTCAGATGGTTCTTGGCTTGGGTTAGATGCACCTTAGTCTTCAAAGGTTTTCCCTGGCCAATTCTTTGAGAAGTGGACGGCCTCTTCCTTCTTCCTAGTCAGTCTCAGTCTATAAGCTGGGCTGTTCCCTGTGCACCACGTGCATCTTGCTGGGTTTTAAACACCAGAGGCTCAGCCTCAAAACTCACCTCTACATGTCACCACAGTAGGACAAACCGACAGACAAGTTGTCTTGCTGTTGAAGACCCTCGTATCACCCCCACCTGGGTCCCTGTGGCTGACTGTTCTTCTCTCTGGCTTCCTGGCTTTTAATCCCCTTTCTCCTGCTCTTCCTGCTTGCTACTTTGGGTGTCCCTGAGTTGTCTCTCCTCACCTGTAACCCTGGGGCTGACTGCTCTTCTGTCCAGGTTCCTGGCTTTTATCCCCTTTCTCCTGCTCTTCCAGCCTGGGGTCGCTATGAGTCGGAAACGACTCGACGGCACTTAACAACAACAACAACAACAAGTCTTCAAAGAGACATCTTTGCTCTTCACCACTTTGAAGAAGTCTTTTGCAGCACATTTGCTCAGTGGAGTATGTCATCATACCGGAAAGATGCTTACCTGTGTTTTATTGATTATGCAAAAGTATTTGATTTGTGGATCATAAGAAATTATGGATAACATTGAGAAGAATGAGAATTCCAGAACACTTAATTTTGCTCATGAGCAACCTATACATAGACCAGGAGGCTGTTGTTCTAACAGAACGAGGGGATACTGCCTGTTTTAAAATCAGGAAGGGAGTGTGTCAGGGTTGTATCCTTTCACCATATTTATTCAATCTGTATGCCAAGCAAATAATCTGAGAAGCTGGTTTATGTGAAGAAGAACATGGCATCAGGATTGGAAGAAGACTCATTGACAACCTGTGATATGCAGATGACACAACCTTGCTTGCTGAAAGTGAAGTTGATTTGAAGCACTTACTGATGAAAATTAGAGACTACAGTCTTCAGTATGGATTACACCTCAACATAAAGAAAACAAAATTCTCACAACTGGACCAA
>NW_006921643.1:12138942-12146808 GCF_000298275.1 Orycteropus afer afer | reverse complement strand
AAAAAAAGAACAAAGATGTTAGATTCTGCTACTCCTGGCCTGTCTCCTTTCACATGTGGGGTATGACAATAGTTAACATTACTTGATTCCGTTTTTTAATTAAAAAAAAAATAACTTTCTCTTGTGATTCAGGTGAAAATTTATAGAGAAAAATGTTTTTTCCATTTAACAACTTCCATACATTTTGTTTTGTAATATTGGTTGCAATTCCCACATTGTATCAGCACTCTTTCTACTTCCTCCCTGTTCTTACCATTTCCATTTGTCCTTCTTTCCTATCCCTTTCTTCTGAGTTTTATCCCTGAGAAAATGCTGCCCTTTTGATCTCAACAAACTCCTTTGCCCTATGGAGTGCTTTCCTCCCTGGTGTTATTGTTCATCTTATAGGCCTGTCTACTGTCTACCACTTGGCTCAGGACTGGAGGAAAGCTCATTAAAAACCTGTGCTATGCAGTTAACATAACCTCACTTGCTGAAAGTGAAGATGACTTGAAGAACTTACTGACGAAGTCAAAGACTACAGTCTTCAGTATAGAGCACCCCTCAATATAAAGAAAACAAAAACCCTCACAACTGGACTAATAAGCAGCATCATGATAAACACAGAAAAGACAGAAATTGTCAAAGGGTTCATTTTACTTGGATCCACAATCAACACTCACGGAAGCAGCAGTCAAGAAATAAGACAATGTATTGCACTGGGCAAATCTGCTGCAAAAGATCTCTCTAAAGTATTAGGAAGCAAAGATGTTACTTTGAAGACTAAGGTGTGCCTGGCCCAAGCAATGGTATTTCCAATAGCCTCAGATGCTTGTGAAAGCTGAGCAATGAATAAGGAAGACTGAAGAGGAATTGATGTTTTTGATTTGTGGTGTTGGCAAAGAATACTGAAAATACCATGGACTGCCTGAGGACTAACAAATCTGTCTCAGAAGAAGTACAGCTGGAATGTTCATTAGAGGTTAGAATGGCCAGATTTCATCTCATGTATTTTGGTCGTGTTGTCAGAAGGGACCAGTGCCTGGAGAAGGACATCATGCTTGGTAAAGTAGAGGGTCAGAGAAAAAGAAGACCCACAATGAGATGGACTGATAGTGGCTGCTCGATGGGCTCAAGAGTAGCAACAACTGTGAGGAAGGCACAGGACCAGACAATGCTTTTTGTTCTGTTGTAGATTAGGTCACTATGATTCAAAGCAAACTTGACAGCATCTCACGACAACATCTACTTCTCTGAATGTTTGTAGAATTTGCCAGTGAAGCTCTCTGAGCCAGGACTTCATTTTGTTGGGAACTTTTTAATGACTTCTTCAATTTCTTCTTTTGTGATGAGTCTTTTCAAATATTCTACTTCAGATTGTGTTAGTTTGTGTGTACTCTGTTTCTAGACATTTGTCCATTTCTTCTAGGTTTTCAGATTTGTTGGAGTACAGTTCATTATAGTATACTGTTGTTGTCTTTTATATTTCAGTGAGTTTTGTTCATCACTTATTTCATTTTTTATAGATGTTATTTGCATCTTCTCCTTCTTTTCCTTTGTTATATTTATTTATTTTACTTTTATTGTGATGAAAACATACACAAGAAGACACTCACCTATGTAACAATTTCCCCATTTATAGGTCAGGGACATTGATGACATTTTTCATGATTGTTGTTGTTGTTGTTATTTGCCGTCGAGTCGGCCCCGACTCATAGCGACCCCTCCTTGGGTTTCCGAGGCAGTATCACTACGGAAGTAGGATTGCCCAACCTTCCTTCCGAGGAGTGGCTGGTGGGTTTGAACCACCAGTCTTCTGGTTAGCAGTCAAGTGCCTTAGATATGCCCCCATTATTGCTATCCTTTTCAAAAATGTTTCACCACCATTAGCATAAATTCAATGCCTCACAAACAAAAGTGTTCCCTTCCTCCCTCTCTCATACTCTTGGTAACTACTAATAATCTTTGGTATAAATTATACCAAAGATTATTATTTATACCAAAGATTATTGTTTTTTATATATTTTTAAGGAATTTTCCCCCTTTCCTCCCATCCCTGGTAACCAAAAAAAGAAAATTCCCTTCCATGTATAAACTTTCCCTTGACTTTTTTAGAATTGTGGACTAATAAAACATTCATCTTTCTGTAATTGACTTATTTCACTCAGCATAATGTCCTCCAAATTCATTCACATTTTGCAATGTTTACCAGATACTATATTATTCTTTAGGAGCTCTGGTAGCATAGTGCCTAAGGCAATTGACTGCTAACCAGAAGGCTGGTGGTTCAAACCCACCAGCCATTCCTCAGAAGGAGGTTGGGCAATCTACTTCCATAGTGATACTGCCTTAGAAACCAAAGTAGGAGTCACTATGAGTTGGGTCTGACTTGACAGCACATAACAACAACAACAACCACAATGTCTATTTTATCAAAAATTAATATTGCCATTCCTGCTCTCTTTTGGTTGCCATTTTCTTGGTATATTTGTTTCCAACCTTTGATTTTTAGTCTATTTTTGTCTTTGTGTCTAAGGTGAGTCTCTTGTAGACATTATATTGATAGGTCCTGTTGTCTTAGCCAGTCAGTAACTCCCTCTTGAGTGGTGCATTTAATCCATTTACACTCAATGTAATTATCAACAAGCATGAATTTGCTGATGTCATTTTGTTTTTTCATGGTGTTGCTGATTTCTTTGTTTCATATAATTTTCTGTGGTGAGCTCATTTTGCTTATGTGTTGTGTTATCATCTCTTTCATTGCTATTGTTTTAGTATTTGCTAAGTATTTGTACTTGTCCTCTTTTTAATTTTGATGCAAAGATTTGTTATTTTTCTTTGAGGTTACTCTGTCTATAATTTTCTTCCCAAATTTAAAACAGTCTGTTCTATCTCACAATTGTCTTGATTTCCTCATCATTTAGGAGTTCTGTAACTACACTATTTATTCCCTCTTTTTGGTTTCTAATTGTCCTCATTTATCAAGTGATGTCTCTGGTTCTCTGTGATGTCTTTGTTTACAGTCTTGTACATTTATTTTACTTGGGATACTTCTATAACTGGGTTGATATCTGGGTTATGTCATCATGTATATTAATCATTAGTTGTTGCTTGCTGTTGTTTGTTCTCTGTCTAAAGAATTTGCTTTAGCATATTTTGTACAGTTGGTCTGGTTTTCACAAATTTCCTTAATTTCTGCTTATCAGAAATTTCCTAATTTCACTTTTTTATTTCTAGGTATATAATTATTGGGTGGAGATTTTTCTTTCAGGGTTTGATATATATCATTCCATTGCCTTTTTGCCTTCATGGTTTCTACTGAGAAATCAGAGCTTAGTCTTATTGGTTGCCCTTTTTAGGTAACTTTTCATTTTTGCTATGCTGCTTTTAGGATTCTTTCTTTGGCTTTGGTTTTGGTGAATTTGATGATATATCTTGGTGATTTTTTTTTGGAGTATCCTGTTTGGGGTTTCTTAAAGTTCTTCAATGGATATATTCGTCTTTCATCATATTAGGGAAATTCTCTTCCAAAAAAGCTTTGACAATTTTCTTTGTGGGTTTATTTTTATATTCCTGTTCTGGGATTCCAATTACACATAGGTTATTCCTCCTGATGTTATGACACATAGATCTTAGGTTTTCTTCATTATATTTTGATCTTTTGTCTGATTTATACCTAACAAAATAGTATTGAGGTATCTGTCTTCTATCTCATTAGTTCTGTCTTCCATTGATTTGATTCCACTCCTTTGTCCATTCAACATGTTATCTGTTTCTGAAATCTCAGTATTAATCTTCTGGATTTCTATTTCTTGTTTTTGTATCACTCTAATTTTCTGTTTATTTAATCAATTTGTTCTTGTATTGTTTTCCTAAATTGTTGTAGAATTTTGCCTGTGTTTTCATTAATTTTGTCAGTGTTTTCCTTGATCTTTTCAGTGTTTTCCCTGATCTGTCTTTCCATCCATTGAAAGTATCCAAATACAATTCTTTTGAATTCCTTATCAGAGAGTTCAAATGCTCCTTCTTCTTCAGGGATGTTTTCTGGGTTTGTATCCTGGTCCCTTGTTTCTACTACTTTATCTTGTTTTTTTGGGGGTGGGCTGTGATGGTCTGTTGTCTCTGAGACATTGTGGTGGTATTGTATTTATGTTTAATTTGTCGTTGTATGTTGTGATTTGCACAAGATTGTTCTTCCTTTATTTTGTTTTGATATATCTGTGTGAGCAGGGTACCATGCTCCTCTGATCACCAGTTATAGCAGTTAGGTATTCACCACCTGTCTCCTGGTGGTTGTGATAGAGAATGAGAGTGTGTGTACAGATCTCTGTTAGTTGTTCATAAGGAGCAGTTCAGGGTGAGTCAAGGTGGTATTGGCTGCCACCTATCATTGTTCAGTTTGTGCAAAAGCAAGAGGTGGCCTTCACTCAGTGGATGGGGCTTCAGGAGATGCAAGTGTAGTTGGATTGTGTGGGAACTTTTGTTGTCTCCCACTCAGTTAGACCAATATATATATTGATATATTGAATATATATATTCATGCTTGTTGATAATTACATTGAGTGTAAATGGATTAAATGCACCACTCAAGAGGGAGTTACTGACTGGCTAAGACAACAGGACCTATCAATATAATGTCTACAAGAGACTCACCTTAGACACAAAGACAAAAATAGACTAAAAATCAAAGGTTGGAAACAAATGTACCAAGAAAATGGCAACCAATATATTGAAAATATATTGAAAAAGGATAAAAGAAAGATAATGAGAAAAAGGAAAATTAAAAAGCACAGTATCTGGGAAGAGCAGAATGAGAGGAAAGAGCAGGTGTAAGAGATTAGGAAGAACTACAAAAGACAAAACAAGAGATGGGAAAAACCAAAAGAAAGAAAAAAAAAGTGAGCAAGGAAAAGGGAAGAGAAAAAAAAAGAAGGAAAGAAGAAGATAAAAAGAATAACTTAAAAACACACAAACAAAACTGTGGGGTGAAGGGCACAGTGCCCAGGCTCTGCCAGAGCACAGACCAGAATGGAGTCACTCCAGATCAAGAAGGTAGGTGGAAGCTGGGGGATGCCACACCCCTGTTCACTAAAATGGCATGGGATGCAAGAGTAACAAGGGGAATATCACAAGCCTTCAATCATCAGTCTCCTCTGTTGTTGCCCATGCTGTCCTTGGTATGTGAAGTGCACTCCCAGGTCAAGTTCAATCAAGAATGCCACCCACACACAGTCCAAATAGTTCCATCAGCTGCTTGGAAACATCTAAAATGGCTGTGCCCTAAGAATAGTCATTGGCAGTCCACAGATCCACCTGTCTCCTTTCTTGCTGTTCCACCTTTTGGTTGTCAGGCAAAAACACAGTTCTTGCTCATGCAGCCTTTGTGACCAGAGCTGATTCTTAGCTTGCTATTAGGAAATATTCAAAATGGCTGTGCTCTCAGGACAGCTGGCAGTCTGCAGCTCCTTTTGACTCCTTACTCATTGTTGTGTTCAGGTTCTCTACTAGTTAGTATTGAATCCACTTCTTTATCCTTTCCTATAAAGCACAGGGTTCCAAGATCATCTTCTATATTGGTTTCAATTGGTTTCTCATTGCTTTGTTCCAGAGGGTCTGTGTAGCTTGTCTGCTTATTCTGCCATCTTGCTGGAACTCTCTCTTTGTTACATTTTCCAGTAGCTTGTCAATTTTACTAATCCTTTCAAAGAACCATCTTCTAGTCTTGTTGATTATTTCTTTTCTTTTTCTATTTTTTTGTTTCATTTGTTTTTGCTCTGGTCTTCATTATTTCCTGTCTTCTGTGACTGTAGTTTTTTGTTTGTTTGTTTGTTTTGTTGCTGTTAATTTTCTTATTGTTAGGTTAAGGTGCTGATTTTGGTTCTTTTTTGATAGGTGCATGATTGCTATAAATTGTCCTTTGGGGACTGTTTTTTCTGTGCTCCAAAGATTTTGGGGTATTATGTTTTCATTCTCATTTGATTCAAGCAATTTTTTTAGTTTCATTTTTTGTTTCTTCTATTAGTCACTAGTTTTTAAGCAGGCTGTTGTTAATTTCTAATTTTATAGCATTGTTATCTGAGAAGATGCTTGGTCATTTTTTGATGTTTTTAAATATATTGGGACTTGCTTCATAGCTTACCATGTGATCTATTCTGGAGAATGTGCCATGTGTGCTGGCAAAAAATGTATATTATGTTGTTGTTGTTTGGATGTTCTGTATACATTTATGAAGTCTGGTTGGTTGATTTATGTGGTTTAAATCTTCACTTTTTTATTTAAACATCTAGAATTATGCCTGGCATTGAAGAGGTGGAATTCACAAATATATGGACTTCAGGCATTTCAGTGAGTGCAACAATAAAGACTCCCTTTTCATTCACCTTAGTGAGAACCTTATATTCTACACAGAGACATAAGACATGCATATGAATAGAACATTTCACCATCTAGTAAGTCCTACAAGAATTGTGCATATAAACTTCATTGGGAATTGAGGAAAAGAGATATGTGAATGACTGGTCATGGAAGATTTGTTGAAGAAGTGACTTTTAGTCTAAAACATATAGGCAGAAAGGAAAGAGGAAGAAAAGGGAGATGAGGATATTTGTGATGAAGCAAACAGAAGAGCTAAGTATAGGGATAGAGAAGCTGAAATATGTACCATTTATGTAGTTCCTTTTGGCTATAACCTTGAGTAGGTAAAAAGTAAGAAATATAACAAGAATTTTAATTCAAGTCTTGAATATATTACATTTTCTGTAGGTAGTACATTTTACAGGAGCTCTGGTGGTGTAGTGCCTAAGGCTTTGATTGCTAACTAGAAGGCTGGAGGTACAAACCCACCAGCCACTCTTGAGAAGGGAGACTGGGCAATCTACTTCCATAGAGATGAAAACAAACCAAACTCACTGCCATCCAGTCGGATAGACTCATAGCGACTCCTCCTTGGGTTTCTGAGGCAGTATATCTACAGAAGAAAATTGACTGATCTTCCTTACACGGAGTGGCTGGTGGGTTTAAATCCCAGCCTTCTGATTATTAGCAGTCAAATGTCATAGGCACTACACCACCAGAGATCCAAGATACCACCTTAGAAACCCAAGGAAGTTTCGTCCTGAGTCTGATTCAAATCCACGGCAGTGAGGTTGTTTTTTTTCAGTTTAGTAAATTTTATGGCAGTATGGAATTATTGAGTTTTTGAACAGAAAAAAAGCATCTGGAGCACTGGATATATGCTATTATGTTCTTTTTTCTTTTTTTTTAAATACAGTATTATAATTTAATACTTTGAGTGACATTATAAAATCACTGGATTATATATACACTATCCAGTGTTTCCAATAACTTACATTTTTAGAATTATCTGAGATAAATGCCTGAGAAAAGGGGGTCTTTTTCGAAAAATTTTATTTAACCTACTCATTCCCAAAGTACCACTACTAGTATGCTAAGATAATATTTAGTGGTACAAAGATGAATATGTTTAACTTTAGGAATGATTTATTTTAATGTGTAGTAAAAGATGAAGACTTTCTATTTTCAGTAGCAATGTAGACCTTTTAAAGGCAAACAAAACGCATTAGACATTATAAACGCACTGTCCTCGAGCTGTATCTGACTCATAGCGACTCCTCCTTGGGTTTCCGAGGTGGTATCACTATGGAAGTAGATTGCTCAACTTTGCTTCCAAGGAGTGGCTGGTGGGTTTGAACCACCAGCCTTCTGGTTAGTAGTCAAATGCCTTAGGCACTATGCTACCAGAGCTCCTTAGGTAAGTAAAAAGACAAATAAGATATAAGACAAGATCATAAGTGTGGCATGTGGCAGAGGGAAATTTTGGAAACACTGATAGAACCTATGCTTCAGGCTACATTCTCCTCACCCCCC
>NW_006921643.1:12126108-12136879 GCF_000298275.1 Orycteropus afer afer | reverse complement strand
CTATGCTACCAGAGCTCCTCTACATTAGTGATAGGATAATTTGGGAAATGAAATGAGTTTATGAACCCTACGGAAATTAAAGTATTGAGAGTGACTTAGAACTATTTATTAATTTACCTATTCATTCATTTATTCTTTCAACTTCTAAATACCAGATGCTGTGCTGAATCCTAGGATAACAACAATAAATAAGACATTTGTATTATCAAGAAATTAACAATATAATAGGGATTATATAATTGATTATACAATAGATATAGGTGATGTAATATGGTATATATGCACACCTATTCTTAATGCATTATACAAAATCAGCCAATTCTTTGGTTTGGGTCTTCACAAATTGTTAATGTTTGTTTACTCCTGGTTAAAACAAAGAATGAAGTTTCCTTCTCCTAACCTCCCGACCTATCAAATAGTAGAGACTCAGTTGCCAAAGCACTGTGTGAAAAGTCCATAGCTTAAAGAATGAAGGATAGATTGGACCCAACTCTGACTGATCTATGGGCACAATGTTTTAGTTGTAACATTGAATGACACAAGGATGTGGAAGGTTTAGTTAGTGTTCTTTGGCAGCAAGTAAGGGTAATTGACACCGTTTGACTGAAATAAGATGGAATTTATTGGTTGGCTAGCCCAGATTCACCAGTCATATTCATTTATACATCCAATAAGTGTTTATTCAACTTCAACTCTGTTCCATGCACTTTTTTTAAATTCTGAAGATATGGAAATGAAAATGATACTCAAGTTCCCATTGCCTTGAAGTTTATTTGCTAGTGTAAAGAGATAGAAATGAACAGCAAATAAATGAACAGAAGTATTGGTGTGTCAGTGATACATGTTCTGATGGAAGAAAACAAGATGAAATGTGACTAGAGAGCTACTTTTGATGAGGTGGGCTCCTCTGAACAGTAACCGTTAAGGTGGAGTCTGTTAATAAAAAACACATTGTAATGACTTGGAGGGAAATAATCTCAGGGAAAAGGAGGAGCAAGTACAAAGGTTTTAAGTATATGTGAGAAAAAAGCAACTGAGGAAAAGTTGGAGAAAAAAGCAATTGATAGGAGACCCACAGTTGGAAATGGGAAGGAGGAGAAAGTAGAGAAATGATCTTCTAATGGAATATGTTGAAAGTACCATGGACTGCTAAAAGAACGAACAGATCTGTCCTGGAGGAAGTGCACCCAAAAAGCTCCTTGGAAGCAAGAATGGCCAGACTTCATCTCACCTATTCTGGTCATGTTCTCAGAAGGGACCATTCCCTGGAGAAGGATGTCATGCTTGGTAGGGTGGAGGGTCAAGGAAAGAGGGAGAGGCCTTCAATGCGATAGATTGACATGGTGACTGCGATGATGGGCTCAAGCAGGGATCATGGAGCTGGTGCAGGACCGGGCAGTGTTTCGTTCTGCTGTGCATGGGGTCGCTATGAGTCGTAAACGACTTGACGGCACCTAACAACAAGAACAACAATGGAATAGCAGTCTGGTCAGAGGACCAATCCATGAAAGAGGGCTTTCAGGTATTGCTTTTGCTTTCTTGATTGTTGGTAAGCTTATAAATTTACCATTTCACCATAATATCCAATGGAGAAGCGTTAAATATCCAAACTGAAACTGAAACATTGTTAGAAAGGAAGAATAGTTGCTGAGTGGCTTGAAAGCAACAAATACCTACTTCAAGGGGAAAAAATGTTGATGCTTTTAATAAAAAAAAAAAAGACTAGTTACTACCAAGCAAGTGAAAGGGATGGAGTAAAATTTATTTTATTTTTCTGAAATATTATATTACTCAAGAATCATATATAAGGATTCTTGCCTGTCACTTTTATCAGACCCTCTCAGTGTCAGTCTATTCAAATTCCCATTGAGTGGGATGTAAAGAATGTGCTCTTTATAATTGAAGAGTGAGGATAAAGACCAAAGAAGCGTTGAATAGCTGGAGTTTGAGGAAATTCATAAATAGCAACAGAAGAGAATATTATAAAATATTATAAAATCATAAACCCTGCATATTGTGCAGAAGAGACAGATGGCACTAAATAAAACCTGAGTACATGGACACTTCAGCTACTTCCTCTTCCATTGCTGACTTGTGGAATGGACAGGATTTACAAGCATGGCCAATGATTAATGACCAAATATATCCTGGCAGAAACTCTCTCTTTTACTTCCTTTTTATGGTTTTGACATACAAGCCAAATGTCTCTT
Organism: Orycteropus afer afer; assembly: GCF_000298275.1. Taxonomy (NCBI): domain Eukaryota; kingdom Metazoa; phylum Chordata; class Mammalia; order Tubulidentata; family Orycteropodidae; genus Orycteropus; species Orycteropus afer. Next base: position 12,134,669 of record NW_006921643.1, on the reverse strand, counting down.
GACATTCCCAAAACATTCATGTCTACTTATTTTCATGTCTTTGCTTACATGATTCTTTCTGCCTACTATCCATGTTAAAAAAACTCCTCTTGCACAAATGTCAACTTCTCTATGAATTTTTCTGTGTGGTCCCATCAGCTAGATTCTATCTGTCTTTCTAAATTCTCATGGAATTATAAATGCTTCTCTTATTAAGTTCTCACTATATTTTTATTTTCTAGTTACATTTGTAGTCATTATACTTCCCAAGAATAAATAATAATTATCAGAGTCAGACTAATTGAATCTATATTTATAAAAATTGCACACATTTGTTTAATTTTGTAAGCATATATTTCTGATAAAAGACCTACTTTATCTCGATAAGTAGAAGAGTCCAGATCTAATTCTGAAGCATCTATGTCCAAGCTACTAATGACTTTACCAAGATTGCATTAGGTTAACTTAAGTGCCCTTTAACAAGCCCTGGTCGTGCAATAGTTAAGAGCTCTGCTGCTAATTTGTTAATCATAAGTCAGTGGATTGAACTTACCCAACTGTTCTGCAGGAGAAAAGATACAATGATCTGATCCTATAAATATTACAGGCAAGGAAAGCCTACGGTACAGTCCTTCTCTGTCCTATAAGGTCACACTATATGTTGAAATCAAATTTATTGCACATAACATCAGAGACAAGTGCCCATTATGGTGGTTTCCCTTAAGCAAAATGAGTTCCATACGTTTACCAAGTACACTGTATAAGAACTGCTGACAGCTTTTAAATGACATTTTCTCCATCTTTAGGGAGATACAAGTATATTCTAGTCTGCCAGCTTCTTGTCTGATTTAGCTCTACACCATAAAACCAAACCAAACTCATTGCCATTGAATCAGATCCGACTCGTAGCGACCCCTCCTTGGATTTCCGAGGTGGTATCACTATGGAAGTAGATTGCCCAATCTTCCTTCCAAGGAGTGGCTGGTGGCCTTGAACTGCCAGCTTTCTGGTTAGCAGTCAAATGCCTTAGGCTGCTGCCAGAGCTCCTTAGCTCTACACAGCACCTGCACACAGCACCTGCATAATATGTGCCATGTGTAAGGTGAGCAGCAACTGGGAATTAATGAATGAATGGTTTCTAGAGTCCCCGAAGACAACCGTGCATTGATTGAAGGGTAATCAAAACTTTAAACTATGTCTCAGGATGTGAGTAAGTTCCAGCATAAGTAGTGATGGATTCCATTGAAGTCTGAAGTTAGTGAAAAAGTGTTTGTATTGAAGGAATGGCCCAAATTCCTCTAAGGAGGTTGACTTATTTTGGGGGAAGCTTTTCAAAATTATTGGGCTCATTCTCAAGGAAGGTTCTAGTAAAACCACCTAGTCCTTGAGAAACCTCAGTTCTTTATTGGGGTAGGGGGAGGTGGTAATAAAGACAGTGTCAGAGAGAATATTCACTAAAGGCCTCAGTTTCAGACTTTTCCTATTTGGTTTAAACAGCTGTACCTAAAACAAATAGAATAGCATACTTCAGAAATTGAGAGAATGCTGGTTAAGAGTTCCAGAGTGTGAGAGACTTGGATTTTAATTCTAGCTCGGCTATTCACTTACTTTGAAACTTGAGTGTCTCTAAGTCTCTGTTTCAACATCTGTATTAAAATTATCTTTCTCACTATGTTGTTACAAAAATTAAAGTAAATAAATCATGAAAAATGCTTTATATGGTGCTTGTAAAATGTTCATAGAAGTATTAGTTGTTGATGTTGCTGCTGCTGCTACTGTTACTGTTATTATTTGATAATATTGGAAGTCAGCTCATCTAGAGTGTATTCAGGTGCTCACAAATTTTTTTCACTTGATGGCAGGTTTCATGCATGAATTTTCTCAGTAGTTAATCCATTCATTCAATAACTATGCATTAAGAATCCAATTACACTTTATGCTAGGTGCTATGGATGCAATGATCATAGAGAAGTAGGCAAACACATCAATAAGTAGTTACAATACCTTGTGATAATCACAACAGTGAGGGCACAATGTATAATGGTCTCATTAAAGGGGCAATGAGTAATTCTAATGGAAGAGAATGGTCAGAGGTTAAGATGAGTAATTATTTTCCAAGAGGGCCTAATGAGGAAGGCTGTTTCAGTAGAGGAAAAAACAGTCATAAATTTCAGAAATCATGAATAGTTCCATAGCATGTAACATGGTATGTGCTAGAGGAATGTTAGGACATTGGGCTGTGGAAATATCCATGGATCATGGCACAGTGAAACATACATGAAATTTGGGCTTTAGGAAAATGATATGGATGGCTACATGTTGGAAAAATCACTCTGCCAGGAAGGAAGACAAGGGTTAGACAAAGGGGTATTTGGAAATGGGAAGGCCAGTCAGGAAAGTATTGCGAACATCCAAATGAGTAATGAAGAGAAAAATAGTATAAGAGCAAATGAAAAGAAGACTCAGGAGAGGTATTTAAGGTATCCATTTCAAGTAAGGAAAGATCCAAGTAAAAGGACTCAAAAACTGAGAAATTCTATTGTTGTTATTAATACCATTGAATTGGTTCCAACTCATGAGACCTTATATACAACAGAAAGGTCCTGCACCATCCTCACAGTCATTACTATGATTGAGACCATTGTTGAAGGTTAGTGAAATTCAAACCCAACTCACTGGCGTCCAGTCAATTTTGACTCATAGCGACCCCTCCTTGGGTTTCTGAGGCGGTATCACTACGGAAGTAGATTGCCCAACCTTCCTTCCAAGGAGCGGCTGGTGGGTTTGAACCACCAGCCTTCTGGTTAGCAGTGAAATGCCATAGGCACTAGTGACTCCTTTATTTTAACACTCTCCTCTACTATTGGATTTGTTCTCTTCACCTGCTTCCCTCTCAGTTCCAAGCCTTTGTGAATGTATTTACCACATATAGACTCAGCAAAGTTGATTTGAAGGAAGGAAACCATTTAATTTCACGTATTTCTTACTAGCAGATGTCTCCTCATTTCCATCAGCCAGAATTGTGTCTCCTGAACCAATCACTTACAAGGAAAATGGAGAGGGAAGTTGATCTAGACTAGTTACAATCCATCCAGTCTCCTCTGAAGCACATGGTCACCCAGTACTTGAACAAAAATGACATTTTTCTAGCAAGAAAGAAAGAAGACCAGAAATAGCTACTGAATAAAAAATCATATGGTGTGCCACAAATGTCAAATGCATTAGTGACCAATTGTATGTTAGGGGAGATGGCTTCTAGGCATTTGGATGAGGCTTTCAAATAATCATATCTAATAATCTATATAAATGTGTTTAAATAGGTCTGGATTCAGATGAAGGGTTGTATTATAATACATTCATAAGAGACTAAGGGATAAAGAAAAGCCTTGAAATATGAGTGTATCTTAACTGCTCCATGGAACTGGATCTGTTTTGAATGAAAGCAGAATACTCAGTAAATTATTGCCCTAAATTGAGCACATTTGGGAACAATATGTGCATAGTCAATGGTTTGATCTCATTTGTCAATAAGATAAACATAACTGTGAATGCCAGCATTAATGCAAAATAAAATATTCCACTTAGAAAGAAATTCTTTTTAAAGCAGAACAAATTTGAGCTTTTTTTTTTCTGTATATGGTCCTTCAATAAATATTGGAGATATTATTTCTTCCTTTTACACTCATTAAAATTCTTTCAGCTTGAAATTGTTTAATTACCATGACCTAAACATCCAGAAGGAGCCCTGGTGGCACAGTGGTTAAAGTGCTTGGCTACTAACCAAAAGGTTGACAGTTATAACTCACCATCTACTTTGTGAGAGAAAGAGGTGATACTCTTCTTCTATAAAGAAACCCTATGGGCCAGTTTTACTTTGTCCTAAATGGTCACCACATATCTGAATTGACTTGATGGCATGGGTTTTTGGTTTGGTAAGCATCCAGATTTGTATTTCCAAAGCAATCAGTCTTCCATACATTCTCATCAGAGGCACTGGGGAGGGGGGAATCTTAAAAAAGAGAGAAAGAAAAGGACTCAGCTGATATCTCCCTCTGTTGAGAGGCCTGTTTATTTGTAAAGATACGTTGCTATGTTACAAATGCACCATCTCCTTACCATAAGCAGGAAGATAGTTGGTTGAAATTAAACTAAACAGAACCAATAATGGGAAAAATTAAACCTGAAAGAGATTTCTGAAAACATAAATTATTGGTGACATTTGCCTTCTCTTTTCAAATAAATATAATTTTCTTCCTTTTTCCCTCTTTCTTTCTTTCCCTTTCTTTTTCTCAGAGAAAAAACACTCAACATTCTTGAATAATTTGACATCAAAGAGGACTAGATGATAGATTAAATTTTAGTCTATAAACCTTCCTACCCTGTGAATTTTCTGATATATTTTAGTTAAAGAAAACTTATCATTAGCATTTTATAAGTAAATAAACATTAGCTCCAGCAACATGTTTATTTCAATTGGTGGTGTTAGCAGTGCAAGGAGTTATCCTGAATTTTGTTTCATGTTGAATAGACATGGGCAGATGACATGGACAGATGCGAGTTGCAATAAGAGGTGAAAACTTTAAGAGAAAACTGAGCCCTACAGAGTAAGATATACAGTGACATCCTTAAGGAGAACCAGTGTGTTTAACATGATTCAGGAGAAAAGGAAAAATGACAGTATTCCACTCTATGACTGACATAAAGAAGTTATAATCTTATAGCTTTCAAATTAAATAACAAAACTCTGTTGTTGTTGTCATTATGTGCCGTCAAGTCGGACCTGACTCGTAGCAACCCCTCCTTGGGTTTCTGAGGCGGTATCACTAAGGAAGTAGATTGCCCGACCTTCCTTCCAAGGAGTGGCTGGTGGGTTTGAACTGCCAGCCTTCTGGTTAGCAGTCAAGTGCCTCAGGTACTATGCTACCAGCGCTCCTACCTTGGTAGAACATGAGATAATCTTAGAACATGTGCAATTTGAGATGTTAGAACTTATAGGCATAGAAGTTCTTCCTTCCATCAATAGGCATTTACCAATTACGTACTATGCAAATTATTTTTTATCTCCACAGCATATAACGTATAGAAACTCTTGCAATAGCCTCCTGGTTGATCTTCCTGTTCACGTTCTCTCTCCAAAACTGGATCTATTGTGAGTATTATCAGTATAGGGCAACACTGATCGTATCACTGATGCTTAGTTCCTCAACACATCATTTTTCCTGTCTGATAAAGTTTACAGTCCTTGGCCTCACAGTCAAAGCCATATGGTATACAGCTCCAATCTAACTTTCAGACCCTTGATTTTGCCATTTACATCAGTACTTTCTCTTGAAGAGTTACTCATGCTACTTATATGTCTGTTTCTTTGAGGATAACATAAGTAAGAGATTGTGTGTTTTCTCTCTCCTCACTACATTTTCTTCCTGCCTCAACATATGTTCATCCTTCTGCCAGGAAGAAATCCTCATCTCACTCTAAACCCCTTCTAAGTTTAAAGATTTGTGGAATTTTAACTCTAAGACATAGCAACTATAGACTTTATAGAGTCTTTGTTTCGGCTGTTAGCTCCACCTAGATTGGTCTCTCCAAGATTCCCAATGATGGCTATTCTCTCCCCTGCTTTAAATTTTGTTCCAAAGTCATTTCCTCACTAAAACACACCCTGACCATCTGATAATATTAAAATCAGGACCCCACATGGTTAGTGTAATTTTATTTAAAGAGAATTTTATTTAAAGAGATAGTTATCCTCCAGAAAAAAAAGATAAATAAACACAACTCAAGCTTTACTCAATATCTTCAGATAAAAAAAAAAAAATTTAAAAAGATAGGAGTACTTTATTAGACAGCAAAAAAACTTTTTTGGGGGGTGGGTGGGAGAGGCAGCTGCAAGTTCTCCTTATAAACTTTATTACTGACAATGCAGTATCGTGTATGTGAAAGTGTTTATTTTTATTGTCTGTACCTCTTGTGCACCTCTCTGTCCTCCTTTCTCTCAGTGGTGGTGTGTTCATCACTCATTTTTAGTATATTGCCTTTCCCTTCACCCAAATCAATACTTACCTCTTACCTATCTAGCAATTTTCCCTCCTCTCCTCTCCCATCCCTAGTAACCAATAAATAAATTTCCTTCCATATGTAAAGCTTTCCTTGACTTTTTACAATAGCAGACTGATACAATATTTTTTCCTTTTGTAATTGAGTTATTTCATTCAGCAAGATGAACTCCAAGTTCATCTTCATTATGAGGAGTTTTGCAGATGCTACATTATTCTTTAGTGTTGCATAGTATTCCACTGTGTGTATGTACCATAGTTTGGTTATCTATTCCTCTGTTGTTGGGCACTTAAGTTGTTTCCATATCTTTTCTATTGTAAATAGTGCTGTGATGAACATGGGTGTGCATATGTCCATTCTTGTCCTGGTTCTCACTTCTTTAGGATATATGCTTAGTAATGGGATTGCTGGATGAAATGGTATATCTATTACCAACTTTTTAAGGAATCACCATACTGTTTTTCCACACTGGTTGTATCATTTTAAAGTCCCACCAGCAGTGTATGAGAGTCTCAGTCTCTCCACATCCTTGCCAGCATTTGTTATTTTTTGTCTTATAGAACTTTACTATTATTGCTGGGTGAGATGGCATCTCATTGTTTTCATTTGCATCTCTCTAATGGTTAATGAGGAGCTCTGGTAGCATAGTGCCTAAGGCACTGGACTGCTAACCAGAAGGCTGACAGTTCAAACCCACCAGCCACTCCTTGGAAGGAAGGTTGGGCAATCTACTTCCGTAGTGATACTGCCTCGGAAACTCAAGGAGGGGTCACTATGAGTTGGGTCTGACTCGACAGCAAAATAACAACAACAACAATAATGGCTAATGATCATGAACATTTTTTCATGTGTTTATTGGTTTCCTGAATATCTTCTTTGGTGAAAGGTCTTTTCATGTTGTCTACCTATTTTTTTAATTGAATTGTTAATCTTTTTAATGTTGAGGTGTTGGAGTTTTCTGTAAATCTTAGGGATAATGCCCTTGTCAGATATGTCCTTGCTGAATATATTTTCCCAATCTGTAGGTTCTTGTTTTACTCTTTAGAGATGTCTTTTGATGTGCATAAGAATTTTATTTTTAGAAGATTCCAGTCATCTAGCTTATCCTCTGCTGTTTGTGCATTTTTACTTATGTTTGGTAGTCTATTGATGCCTTATATTTGGGCCTCTAAGTTTGCCCCTAATTTTTCTTTGACAAACTTCATAGTTTTAGGTTTTATATTTAAGTCATTGATCTATCTGGAGTTAGTTTTTGTGTATGGTGTGATGTATGGTTCTTATTTCATTTTTCTGCAAATGGATATCCAGTTTTGTCAGGATCATTTGTTAAGGACACAACTCTTCCCCATTTAATGGAGTTAAGCTCTTTGTTAAATATCAGCTGACCATTAGTGGATTGATCTATTTCTGGGTTCTCAATTCTGTTCCACTAGTCTATGTGTCAGGAGCTCTGGTGGCATAGTGCCTAAGGCATTTGACTACTAACCAGAAGTCTGGTGGTTCAAACCCACCAGCCACTCCTCGGAAGGAAGGTTGGGCAATCTACTTCTGTAGTAATACCACCTTGGAAACCCAAGGAGGGGTCTCTATGAGTTGGATCTGACTCGATGGCAGTAGGTAGGTAGGGTAATAGTCTATGTGTCTGTCATTATATCAATAGCAGGCAGTTTTGACTACTGTGGCTGTATAGTAGGTTTTGAGATCTGGAGTGTGAGACCTCCTACTTTGCTCTTCTTTTCAGTAGTGCTTTGCTTATCCAAGGGCTCTTTCCTTTCCATATAAAATTAGTGATTGATTTTTCCATGTCCTTAAAGACTGTTGATGGAATCTAGATCAGTATTGCATTGAATGTATACATTACTTAGGATAGTACTGACATTTTCACAATGTTCAGTCTTTCTATCCATGAGCATGGTATGTTTTTCCACTTTTGTAGATTTCTTATAGTTTCTTTCTTTCTAAGGGAAGGTAGAAGCAACTTTATTAATGTTATTGTTATCATGTTTTAGGTACAAATTTACAGAGCAGAATTTTTTTTTACTTCAACATATCATGTACATTTGGTTTCACTCCCCAATTACCATGCCCAGTCCTAACCCATTCTCCTCCTCTCCCTTCCCAGTAACCGGCTCCCTACCCTCTGCCCCGTGCCCTTCTTAGTTATGTACTATTGTGTGTCCTGTTTTTCCTCCATGTGAATGTTGCCCCTCTGGTGTCCCATGGCCAATTGCTCCAAGGGTTGTATCTCCTTAGAGTATGTGGGTGCATCACCCTGGGTTGAGTTGTCTGTATGTATGTCTTATTTACTATTGGACTGAGAACTAGCTCTTGAGAGTGAGTTTTATCCCAGGCCCAAAGTGTATCCCAAGGCCATAGTGTTGGGGGGGGGGGGCACCAGACTCCACCTGACCAATTCTGGTCATTATTGTGTTTTTGGATTTTGTTCCATGTTTTCCCTCCTACTCTATCCAGGATCTCCAGTTTTTATCCCTTCCTGAGTGGTTGGCATTTGTACCTGGGCACCA
>NW_006921643.1:12113506-12125691 GCF_000298275.1 Orycteropus afer afer | reverse complement strand
CCATCTAATCTTCTCAGTTGTCTATGTGTTAATCTGTAGCCTGGTGTTTGGTGTTAATGATAATACAGTATTGTGGATATACTGGAATTAGCCTCTGTTGTCTATATCTTATGTGCACAATTCGATGTCCTCCCTTTCCCCAATGTTATCATGCTGGTCACACTCTTTCCATACCATCTCTTCCCTTAACCACCTCAGTGTGTGGCCCCAAATTAGTTTCTTGAAGTAGTGTTTTATAGTTTTCTTTGTACAGGTCTTTTTCATCCCTGGTAAGATTTATTCCTATTTTACATTTTTGGTAGCTGTTGTAAATTGTATTAATCTCTTTATTTCCTTTCCAGAGATCTCTTAACTGATGTAGAGGAATCCCACTGAGTTTGTATATTGATCTAGCACCCTGCCATTATAACATCAGCAACAGCTTTAAAGAATCTTTTTTTCCTTATCTTCTCACTCAATTGTTCTAATAAACTCAATAGCTATTCCAGTCTTTCTCCACCAAATTCCATCCTCCACACCACAAAAAAATTAATTTTCCATTATCATGTACACTTTCTATTGTTTCCAGTCCCATAATATAATATGATATGATACAATATTATATGATATAATACACTATAAAATAATATGGCAGTTGCTTTGGTTACCTTGTGCTGCTCTGACAAGAATATACCACAAATAGGATGTTTGAACAAACAGGAGTTTATTCTCTTACAGTTCAGGAGGCTTGAAATCTGAATTCAAAGTGCCAAGCTCTAGGGGCTGTGTGAAAGCCCCTTGATCTTGGGCTTCAGCTCTGCCTCTTGCTCTGAGCTCATTGAAGCTGGAAGCATCTCTTCACTCAGGCAGCTACTGGCTGCTGAGGCTAACAAGCCCAAGGTCAACAAATAAAATGGCACAGTCCTGATGTTACCAAACCACATGGCAGGCCATTAATTCAAGTCCACTGAAAGTCCCAAGGTAGGCAACACATGGCAGACTGCTGAACAAAGACATGGCTACATGCAGGGTTCAAGTGTGCCATAAGCTAGAGACCATTCCCAAAGCTGTTTCTTATATGCAGGAAGCAGACCACATACCCAAAGCACCTACTCAGCTGCTCCAATAGATTCTACCATGGATTTAACTACTAATCTCACCCTGGGGAATAATTCCATTCAGCTGCCAGCCACTCAACCAGGCCCAGACAAGTTGACACACAAACCTAACCACCACAACAATTTATCATCTCTGTATTCCAGTCTGGTTATATGCTTTGCTAATTATTTAACAGTTGATTCACAAAGGAAATTATTGTTCCCAAACCAGCAAATAGGAATCCTTCACCCTTAGAGAAGAAATGTGGAATATTGCAAATACTTACAATTTATGAAACTTTATTTTATCCCCAACCACTAAATGATATAGTTGGAGAGGTTTCCATAGATTAAATGGGGCCTGAGATGGACTGTGAAAACTGAGTATAGTCTCTATAGGCTAAAAGGAAAAACATCTGGATAAGGGTGAAAAGTGTAAACCTAAATGTGAAAGTATGAGGCAGATGGCTCAACTACGGGAGCATGATAAGTTTGGAGAAGAAAGAAAGTGAGGTTCAGCTAATGCTGGGTAAGGGCAGGATAGAAGAGGATGGGAGGAGAGTGAGATTGGAGTATTTACCCCTCTTCCTCTTTCCTATCATGTTTCTCTTTGGCAATGGCTATGTTTTTCCTCTTGGGGCTATAGCTCCTATAGGACAGTGCTCTTCTACAGCTACAGGTCTCACTCACTGGGCTCTGATAATTGCTCCCTTCCTCTATCCTTAGGGACTAGAGTAGTAACAGCTCTCTGCTGTTGTTAGCTCCAGAGTGCAACACCATATACCTTGTTGATTTCCTTTAATCCTGCAACACTCAGTCCCTTTGCTTAGTTCTCTTTAATCAGTTGCCCTGAACGGCTGAGCCAAATGTTTCCTGATGAAACTTCAGCTAATACACTTCTAGCTGTCTTCCCTTGTGTGTGTGCATGTGCACATGTGCACACACACACACACACACACACAGTCCCCTCATCCAGGGTAAGGACTTTGTGACCAGAACAATACATGTTACATGTTAAGTATTTGATAAATTTGTTGATGAGTGTATAAATGAATGAATAAACATGCTCCTTTTTTTCTCTCTCTGCTATACTTACAAGACCTCCATGAGATGGGCATTACTGACTCTATTTTTAAAAAGAGGAAACTGAGGTTCAAAGAATTAAGGAAGTTGAACCACTGTGCTGTATTTGCATTGCATTACTAACTTGCATTATTTTTTTTATAAAATCACCTGAGAATTTTAATATTGCTACTGTATGAAAGGTTGTTAATTTTATCATGTGTGTCCCATCATATTACATAGTTTGTGAATTACTTAGCTGCTGCTGCAGTTAAATAATATCCACAGAAATAAGCCTTAGCTGGGAAATAGTTGAAGGCTTAATGTACAATATTTTTTGACTGATAAAGCTGTTTCTCAAGCATATTGTTAGAAGTGCTTCAGCAAAAGAGTATTAAGTCTCTAATCAGAGGAGAGACTAGAGTCTGAGCCAGAGGAATGGCTGATTTGGAGCCAGCTGAGAGGAATGCTTTCCACTACAAAGGAGTTTGTTGATATAAGGCAGACAGGGTTTTGGTTCCCATAACTGAAAGCAAGGGGTCCAGCCCATGTTTTATATCAGACTGCTAAATTCCAGGAACTATTTCCTGTGTTCCGGGTCCAGCCCATGTTTTACATCAGACTACTAAATTCCAGGAACTATTTCCTGTGTTTCTCTGAACATTAAGCACTCCACCTTCTTATTCTTCTAAATCGTACTAAAAAGGAAAATCCTCTCTTTCTCTTCTGTTTTAGCCTTCCATAACAGCTAAGTCTCCAGAGATACTAGGAATAGAAAGAACAAAGTGCTAGGAGATTAAGGTCTGTTGCGGGACAAAAGCAGTTGCATGAAATCTCACATACACAGTCTACTACCGTGCATAAAATTTCTAAATGAAAATATTTGTTGTTGTTGTTAGGTGCTGTTGAGTTGTGTCTGACTCATAGCAACCCTGTGCACAGCAGGGGTCAAAACACTGCCCAGTCCTGTGCCAGCCTCACAATCCTTGCTATGCATGAGTCCATCATTGCAGCCACTGTGTCTATCCACTTCGTTGAGGGCCTTCCCCTTTTTCATTGACCCTCTACTTTAGTAAGCATGATATCCTTGTCCAGGGAATGGTTCCTTCTGACAGCCTGACCAAAGTAGGTGAGACAACATCTTGTCATTCTCACTTCCAAGGAGCATTCTGGCTGCACCTCTTCCAGGACAGGTTTGTTAGTCCTTTTAGCAGACCATGGTACTCTCAGCATTCTTCTCCAACACCACAAGTCAAAAGCATCAACTTTTCTTTGGTCTTCCTTATGCATTGTCCAGCTCTCACAGCATAAGAGGCGATTGAAAATATCATGACTTGGGTTAGGCGTACATTAGTCTTCAAGGAGATATCTTGGCTCTTCATCACTTGAAAGAGGTCTTTTGCAGCAGATTTGCTCAATGCAATACATTGTCTGATGTCTTGATGGTTGCTTCCATTGGTGTTGATTGTAGAACCAAGTAATATGAAGTCCTTGATAACATCAATCTTTTCTCCATTTATCATGAAGCTGTTTATTGGACCAGTTGTGAGGATTTTTGTTTTCTTTATATTGAGGTGTAATCCATGCTGCTGGATGCAGCCTTTAACCTTCATTAGTAAATTCTTCAAATTATTATCACTTTCAGCAAGCAAAGTTGTGTCATCTGCATATTGCAAATTGTTAAGGAGTCTTCCTCCAATCTGGATGCCACGTTCTTCTTCATATAATCCAGTTTCTTGGATTATTTGCTCAGCATACAAATTGAATAAGCATGGTGAAAGGATACAACCTTGACACACTGCCATCTTCATTTTGAACCATACAGTATCTCCTTGCTCTGTTCGAATGACAGCCTCCTGAACTATGTACAGTTTCCTCATGAGTACCATCAAGAGTTCTGGAATTCCCATTCTTCTCAAAGTTATCCATAATTTGTTATGATCCATACAATCGAATGTTTTTGCATAGTCAATAAAACATAAGTAAACATCTTTCTGGTATTTTTTTTGCTTTCAGCTAAGATCCATCTGACATCAGCAATGATATCTCTCATTCCACATCCTCTTCTGAATCCAGCTTGCATTTCTGGAAGTTCTTTGTCAATATACTGCTGCAACCATTTTTGAATTATCTTCAGTAAGATTTTACTTGCACATGATATTGATGAGATTGTTTGATAATTTGCACATTCTGTGGGATCACCTTTCTTTGGAATGTGTACAAATACAGATCTCTTCCAGTGAGTTGACCAGGTAGCTATCTTCCAAATCTCTTGGCATAGCTGAGTGAGTGCCTCCAGTGGGGTATCCATTTGTTGAATCATCTCAATGGGTATTCCATCAATTCCTGGAGTCTTGTTCTTTGCCAATTCCTTCAGTACACCTTCAACTTCTTCCTTCAGTACCATTGGTTCTTGATCATATGCCATCTCCTGAAATGGATGAATGTCGACCTATTCTTTTTGGTACAGTGACTCTCTGTATTCCTTCCATCTTGTTTTGATAGTTCTTGCATCATTCAATATTTTGTCCATAGAATCTTTCAATATTGCAACTCAAGGCTTACATTTTTTCCAGCTTGTAAAATGCTGAGTGTGTTCTTCCTTTTTGGCTTTCCAGCTCCAGGTATTTGCACATTTCATTATACTAATTGGCTTCATCTTCTCGAGCTGCTCTTTGAAATATTCTGTTTAGCTTTTTTATCTTGTCATTTCTTCCATTTGCTTTAGCTACTCTCTGCTCAAGAGCAAGTTTCAGAGTCTCTTCTGGCATCCATTTTGGTCTTTTCTTCCTTTCTTGTCTTTTTAATGACCTCTTGCTATCTTCATGGATGATGTTCTTTATGTCATCCCACAATTCCTCTGATTTTCAGTCATGGGTGTTCAGTACATCAAATCTATTTATTAAATGGTCTCTAAATCCAGGAGGGGTATAATCAAGGTCACATTTTGGCTCTCAGGGACGTGTTTTGTCTTCAACTTTAACTTGAACATGCATATGAGCAGTTGATGGTCTGTTCCACAATTAGCTCAGGCTTTGTTTTGGCCAAAGATATTGAACTTCTCCATCACCTCTTGCCACAGATGTACTCAATCTGAAACCTGTGTATTCCATCTGGTGAAGTCCACGTGTATAGTTGTTGCTTATGTTGTTGAAAAACAGTATTTGTGATGAATAAGTCATTGGTCTTAAAAATTCTATTATGCATCTCCAGCATTATTTCTATCACCAAGGCCATATTTTCCAACTACCAGTAACTCTTTTTTGTTTCCAACTTTTGCATTCCAATCACCAGTGATAATCAACACATCTTGATTGCATGTTTGGTTAATTTCAGACTGCAGAAGTTGGTAGAAATTTGCAATTTCCTCATCTTTGGCTTTGGTGGTTGGTTCACAGATTTGAATAATAGTAGTATTAACTGTTCTTCCTTGCAGGCATATGGATATTATCCTATCACTGACAGTGTTATACTTCAGGACAGATCTTGAAACAATCATTGTGATGTTGAATGTCACACCATTCCTCTTCAATTTGTTATCCCCATTGTAGTGGATCATATGGTTGTCTGATTCAGAATGACCAAAAACAGTCCATTTCAACTCACTAATGCCTAGGATATCGATCTTTATGTGTTCCATTTCATTTTTGAAAAGTTCCAATTTTCCTAGATTCATACTTTGTATATTCCAAGTTCCAGTTATTAATGGATGTTTTCATCTGTTTCTATTCATTTGAGTCATACCACATCAGCCAATGGAGGTCTCAAAAGCTTTACTCTATCCATATCATTATGGTTGTCTCTACTCTGAGGAGTCAGCTCTTCCCTAGTCAAATTTTGAGTTCCTTCCAACCTGATGGACTCATCTTCTGGCATGGTATTACACAATATTTCAGGGCTATTCATAAAGTTTCCCAGCAATATATCAGACACTGTTTCACTCCTATTCATAAGGTTTTCACTAGCTAATTGTTTGAGAAGTAGGTGACCTCTTTCTTCTTCCAAGTCTGTCTTAGCCCAGAAGCTCTGCTGAAACCTGTACACCACAGATAACCCTGTTGGCATTTGAAACACTGGTAGCATAGCCTCCAACCTCACAACAACACATAAGCCACCACAGAATGACAAAATGACTGGCAAGTTTGTCTCCCTTAGTTGTTCCCAACCTCTCTGCATCTGTCTACCTCAGGCCCGAGCCTTAAAATAGAGCCACCCCCAAGCAAAAAACAGCCTCCAAGTCCTGTGCCTACCTACTTGGGTCCCAGCCTTAAAATAGAGCTGACCCAAAATGAAAAGTGCCCCTGAGCCCTAAGCCCACTTACCTCAGGCCCCAGCCTTAACATAGAGCCACCCCCAAGCAAAAAGCAGCCCTTGAGCTCCATACCTGCCTACCTCAGGGCCCAGACTTAAAAAAATGAAAATAAGGAAATAGAAATATTTAAGTTTAGAATAGTCTTCCAAGACTTAAATGTTCTTAACCTATTAAAAAGTGTGTTGTCTTCTCTCAAAATGTCCCATGGAAAGTAAAGAAGTCATAATCCCAGCATCTTCTCCAACATATAAAAAGCAGACTAGAGGGAGTCAGCTGTGAAAAAGTCAACCAACAAATATTTACTGAGCATATATCATGTACCAGGCTGTGTACCATGTGGGGAGAATACAATGGTGAGCAAGATATTTATGAGCCCTGCCCCCATGGAGCCTATATTCTACCAGGGAAACAAGACACCAAATAAATAAATTAGTTACTTACATGTGCAAGGGGCATTAGGATGAGAAAGCAAAGAATTATATTAGAGATCATTACAGGGGAAACTCATCTAGTAAGAAGGACTAGGGAACATCCCTGAGAAGATTGAGCCAGGAAGGATGTGTAGAGGTGGGTGGCTGGGACCATGTCTATTTTATTCATAATCATAGACCCAGAACTTAGCACAGGACCTGACTGAAACTAAGAGTTTGGGTTACCTATTTCTATGGAACAATGTATCCTAAAATTTAATAGCTTAAAATTACTATTTATTTATTTATAATTCTATAAGTTCATTGGACCTCATTATTTATTCTTCTCTACATGACAGTGGCTGGGGTTCCTATCATTGAGGGGCTCAACTGAGCTCACTCTGATGTCTGGCACCTTGGTGATGATGGCTGGAAAGTCTGAACTCAGTGGGGATAGCTGGGAGAGCTGGACTCTCTTTTGATGCAGGATCCCTTTCTTTTCCTCAGGGAAACTGGGCATTCTTACATGACAGATAGAAATAGATACTTGCCTTTGAGTCAACTCTGACTTATGGTAACCTTATGTATAATAGAGGAGCTCTGGTGGTATATTGTTTGAAGCATTTGGCTGCTAACCAAAAGGTCAATGGTTCAAACCCACCAGTCCCTCCACAGGAAAAAAAAAAATGAGGCAGTCTGCTTCTATAAAGATTTACAGTCTTGGAAGTGTTATGGGTAGTTCTACTCTGCCCTTAGGCATCACTATGAGTCAGAATCTATTAGATGATAGTGGTGTTTTTAATGCACAAAAGAGTGAATTTTTGCCTGGACCTGCATCATCCTCAGAATTGCCAGCAAATTCAAGTCCACTGTTGTGACTGTTCTGCCAATCCACCTCACCAGGGTCTCCCTCACCCTTATTGTCTCTCTACCTAACCAAACATGATGTCCTCCTCCAGCAATGAATCATTCCTGTTGATGGGTCCAAAACAAGTAAGCCAGGCAATGTTCTATTGTGATCCATAAGGTTTTCATTGATTACTTTTCAGAAATAGATTGCCAGGCCTTACTACTTAGTCTATCTTAGTCTGGAAGCTCTACTGAAACTTGTTCACCACGGATGATCTGTTGGTATTTGAAATACTGGTGGCATGGCTTTAGGGGCATGAAAGTTGCCACAGTACAAGAAATAGACGGGTGATAGACATGACAAATAAGTGCTTCCCAAAGTGAAAAGTGGAAGCTGCCATGCCTTCATAAGGCTTCAGCAGGGATCTGGAATTGAGTCTGCATTACTGCCTTCTGTTAGTTGAAGTGAGCTCCTGGGTCAAACCAAACCCAGCAGTATGACAGGAAGATATGGCTATCGAAGGTCTGGCTCATTGTGAGTAATCTTTGGCAACTACCTACTACTTTCAGTGCTCAAAAATTTTATTTTTAGTAAAAGGGGTAGAGATACATAGGAATAAGCCACTCAAAGTGAAAGAAGAGGTAGAGAGTGTTTCAGACACAGAAAGAAGCATCTTTGATGGTTGAAAGGAAGGTATAAGTAAGTCTTGTTGAAAGAACAGAGAAATATACTTTAGCTGGAGCACAGGGAGAGAGGAGGGGAGTTATGGAGGATGAGACTGGAGAGGAGAGTCAGGAACATGGTGAGCCTTGAGCCTGACTATCTCAGAGCATTTCAGTTATGAAAGCCAATCAATTCCCTTTTCCCCCCTGCTGGTTTGAGTTGGTTTTCTATGTTTGAATCAAGAATCCTGACTAATTAATCATGGGGAGGTGGCAAATCATGCTGCCCAGGAGAGGAAGGCCCTGAAGGTGACCTTGCCATTGAATGTAAAGCCATTTGGAGACAACCTGTTCTGTACAAATGCTTAGTATTATGATTATTCCTGATGTGCAGGCTGTACACTCACCCTAAGCAGGACAGAACCTTCTCCTGTCATCAAAAAGAGAAATATCTGTGGGTGGATGTTCCTAATGGCTTCAGAAAGCCCTTCTACATACATAATTAACAGCAACAGTCAACCACTGTTCACACTCCCTGCAGTAACTCTTCACACACTTTATTGTCTCTTCTCAGATCTTCACAGTGTAAATTTGCAAGTGTTGGTTTCCCCAGCCACAGTTCTGCAGAGTCAGTAAGATAACTCATTCAAAGTGCTCAGCACAATGCATGGTCAGAAACTAATAAATCTCCAATAAGTGTTAGTTTATATGTGTGTCATTATTGTTGTCTGATTTTATTTCTGGAATCTCAAGTGCTTTGATAAATGGGGTAAACAAATACTTGCCTTTAGGCTCCAAAAGATCCATAAAGATAAACCAGAACAAATTATTATCAAGTGGATTCTGCCTCATAGAGACAAAATGTGCATCAGATTAGAACTGTGCTCTATAAGGTTTTCAATGCCTGATTTTTCAGGAGTAGCTTGCCTGGCCTTTCTTTTGAGATGCTCTCTGAGCAGACTTGAACTTCTAAACTTTTAAACATGTTAACTATGTTTGCCACCCAGGACTCCTCCAAAAATATAGGGGGAGCTAAATCAAATGGAGAGAGAGCTTCTCTGAGCCCTTCTATCTGCATTAAACTAAAACCCAGAGAGAGCTATTATTTTAGGCCTATGCAAGGCTTTAGAGAGAGTGACTAAGGTCCTTAATGAAGTCTGCAGGGATCGCACAACTGGCCCAAACCCCTCTCAAATCCCTTTGTGTTCTTCAGAGAACTGTCTCCTGATATGTGGCATTGCTGTCCTCTATGAAGTCATCTTCTCATGTCTACCATGTTCAGATCTCAGCTCATGCTTCACTTCCTTGGAAAGCCTTCCTTCACCTGCAGCCTAGGTCAGGTCAATTTCCAGCTTGGTGTCCTATCACTGCAATCCTTTCCTTAAGAGCCTCACATCATATTTTGTAATAAATGTTTATCAGTATAATTGTTTGATTACTAATGGGCTGCAATACTTCTCTATAAGTTTCACGAGAGCAGGATCTAAGAGATTTTCTTGTTTTCCTTTCTCTTAAGCATCTGCTACAAAGCCTGGCACATAGCATGCACTCAATAAATACTGAGTGAATAAAGAGATAGAAAAATTGATGCTTGGTATCAATGATTACTCCAAGCCAGGGTATCCTGGAGAAATTATCAAATCCTGAAGAAGTAGAAAGCAATTAATTTGGACATTAATGTGGAATGGTTCATTTCTCCTTGGCCAATAACTAAGTCAATCAATTGGTCTTTAGGGGTTCATTTCTTTTAACTGTTTCTTTCCCTGAAAGATGGCTTCCCCTAGAGGATCAATTCTCACTTGCAAAAGAAACAAATGCAAACTGAGGCTAATTCTTTTTTCCTCTTGCCACACTTTGGAAAACAGTCTGTTGCACACACCATAAAACCTGTAAAACAAAACCAAACCAAACTCACTGCCATCGAGTTGTATCTGACTCCTAGTGACCCCTCTTTGGGTTTCTGAGGCAATATTACTATGGAAGTAGATTGCCCAATCTTCCTTCTGAGGAGTGGCTGGTGGGTTTGAACCACCAGCCTTCTGGTTAGCAGTCAGATGTCTTAGGCACTATGCCACCAACCTGTACTCCCTTCTTAAAGCTTTTCTCTTAAAAACTTCAGAAAAAGAAGTTATATAAGGATAAATAGACACTGATTTAACTATATCAGCTCTGCAGATGGAGACTGTTCATGTTTAGCTGCCCACTTCATAGCAGAGGCAATAATGCAGAGTGGTTAAGAGAATGCACTCTGGGGCCAGGCAGAACTGGTTTACTGAATCAAGCCAAGCTAGACTATTTAGAAAAGAAGAGCCACCTGGCAAATTTTAATTAATCAATTTGGTTATCTCTATTAATTGATATACAAGTTCAACTACATATTTGAAATATATAACTGACCTATAAGATGCAAGAAACTATTTTTCAGGTGTTTCTCTTAATAGAACACTATACTTCAGAATTAGGCATAAGCCTGGGAACATAATGCAATTAATACTCTGCCACTTATTTTCTTTCAGTGGGTAGAAATATGGGCAACACAAAGCCATAGACCACTGCAATATTTCAAAAAATGAAAAAAAGTAACATCTACATATTTCCCATTATTCACAATTTGGTTCCAGGGTCCAAACAAGATACACCAGTGACAATTTCTGAGAGAATTCTATGTAGGAGATATTTTAAAATGCTTCATTAAACCATCGAAGGTAAATTGACTTTTTAGCTGTAAAAGAATATCTTTTACAAGAGTTAGACACCTTGTGATCCCAAAGACATAAATTAAAGAGAAGGGACTTGTTCACAGGACAAAATTCTGAAGTTCAGTAGCACAAGTTAATATAAGTTCCATTATAATGCCACCATAATGATGTGATAATTATTGTAGGAGATGTTTCATTACTTTTCTCAAAGGCTAGTCTGTGGGCCTATTTCAACCAATTTGCCAATTATTTATTGAGCACTTATAGGTACTTTAATAGGAGCATAAGATGTATCAATGAACTTAACAGAAAAAAATCTTGTCCTTACATTCTAGTGGAGAGACATAAACAGTAAAGGACAGACATAATAAATAACTCATTGTTGCTGTCTTTGTTAGGTGCAATCAAATTGTTTCAGAATCACAGTGACTGTATGTACAGCAAAACAAAACACTGCCTCTTCCTGTGCCACCCTCACAATCATTTTTATCTTTGACCTTATTGATGCAGTCACTATATCAATCCATTTCATTGTGAGTCTTTGTCTTTTTCACTGACCTTACTTTACCAAGCTGCCGGGATCCAGGTGAGGAGAAGGAACCAAGGCAAGCCCAGAGCAGCAGGGCAGGAGAACAGGAGAAAGGATATTAAAAGGCCAGGAACCCAGACAGAGGAGGAATCAGCCGCAGGGACCCAGGTAAGGGTGGTATGAGAGGTTTAAACAGGGAGACAAACCTGTCTGTCAGGTTGTCCTACTGTGGTGACATGTTGATGTGAGTTTTGAGGCTGAGCCACTGGTGTTTCAAACCCAATGGGATGCACATGGTGCTCAGGTATCAGCCCAGCTTACAAACTGAGACAGACTAGGAAGAAGGAAGAGACCATCCACTTCTCAAAGAATTGGCCAGAGAAAACCTTACAAATAGCAAAGAAACACTGTTTGATACATTACTGTGCAACTTTATGAAGAGTCCGGTTAGGTTAGAAGGCTCTCAAAATAGGACTGGGAAAGAGCTGCATCATCTGAGTAAACCCAGCCTTACTCATATGGATAAGGTAAAGCTTTCGAGAACACCATTTGCTGATGTGGCACCACTGAAATTGAAGAGAAACA
>NW_006921643.1:12100989-12112091 GCF_000298275.1 Orycteropus afer afer | reverse complement strand
AGCAGTATATTGACAGAGAACTTCCAGAGGTGCAAGCTGGATTCAGAAGAGGACATGGAACAAGGGATATCATAGCTGTTGTCAGATGGATCTTGGCTTAAGGCAAAGAATACCAGAAAGATTTTATTTGCATGCAATATTAATAATATTGTTCAATAATTTCCACATTCTGTGGATCACCTTTCTTTGGAATGGGTACAAATATGGATTTCTTCTAGTCAGTTGACCAGGTAGCTGTCTTCCAAATCTCTTGGCATAACTGAGTGAGTGCCTCCAATGGGGCATCCATTCGTTGAAACATGTAAATGGTTATTCAGTCAATTCCTGGAGCCTTGTTCTTCACCAATTCCTTCAGTGCAGCTTCAACTTCTTCCTTTAATACCATTGGCTCTTGATCACATGCCACCTCCTGAATAGATGCACATCAACCAGTTCTTTTTGGTACAGTGACTCTGCGAATTCTTTCCACCTGCTTCTGATGTTTCCTGCATCATTCAATATTTTGCCCACTGAATCTTTCAACATTGCAACTCGAGGCTTAATTTTTTTCCTTGGTTCTTTCAGCATGAGAAATGCCTAGTGTGTTCTTCCCTTCTGGTTTTCCAACTCCAGGTCTTTGCACATTTCATTATAATAAATGATTTTGTCTTCTTGAGCTGCTCTTTGAAATCTTCTGTTCAGCTCTTTTATCTTGTCATTGCTTCTATTTTCTTTAGCTGCTCTCCATTCAAGGGCAAGTTTCAGAGCCTCTTCTGACATCCATTTTGGTGTTTACCTCCTTTCTCATCTTTTTAATGACCTCTTGCTTTCCTCATGGATGACATTCTTGATGTCATCCCATGATTCTTCTGGTTTTTGGTCATTGATGTTCAACACATCAAATGTATTCTTTAGATAGTCTCTAAATTCAGGAAGGATATATTCAAGGTCATATTTTGGCTCTTGTGGACTTGTTTTAATTGTCTTCAACTTCAAGTTTAACTTACATATGAGCAGTTGATAGTCTGTTCCACAATCAGCTCCTGGCCTTGTTTTGGCTGAAGATATTGAGCTTTTGGATTGCCTCTTGTCATAGATGTAGTCAATCTGATTCCTGTATATTCCATATGGTGAATTCCACATGTATAGCTGCTATTTTTGTTGCCAAAAAAAAGGTATTTTCAATGAAGATGTCATTGGTCTTTCAAAATACTATCATGTTATTACCAGCGATATTTCTATTGCCAAGGCCAAGTTTTCCAACTACTGATGATTGTTTCCAACTTTTGCATTCCAGTCACCAGTGAAAATTAACACATCTTAATTGCATGTTCACTCAATTTCAGACTACAGTAGTTGATAAAAATCTTCAGTTTCCTCATCTTTTGCTTTGGTGGTTGGTGCATAAATTTGAATGATAGTAGTATTAACTGGTCTTCCTTGTAGGTGTATGGATATTATCCTATCACTGACAGCATTGTACTTCAAGACAGATCTTGAAACATCCTTTGTGTTGATGAATCCCATGCCATTCTTCTTTAAATTGTCACTCTTAGCATAGTAGGCCATATGGTTGTCTGATTCAAGATGGCCAAAACCGATCCATTTCAACTCACTAATGCCTAGGATATCAATGTTTATGCATTCCATTTCATTGTTGACTACTTCCCATTCTCCTACATTCATACTTAGTATATTCCTTGTTCCTATTATTAATGGCTGTTTGCAGCTTGATTTGAGTCATGCCATATCAAATGGAGGTCCCAAAAGCTTTACTTTATCCATATCATTAAGGTTGGTTCTACTCTGATGAGGCAGCGCTTTCCCAGTCATATTTTGAGTGCCTTCCAACTTAACGGGCTCGTCTTTCTGTAGTGTATTGGACAACGTTTCTGGGCTATTCATAAAGTTGCCAGTAATGTACCAGACAGGGTTTCTCTGCTATTATTAGGTTTTCACTGGGCAATTATTTAAGAAGTGGATGGCCTCTTCCTTCTTCCTAGTCTGTCTCCATCTGTAAGCTGCATTGACACCTGTGCACCATGTGCAACCCTGCTGGCCCTTGAAACACCAGTGACACGGTCTCAAGCCTCACAACAACACGCAAGCTACCACAGTACAACAAACTGACAGAAAAATCTGTCTCCCTTAGCTATTTGAAACCTCTCCGCCCTCCTCTTACCTGGATCCTGCTGCTTTGTCATCCTTGGCTTTCCCTCCTTCCTGTCTCTTACGTGGGTCCTGTCTCCCTCCCCTTACCTGGACCCTGCCACTTTGTGTTCACAGTAGTGGTAGTATATTCAATATTCTTCACAAACACAATAATGCAAATACATCAGATCTTTTTTTATCTTTTTTATTCATTGTCCAGTTTTCACATTAATATGAGGTAATTGAAAATACCATGGCTTGAGTCAGATGCACCATAGTTGTAAAAGTGACATCTTTGCTTTTTAACCCTTTAATGACATATTTTGTCTTTTGCATCAGATTTCTCCAATGTAATGTGTCATTTGATTTCTGCATTGCTGCTTCCATTGGTGTTGATTGTGGTCCAAGTTAAATGAAATCTTGACAACTTCAGCATTTTCTCCACTTATATTCCATTGTTCTCCATGATCTTCCTTATTGATCAAGTTGTGAAGAGTTTTGCTTTCTTTTTGTTGAGGTGTGATCCATACTGAAGGCTAGAGTCTTTGATCTTCATCAGTAAATACTTCAAGTCCTCTTTACCTTTACCAGCAAGATTGTATCTTCTGTATATTGCAAGTTGTTAATGCATCTTCTTCCCAGTCTGATGCTGTGGTTTTCATATAGTCCAGTTGCTTGGATTATTTGCTCAGCATATAAGTTGAATAAGTATGGTGAAAAGATACAACATTGACACACACCTTCCATAATATTAAATCACACAATATTCCCTTGTTCTGTTCAAACAACTGCCTCTTGATATAGGTGCAGGTTCTGCATGAATGCAATCAAGGATTCTGGAATATTCATGCTTTGCAATGTTATCTATTATTTGTTAAGATCCACAGAGTTGAGTGCCTTTTCAGAGTCAATAAAACACAGGTAAACATCTTTCTGGTATTCTCTACTTTTAGCCAGATCCATCTGACATAAGCAATGATATCCCAAGTTCCATGTCCTTTTCTGAATCCAGCTGGAACTTATGGTATTTCCCTGTCCATGCATTGCTACAACCATTTTTGAATTATCTTCAGCAAAGCTTTACTTTCATGTGATATTAATAATATTGTTTGATAATTTCTACATTCTGTTGAATTTTTTTTTTTTTTTTTTGCTATGGGCACAAATATAGATCTCTTCTAGTAAGTAGACAATGTAACTATCTTCCAAATTTCTTGGCATAGACAAGTGAGTGCTATTAGTATTACCTCCATTTATTGAAACATTTCAATTGTTATTCCATCAATTTCTAGGGCCTTGTTTTCCACAAATGTCTTCCGTGTCAAATGGAATCCTTACTTCGATACCATCCATTATTGATCATATGCTTCCTCCTGAAATGATTGAACATTGACCAATTCTTTTTGGTATAGTTAACTCTGTGTATCTCTTCTATCTTCTTTTGATGCTTCCTATGTCATTCAATATTTTACCCATAGAATCACTGAATATTGCAATTCATGGCTTGCAATTTTTCTTCATTTCTTTCAGCTGGAGGAATGCTAAAAGTACTCTTCCCTTTTGGTTTTCTAACTTCAGGTCCTTTCACTTTTCATTATAACACTTGACTTTGTCTTCTCAGGCTGTCCTTTTAAATCTTATCCTTAGCTCTTTCACATCATCATTTCTGCCATTTGCTTTAGCTAGTCATACTTGATTTTCATCAGTAAGTGTTTCAAGTCTTCTTTGCTTTCAACAAACGAGATTGTGTCATCTACGTATTGCAAATTGATAATGACTCTCCCTCCTATTGTGATGTTATGTTCTTAATATAGTCTAGTTTCATAAATTATTTGCACAATATACAGACTGAATAAGAATGATGAAAGGATGCAACTTCATCAAGAACAAGTTTATGAGTCTATCCTTACATCTGTTTTGGCCTATCATTCTTTCTGGTCTTTTTAATAACTGTTTGTTTTCTTCGTTATGATATCATTGATGTCATCCCACAACTTGTCTTGTCTTTACTCTTTAGTGTTCAATGCATCAAATCTATCCTGAGCTGGTTTCTGATTTCAGGTGGGATATATTCAAGGTTGTGCTTTGGCTCTTGTGTACTCATTTTCATTTTCTTGACCTTCAAATTGAACATGTATATGAGCAGTTGATGGTCTGTTCCACAGTCAGCCCCTGGTCTTGTTTTTACTGATTATCTCAAGCTTCTCCATAGTCTCTTTCCACAGGTGTAGTCTATATGATTCCTGTGTATTCTGTCTGGTCAGGTCAACATGTGCACTTGCCGTTTATGCTGTTGAAAAAGGTATTTCCAATTAATAAGTTGTTGATCTTGCTAAATTCTATCATGTGATCTCTGGCATTATTTCTATCACCAAGGTCATATTTTCTAACTACTGTTCCTTCTCTTTTGTTTCCAATCACCAGTAAATAAGTAAGCTATTTCATTTATTGAGAATGGAGCAGGAGAATGGAGATTTGAGATTCCGGGGGAGTGGGGTAAAGGCTGCAATTGTCAATAGGTTAATTAAGGTTAGCCTTATTGAGAAGATAGTGTTTGAACATAGAAAATGAAGGAGGTGAAGATGTCTTTGTGCAAGAACACT
The DNA here is from genome assembly GCF_000298275.1 of Orycteropus afer afer. Classification (NCBI taxonomy): domain Eukaryota; kingdom Metazoa; phylum Chordata; class Mammalia; order Tubulidentata; family Orycteropodidae; genus Orycteropus; species Orycteropus afer. Next base: position 12,107,358 of record NW_006921643.1, on the reverse strand, counting down.
TCAGGGAAAGCAAACAGCTCCAAGACAGAAATATCGTCACTAAAACAGAGACAAAGGAGGATATGAAGCCAGGGAGGTAGTTGGTGGGATAAGGTGGGATCGTTTAAGACTTGTAGACTCGTAGGTGAAGTGAGGAACTCCTGGTAGGTTTTGAGCAGAATGTTAAATGATCTGTCATGTTTTAAGGATGGTTCTGGCTTTTGAGAACAGATTATAAAGGATAGAGGGAAGCAGTGTAGCTAGTTAGGAGGCTATTGCAGTAATCCAGTAATTGAACTGATAATGACTCAAGTTAGGGTAGTAGATGGGTGATTAAACGTGGTTGGATTCTCAAGATATTTTGGAAATACTGTCAATACTATTGCTGATGAATTAAATATGGGAAGTGAGAGAAAATTAGACATGTCAAGGGTGAGTCTACAGTTTTCCCCTAAAACATTGGATGAGATGTCATCAATTGAATTGGAAAATCTGTTCATGGAGGACATTTGGGAGAGAGAGAAAGGAGACATTATTAGTTTGGTTTTAGAAGATCAAGACTGGGGTGTCTATTAGAATCCAATGGAGATGTGGAGTAAGCAGTTGGATATAGGAGTCTGGAGTTCAGGAAGTGGTCTTTGGCATAAAGTTGGCACTTAGAGCCATGAGATCAGAAGAAATCACCAAGGGAATGAGTGTAGACAGAGAAGAAGACAAAGGACATTTATCAGAATTTCATGTGTATTAGTTTCCTATTGTTGTAACAAATAATCACAAACTTAGTGGGTTGAAACAACACAAATTTATCATCTCATAGTTCTGAAGGTAAGAAGGCTAAAGTGGGTCTTATTGGGCTAAAATCAAGATGTTGGCAGGGGACTTTCTAGAGGATATTAAGGGAAATCTGTTTTGTTTTGTTTTTTGCATTTTCCAGCTTCTAGAGGCTGATCTCATTCTTTGGGGCCCTTCCACCTTCAAAGACAATAATGGTAGTTGAGTATTTCTCACACTACATTCACTCTGACACTGACTCTTCTGCTTCCCTTTCCATATTTACATTGATCCCACCCAAATAATCCAGAATATCTCTCCATGTGAAGATCTTTGACTTAATGACTTGTGCAAAATCCCTTTTTCCATGTGAGGGGACATATTCACAAATTCTAGGGATTAGGGCAAGGGTAGCTTTAAGGGTGGGGGGCGTTATTCTTCCTTCCACATTATGGAACCTATTAATGATTCAGAATCCTAAACTCCACTCCAGACCTACTGATTCAGAATCTCTGGGGCATGGTGTCCAGGAATATGTTTTATAAACAAGCTCCCTAGGTTATTCTTGTGTACTACATTAGCTTGGTGACAAAAACAGGTGGGGATGGAAAGGGGTGAGTGAGAATCTGGTGTCATTTCTCACTAAGATCCTGGTTCCTGTGAACTAGGGTGATCCTGTGTGAAGTCAGAAACCATCTCAAGGCCACCATCCTTGATCATGCATTAATATGATCATGGCAGGATTGACAGTTCTCAGTCAAGTGGCCAGGCTATAGTTCAAGAGCCTTAATGGTCAGCAGGACCAGATTGGAATATAGAAGCTCACTTGCTGACTTATTTTCCAATTCAATACAAAGGTGGGATATTATATAGAGTTACTTTGTCAATGTTAACTCACAAAAGAACCAATACAGGATTACTTGATGAAAAGTGACATTGCCCCACAGATACTTGCTTTAGGGGCAGAGCATTAGTACTTGGGTGAATATTTCTCTTTACAAATGCTGGAGAAGTTCCAAAACTACAAGATATGATTTAAAAAATAAAGTTAAATATAAATAAAACAAAGTAAAACTGTTCAGAACCAGCATAGGTCTTAATGATCAGTAAGTAAAGATTGGAATGTTTATGTCCCCAAACATCAGGATTATTTTTTAAGCATAAGAACTTTTTTTTTTTTTTTTTTAATTTGGAATATTTAAAGTGAAAATTTTTCCTTATAGTAACTGTTTATTGTTGGTAAGTGCTGTCCAGTGGGTTCTAAATCATAGCAAACCTTTGTACAACAGAACAAAACACTGCCCCATCCTGCACCATCCTCACAATCACTGCTATGCGTAAGTCCATTATTACAGCCACTGTGTCATTCTGTCTTGTTGAGGGTCTTCTTCTTTTTTACTGTCCATCTACTTTACCAAGCATGATATCCCTTTCCAGGGACTGGTCCCTCTGACACCATGGCCAAAGTACAAGAGGCAAAGTCTTGCCATCCTCACTTCTAAGATCATTCTGGCTGTATTTCATCCAAGACTCATTTGTTTGTTCTTCTGGAAGTCCATAATATATTTAATACCAATAAAAAATTTAAAAAAATATCACATATGAAGAAAGCAAAAGTTCATTAAAAATACAAGAAAGGAAGAAAATACCAAAATTGATGTCAGAAGAGACTCTGAAACTTTCTCTTGAATGGAGAGTGGCTAAAACAAATGAAAGAAATGACATGATAGAAGATCTGAACAGGAGATTTCAAAGAGCAGCTCAAGAAGACAAAATCAATTATTATAATGAAGTGTGCAAAGATCTAGAGTTAGAAAACCAAAAGTGACGAACATGTTCACCATTTCTCAGGCTGAAAGAACTGAAGTAAAAACTCAAACCTTCAATTGTAATATTGAAAGATTCTATGGGTAAAATATTGAATGATGCAGGAAACATCAGAAAAAGGTAGAAAGAATATACAGAGTATATACAGAGTACAAAAAAAGAATTGGTTGATGTTTATCTATCTCAGGAGATGGCATATAATCAAGAACCAATGGTATTGAAGGAAGAAGTGGAAGCAGCACAGAAGGAACTGGTGAAAAACAAGGCTCTAGGAATTGATGAAATACCCATTGAGTATTTTCAACAAAGAGATGCCATGCTGGAGGTACTTACTCATCTATGTCAAGAAATTTGGAAGACAGCTACCTGGCCAACTGACTGGAAGAGATCCATATTTCTACCCATTCCATAGAAAGGTAATCCAACAGAATATGAAAATTATCTAACAATATCATTAATATCACATGTAAGCAAATTCTTGCTGAAGATATTTCAAAAAGGGTCACAGCACTTTATTAACTGGGAACTTCCAGAAATGCAAGTAGGATTCAGAAAAGAACATGGAATGAAGGATATCATTGCTGATCTCAGATCGATCATGGCTCAAAGCAAAGAATACCAGAAAAATGTTTACGTGTGTTTTATTGATTAAGCAAAAGCATTCAACTGTGTGGATCATAACAAATTATGGATAACATTGAGAAGAATGGGAATTCCAGCACACTTAATTGAGCTCATGAGGAACATGTACATAGACCAGGAGGCTGTCATTCCAACAGCACAAGGGGATATTTCATGGTATAAGATTAGGAATGGAGTGTGCCAGTACTATACCATTTCATTATACTTATTAAATCTGTGTGCTGAGCAAATAATCTGAGAAGCTGGACTATATGAAGAAGAATGTGGCATCAGTATTGGAGGAAAATCATTAACAACCTGCCACATTCAGATGACTCAACCTTGCTTGCTGAAGTGAAGATGGCTTGAAGCACTTACTGATGAAGCTTTAAGACTACAGTCTGCAGTATGGATTATACCTCAACATAAAGAAAAAGAAAATCCTCACAACTGGACCAATAAGCAGCATCATAATAAATGGAGAAAAGATTGAAGTTGTCAAAGATTTCATATTACCTGGTTCCACAATTAACACCAATGAAAGCAGTAGTCAAGAAATCAGACGTCATATTGCACTGGGCAAATCTGCTACAAAAGACTTCTTTAGCACTGAAGAACAAATATGTGTCTTTGAAGACTAAGGTGTGCCTAGCACAAGCCATGGTATTATCAATCACCTCATATGCATATGAGCTGTGAATAAGGAAGACCCAAGAAGAGTTGAAGCTTTTGAGTTGTGGTGTTGGTGAAGAATATTGAAAGTACCATAGACTGCCAGAAGAACTAACAAATCTGTCCTGGAGGAAGTGAACCCAGAATGCTACTTGGAAGTGAGAATGATCGAAAGGGACTATTCCTGGAGAAGAATATTATGTTGGTAAAGTGGTGGGTCAGCAATAAAGGTGAAAACCCTTAATGAAATGGATTGACACAGTGGCTGCAATGATGGGCTCAGATATAGCAAGGATTATGAGGCTGCAGCAGGACTGGGCAGTGTTTCATTCTGTTGTTTTGTTCATTGGCTTGCTATGAGTTCGAGCTGACTCAACAGCACCTAACAACAACAACTACATCATTAATATCAAATGCAAGTAAAATCTTGCTGATAATAACTCAAAACTGTTGCATCAGTATATCAATAGGGAAACACCAGAATTTCAAGCTGGATTCAGAAGATGATGTGGAATGAGGGGTACCATTGTTGATATCAGATAGACCTTAGCTGAAAGCATAGAATACCAGAAAGAATTTTATCTGTGTTTTTTTGGCTATTTAAAGGTCTTTGACTTTATGAATCATAACAAATTATGCACAGTATTGCAAAGAATAAGAATATTCAAACATTTAATTTTATCTATGGTGTACATGTGTGTAGACCAAGAGGCAGTCATTCAAACAGAAACAAGCATTTAAAATCAGGAAAGCTTTGCCTCAGGGATCTGTTTTCACCACACTTATTCAATCTGCATGCTGAGCAAAATAATTCAACGAGCTGGACTATATGAAGAAGAAGGTAGCATCATGATGGGAGAAAGCTCACTAACAACTTGTGATATGCAGATAAGATTACTTTGCTTGCTGAAAGTGAAGATTATTTGAAGCACTTACTGATGAAGATCAAATACTACAGCCTTCTGTATGGATTATTACAACTCAGCATAAAGAAAATAAAAATCCTCACAACTGGACCAATAAGCAACATCTCAAAAAACAACATCTCAGAAAAGATTGAAGATGTCTAGGATTTCATTTTATTTGGATCCACAATTAATGCCCATGGAAGCAGCAGTGAAGAAATCAAATGACATAATGCATTATGAAAATCTTCTGCAAGAGAATCCTTTAAAGGCTTCCAAAGAAAAACATCACTTTGAGGACTAAAGTGCTCCTGATCCAAGCCATTATATTTTCAATCACCTCATATGCATGTGGAAGCTGGACAGTGAATAAGGAAGAATGAAGAGTTGATGCCTTTAAATTATGGTGATGGTGAAGAATATTGAATATACCATAGGTTACCAGAAGAACCAACAAATCTGTCTTGGAAAAAGTACAGACAGGATGCTCCTTAGAAGTGACAATGTTGATAAATCATTTCATGTACCTTGGTTTTTTATCAGAGGGGACCAATCCCTGGAAAAGGACATCCTGCTTGGTAAAGTAGAGGGTCAGTGAAAAAGAGGAAGGAAGGCCCTCAATGAGATGGAGCCTCAATGGAGTTAAACATCACAGTGATTGTGAGGATGGTGTAGGATCAGCAGTGTTTTGTTCTGTTGTCACTATGAGTCATAACCAATTCAGTGGCACTTAACAATGGACAATATACTTGAATGTATTAAAAGGACCACAGTTTTGTCTATTGACAAAGTGGAAAACTTACAATGCCATTCCTTTGATAGCATTTTTATTATTATCAACATTATACCATGTAAAACATTCTGAATAACTCATTTATAGCTATTAAAAGTAATAATAATAACTCACTGCTGTCTAGTCATTCTTGACTTATAACAACCCCTCCTCAGGTTTCTGAGGTGGTATCTCTACAGAAGTGGATTGCCCAAACTTCCTTCTGAGGAGTGCCTGGTGGGTTTGAACCACCAGCCTTCTGGTTAGCAGTCAAATGCCTTAGGCACTATGCCACTAGAGCTCCTAGTATTTACAGCTATGGTGCTTAATTATTCATTTGAGATGACTGAGATTTTGTAATTTCCATCTTTATTGCATTAAAGAATTGACACACAACTACTCTTTCTTTTTGTGATATGACGTATTTGCCCCATCCTCAGCTTTCACAGAGATATTTTGCATAAAATCATTTTCAAGAAACTCTAGTTCCTCTTTATTTGTTGTACAGAATATATTTTATGATAAATACATTGACATGACATGATATCATCCCTTGTTGATGAACATGAGCCTGTTAATCCACTCTCTATGTCACTCTGCTAAAATATCTCTAGCAATAGGAAGGGTATTTACCCAGTGTACAAAAAAAGTTCAAGTATGTTTATGTGGAAAACACAAAGTACTTTTTGGTATGAATACACATATGGGGAAGAAGTCTGTCACTTTCAATGGTAGAATCAGTCAATAAATCATGAAATAATCTATGAAATACAATGACATGCTTTTTTTCCTCTAGTTTATATAAAAAAAAAATTTCAGAAA
>NW_006921643.1:12097860-12100695 GCF_000298275.1 Orycteropus afer afer | reverse complement strand
ATCTATTTACATGCATCACTAGACCATCTGGTTGCATATGAGGACTGAACACATAATCTATTAATTGTCACCCATGTTTATTCATCATTCTTAACTCATTTTCTAATAAATCATGAAAACCTAGGACCTTTAGCAAACAATCTTCACCATTAGTTGAAAGCTTGGTCTTCTTAACTACAAAATAGAACAGGACAAAAGAGCCCAGCAAAACACTTACCTAAGAAGATTAATTTTCACTCAACTCCATTGTACCATTCTTATTTTATAGAGAGGGGAAAAGGAGGTGTCAGTTATGAATTTTAAAAGACCTTATGGAATTAGAACCAGAGATCAGAGAAATTAGAACCACAAGTAATATTTTTCAAGACCATTCCAGAAATTCTTTCTTCTCAGTTATTTCCCGTCCAACTTAGACTCAGGGATCACTCTCAATAGTGTATGTACTAGGATTGATGAGATCACATATAAGCTATTAATATACTAACGGAGAAGAAAAGATGCAAATAATGTAGAACAACAAATAACTTAGTATTTTTGATTAGCATTAAAATAAAATTATGCAGAAAAACCAAAAGCCCAAAGCTATTATAAAAGCGTTGTAACTCTTGTGTGTTGTTGAGTGGATTCCAACTCATATAGACCCTATGAGGACAAAGTAGAACTACCAGATAGGGTTTCCCTAGGTTGTAAATAGGAGCTCTGGTGGCATAGTGCCTAAGGCACTTGACTGCTAACCAGAAGGCTGGCAATTCAAATCCACCAGCCACTCCTTGGAAGGAAGGTTGGGCAATCTACTTCCATAGTGATACCGCCTCAGAAACCTAAGCAGGGGTCGCTATGAGTCAGGGCCGACTTGACAGCACACAATGACAACAACAACAACAGGTTGTAAATATCCATGGGTGCAAATGACCAGGTCTTTTCTTCTGTAAAGAGGCTGGTAGATTCAAACTGCCAACCTATTGGTTAGCAGCCTAGCACTTAACCATTGTGCTGTCAGGGCTCCTTACAAAAACATAAGAAAGCACCTTTTAGCAAAGATCAAGATGGAAAATAATTTAGTGATTATCTTACTTTAATGACTATGAGCTAGGCTGGACCAATATGCAACATCATTATAAATGGGAAAAATATGGAAGTTGTCAAGGATTTCATTTTACTTGGATCCATAATTAATGCCACTATAAGTGCCAGTCAAGAAATCAAATGACATATTGCATTGGGCAAATCCACTGCAAAAGACCTCTTCAAAATGTTTAAGAGAAAAAGGTGTCACTTCGAAGACTAAGTCATGGTATTTTCAATCCCCTCATATGCATGTGAGAGCTGGACAATGAATAAGAAGACCACAGAAGAATTGATACATTTGAATTGAGGTGTTGGCAAAGAATATTGAATGCACCATAGACTGCTAGAAGAATGAGCAATTCTGTCTTGGAGTAAGTACAGCCAGAATGCTGCTAAGAAGCGAGAATGGCCAGACATCATCTCCAATATTTTTGGACATGTTGTCAGAAGGGACTGGTCCCTGGAGAAGGATATCATGCTAGGTACAGTAGAGTCATGGGAAAATGGAAAGATTCTCATTGAGATGAATTGACACAGTGACTGCAAAGATGGGCTGAAGTATGGCAACGATTGTGAGTATGGCATAAGACCTGGCAGTGTTTCTTTCTGTGGTACATAGGGTCATTATGAGTCAAAACCAACTTGAAGGCACCTCTATCTCTCACACATGCTCACACTCATGCACACACACACACACACACATACACAATTGGCATAATTTTTATTTTTTATTTTTTTATTGGAAGCTACTTCCTGCTCAACAGTCCTACTCTTCTGGGCTGGTTTAGTTCTCCTGTAGTAAGTTCACTATAACTCCTTCTACTTTTTTGTATTATAATTTGCAATTATATGCTTTGTTACAATACTGTAAATGCAGAGAGGTGCAGTGCCCTTGTTGTTGTCACAGCATACAAATGGTTCTTAATAAATATTTGTTAAATAAAAAAGCAGGACAGACACAGCACATTTTCCTGGAGTATCATTTTATTCAAGGATTTAGAGTCTTCCAGCACAGAAGAAAGATGGGGCAATCTCCTTCTGTCAGGATTTACAGCCTCAGAAACCCGATAGGGGTCTCTATGAGTTGGAGTTGACTTGATGGCAGTGTGTTTGGTTTTTCAGTTTAAAATTAAAATAAGGGCAGTTGTATCATGGAATGAAGAGCAAAATTCACGGGGATTTTCAAGATAAATTTAGAACTTCTTTCAAGGCTCATGTTCACTTTCCACTGCTAGTAATGCTACTTGGGAGGAAAACTTAAGCATTGGTGTGGTGGATTTGAATGTGAAGCTCCAAAGGTCAGGTAATTGAAGTCAAGTTCAGACATTTCTTCCTCAAACAACAAGTGGCCTTCTCCCATCCACACTGAGAACAAGGAGATTCAGAATGACCCAAGTGGAAAACATGCCTTGTCCAAATTATTTTAATGTTGGGACCCAGATTTCCAACTGCAAAGTGAAAGTTTTGGATTGGATGTTCTCCAATGAATTCTAATTCGCTAAAATTCTTTTGTCCATGAACTCTTGGGCTTTTTGCCTATAATCATTTTCACACCCACAAAAAAGAAAAAAGGAAAGAAGTAAACAGCCGTATTTATTGTTCCTTTCTTATGTTTCTAAGTGTCACATTTGTCTTTTAAACGACATCTCCAAACTCTATCAAATTGTTTCTTTCCAATTTATATGAACTAGTTGTTGTTGTTGTTAGGTGCCATCAAGTCGTTTCCGACTCAGAGCGGCCCCATGCACAGCAGAACGAAACACTGCC
>NW_006921643.1:12084445-12095005 GCF_000298275.1 Orycteropus afer afer | reverse complement strand
GCTCAGCCTCAAAACTGACATCAACACATCACCACGGTAGGACAAACCGACAGACAAGTTTGCCTCCCTATGTGAACTTGTAGGCCCATTCATATGTCTACAGGAGAAAGAAAAAGTAGGATCAATATGAAACCACAAAAGGACTTTTTTATGGATAAGCCACTCAGATATTATCAACTGAGATGTTATCATATATTTCATCATCACAATCAGATGTAATGGAAAATATTGATTTCAAATGCTCAATTTAAAACGGAAAGTATATTTTATAACATCCTACTTTCTGTCCTATCTCATCTTCTTTTTCTTTCTTTGGACTTGAAATTTTATCTTTATATCAAAAACTTTTGCAAGGCTGTGTATGTAATATCTACTATAACATTAATACAATCCCTCAGAGGTAGTTGAATGAAGCAGTTGCTATGTCTCTGTACCAAACAAAGGTTTTCTGAATACAAATAAAAAGAATAAGTCAATGTCAATGTGGTACCAAATACTGATAAAAAATAAGCGGTTAATATTGGAAGCAAAGGAAACTAATGTAAAACAACTATTATACTCTTCCAAGTCTGTGTATGCCACATCATGATTGCTTTATTCAATGAAGCTCTACAAAAAGAGACACTTGTTTTATTCTATTATATTATTTCATAACCAAATGCCTTTAATATGTAGCTGCTACAAATGTGACTTTAAGATACCAGTATCATTTTTGTTGTATCTCTTAGATATTAAAACCACTGCTCTTAAATTCAAAAATCAGAGAATTTGAAGTGTTTACGAGTCTATTAGAAATGGGAGCTCTAGTACAGTGCTGGGTGGGAGTATGAAGTGGTATAATCACTTTTGAAAGTGTTTGCCAATTATCTAGTAAATTTGAAATGCCAACACCTACGATGCCACAATTTCCTTTGTAAGTATATACCCTAGAAAAATGCTTGTACATGTACATAAGAATCATGTTTGTAAGAGCAATGAAAAGAACAGGAGACACTAAATGTTAAATGCTACTGATAGAGGAGTAGATAAACTCTTTCTTTTATGAAGTTATAAAATGGAATACTATATAGAGGTTAACATGCTGTTGCTGTTATGTGCCATTGATTCAGCTCCCACTCATAGCAACCCTATGTACAGTAGAATTAAGTACTCCCTGGTCTGGCACCATCCTCACAATATTTGCTTTACTTGAGCCCATTGTTGCAGCCACTGTGACACTCATCTAATTGAAAGTTTTCTCCCCTTTTCACTGACCATACACTTTACTTTGTTTGGTGAAAAACAAGGCTCCAGAAATGGATGGAATACCCTCTGAGATGTTTCATCAAACAGATGTAGCACTGGAGATGGTTACTCATTTATGCTAGGAAATTTGGAAGACAGCTACATGACCAATCAACTGGAAGAGATCTATATTTGTGCCCATTCCAAAGAAAGGTGACCTGACAGAATGTGGAGGTGATTTAATATCATAATATCATACACAAGTAAAATTTTGCTGAAGATAATTAAAAAGTGATTTCAGAAGTACATTGACAGGGAACTTCAAGAAATGCAAGATGGATTCAGAAGAAGACATGGAATGAAGGATATCCTTGCTAATATCAGATGGATCTTGGCTGAAAGCAATGGATATGAGAAAGATATTTACTTGTATTTTATTGTCTATAAGAAAGTATTAGACTGTGTGGATCATAACAAATTATGGACAACATTGCAAGGAATGGGAATTCCAGAATACTTAATTGTGCTCATGAAGAATCTGTACATAGACCAAGAAGCTGCCATTCGAACAGAACAAGGGGATACTGCAAGGTTTAAAATCAGAAAGGGTGTGCGTCAGGTTGTATCTTTTCATTGTACTTATTCAATTTGTATGCTGAACAAATAATCCAAGAAGATGGACTATATGAAGAAGAGCATAACATTAGGATTGGAGGGAGACTCACTAACAACCTGCAACACACAGATGGCACAACATATGCAGATGATGTCTGATTTCTTGACTCCTGCTTTTGTGAGTGTTGATTGTGGATCCGAGTATAATGAAATTCTCTGACAACTTCAATCTTTTCTCCATTTATCAGGATGTTACTTGTTTGTGAGGATTTTTATTTTCTTTATATTTATGTGCAATCCATACTGAATGCTGTAGTTTCTGATCTTCATCAGTGTTTCAAGTCATCCTCACTTTTAGCAAGCAAGATTATGTCATATCACAGGGTTTTTTTTAAATTTAACTTTATTTTTTATTGTGATTTGGGTGAAAGTTTACAGAGCAAATTCACTTTCCATACAGCAGTTCACATACACTTTGTCTCATGACATTGACTACAATTTACTACAGTGCAACAGCTCCCCTCCCACTTCCTCCTCATAGTTACCTCTTCCCTGTGTGCTTCCCTCCATGCACTTCTGCCCTCTGAGCTGTTTCTCTATGCATAAGCATCCCTTGTTTCTCCCATGATTGTTCTCTCCAAGAAGGGTATCTACCTAGTGTAAACATTCAACTCATATGCCTGTCTTTTGTTTGGCTGGAAGCCACAGGTGTGGGTTCAATTCCACACCTGAAGGGCAGCTAGTGGGACTAGTCCCAGTGGTTCTGTCAGGCTCTATCAGACCAGCAAACCTGGTCCCTTTTTTTTTTTCCAAATGATTTTGAGTTTTGTTCCACATTGTTCTCCCTCTCTATCCAGGATCCTACATAGATCCCCCTCTGAGTGGTTGACAGTGGTAGCCAGCCACCATCTAGTCCTTCTGGTCTCATAGTCGTATAGGCTTAGGATCACATGGTGTACCAGTGGCTTGGACTAATTCTTTCCATGAATCTTTGGTTTTCTTCATTTTTCTTTTCTCTGAACAAGGAGCGACCCATCATTGAATCTAGATGGCTGCTTGCAAGCTTTTAAGATCCCAGTCTCTACTTGCCAAAGTAGGAGGTGGAACAATTTTTTGTGTAGTATGTTATGCCAATTGAGCTTGATATCCCCTGTGACTATAGTCCTGAGCCCACAGGTTCAGCTATTCACCCCCTCTGGGTAGCTGGCTGGGCCCAAGAAGTGACTACAACCTTGTCCCTTGTCAGCTCTACTATACACCTGGAAATTCTTACAGAACATAAAAATACACTTGTAGAACCATTGTCTGCCAATCCTATACATTCATGGTCTTGGGTACACTACCCCCTGCATAAACATACCTAATAGTTCAGCCTGTCCACCCATCTATCCATCTGTATACCCATGTATGCTTTCTCTGACAACGCAGTACTATATGTACAAAAGGGTTCATCTTTGTTGTCTGCACCTCCTGTGGACCTCTCTATGCCTTCCTCTTCCTCAATGCCACTGTGTTGATAACTCACATTTAGTACATTGCCCTTCTCTTCACCCAAATCAATACTTATCTCTACCTATCAACAATGTTCCTTACCCTCCCCTCTCACTCCTAGTAACCAGCAAAGAATATTCCCTTCCATAGATAAACCTTTCCTTGACTTTTTATAATAATTGACTAATACAATATTTGTCTTTCTGTGATTGCCTGATTTCACTCAGCATAATGTCCTCCAAGGTCATCCATGTTATGTAGTATTTTTTAGACTCTATGTTATTTTTCAGGGTTGCATAGTAATCCATTGTATATATGTACCATACTTTGGTTATCCATTCCTCAGTTGATGTACACCTAGGTTGTTTCCATCTTTTGGCTATTGTAAATAGTGCTGTGATGGACATGGGTGTGTATATGTCTGTTCTTGTCATGGCTCTCACTTCTTTAAGATATATAACTAGTAATGGAATGGCTGGGTCAAATGGTATTTCTAATTCCAACTTTTTAAGGAATCACCACACTGCTTTCCATGGTGGTTATGCCATTTTACAGCCCCACCAGCAGTGTATGAGAATCCCAATCGCTCCGCATCTTAGTCAGCATTTGTTATTTTCTGTCTTGATGAACTTTGCTACTAGTGCTGGGGCAAGATGGTATCTCACTTTTGTTTTCATTTGCATCTCTCTAACGGCTAATGATCGTGAGCATTTCTTCATGTTTGTTGGTCACCTGAATATCCTCTTTGGTGAAGTGTCTATGCATGTGGTCTGCCCATTTTTTAATTGGATTATTTGTCTTGATGCTATTTGGTTGTTGAAGTTTTCTATAAATTCTAGAGATAAGTCCATTGTCAGATATGTCATTGCCAAATATTTTTTCCCAATCTGTAGGCTCTCTTTTGACTCTTTTGGAGAAGTCTATGGAAGCACATAAAAATTTAATTTTTAGAGGGTCCCATTCATCTAGTTTCTCTTCCGCTGTTTGTGCATTTTAGGTTATGCTTGATAGTCTATTTATGCCATATATTGTTGTTGCTATGTGCTGTCAAGTCGGACTTGACTCATAGCCACCCCTCCTTGGGTTTCTGAGGTGGTAGCACTACAGAAGTAAATTGCCCAACCTTCCTTCTGAGGAGTGGCTGGTGGATTTGAACTGCCAGCCTTCTGCTTAGCAGTCAAGTGCCTTAGGCACTATGCTACCAGAGCTCCTAGGGTCCCTAAATTTACCCCTATTTTTTCCTTCAGGAACTTTATAGTTTTCAGTTTTGCATCTAAGTCTTGAATCCATCTGGTGTTATTTTTTGTGTATAGTGTGAAGTACAGATCTGGTTTCATTTTTCTGCAAATAGAATTCCAGTTTTGCCAGCACCATTTATTAAACAAACATTCTCTTCCCCATTTAATGCATTTCACTTTTTGTCAAAGATCAGCTGACCATAGGTCAATGGATTTATTTCTGGGTTCTCAGTTCTATTCCATTGATCTATGTATCTGTCGTTGTACAAATACCAGGCAGTTCTGACTACTGTGGCTGTACAGTAGGTTTTGAGATCCAGCAGTGTGAGACCTCCTACTTTGTTCTTCTTCTTCAATAGTGTTTTGCTTATCTGAGGTCTCTTTCCTTTCTATAAGAATTTAGTGATTGGTTTTTCCATATCCTTAAAAAATGTTGATGGGATCTGGATTGGGATTGCATTAAATGTATAGATTGCTTTGGGTGGAATTGACATCTTCATGATTTTCCATCTTCCTATCCATGTGCATGGTATGTTCTTCCATTTATATAGATCTCTTATGGTTTCTTGAAGTAGTTTTTTATAGTTTTCTTTGTACAGGTCTTTTGTGTCTTTGGTAAGACTTATTCCCAAGTATTTTATTTTTTTGGTAGCTATTGTAAATGGTATTTATCTCCTTATTTCTTTTTCAGCAATCTCTTTGGTGATGTAGAGGAATCCAACTGATTTTTGGATGTTGCTCTTGTATCCTTCCATGATGCTAAATCTCTCAATTAGTTCCAGTAGTTTTTTGACTGAGTCTCTTGGGTTTTTTAGGTATAGGATTATACCATCAACAAATAGAGATAGTTTGACTTCTTCCTTATAATTTGGATGCCTTTGATTTCCATTTCTTGCCTTATTGCCCATGCTAGGACTTCCAATACAATGTTGAATAGAAGTGGTGATAGAGGGCATCCTTGTCTGGTTTGTATAAGCAAAGGGAATGGTTTCAGTCTCTCTCCATTGAGAATAATGTTGGCTGTTGGTTTTGCATAGGTGCCCTTTATTATGTTGAGGAATGTCCCTTCTATTCCTATTTTTCTGGGAGTTTTGATCAGGAATGGGTGTTGGATTTTATCTAATGCCTTTTCTACATGAATTGATATGATCATGTCATTCTTTTTCTTTGTTTTATTTATGTGATGGATTGCATTGATTGTTCTTCTAATGTTGAACCATCCTTGCATACCTGATATGAATCCCACTTGGTCATAATGAATGATTTTCTTGATATGTTGCTGGAGTCTATTGGCTAGGCTTTGTTGGAGATTTTTGCATCTACGTTCATGAGTGATATTGGTCTGTATTTTTCCTTTTGAACGATGTCTTTGCCTGGTTCTGGTATCAAGGTTATGCTATGTTATGGAATAGTTTGAGTAGGATTAGTGTCAGTTCTTCTCTGAATGTTTGGCAGAATTCTCTGCTGAGACCATCTGGGCCAGGACTTTTTTTGTTGGTAATTTTTTTAATGACTTGTTCAATTTCTTGTTTTGTTATGGGTTTGTCAACTTTTTCATGTCAGTCTGTGTTAGTTTAGGTAAGTGGTGTATTTATTTCTAGAAATCTGTCCATTTCTTCCAGGTTTTCAAATTTGTTGGAGTACAGTTCTTCATAGTATCATGATATTATCATTTTTGTTTCAATTGTTTCTGTTGTGAAGTTACCCATTTCATTTCTTATTCATGTTATTTGTATTCTTTCCCTCTTTTCTTTTGTTAAATTTGCCAGTTGTGTGTCAATTTTATTAATCTTTTAAAAAAAATCAACTTCTGGTCTTGTTGATTTTTTCTATTGTCTTACTATTTTCTGTTTAATTCATTTTTGCTTGAAACTTTCTTGCTTCTTTTCTTCTGGTGACTGTAGGCTTTTCTTGCTGTTCTTTTCTTAATTGTTGGAGATGTTGGTTTAAAGTGTTGATTTGGGGTCTTTCTTCTTTTTTGATGTGTGCATTGATTGCTATAAATTGGCCTCTAATCACTGCTTTTGCTGTGTCCCAAAATTTTGGTGCATTGCATTTTCATTCTCATTTGATTCAAGAAATTTTTAATTTCATTTTTTATTTCTTCTCTTACCCAGTCTTTCTTAAGGAGGGTGTTGTTCATTTTCCATGTGTTTGCTCTTTTTCCATTGATCTTCCTATTGTTGATATCTAACTTGATAACATTGTGATCTGAGAAGATGGTTTGCAGTATTTCAATGTTTTTAAATTTATTAGGGCTTGCTTTTTGGCCTAACATATGCTCTATCATAGAGACTGTTCCATGTGCACTGGAAAAGAATGTATATTGTGCTTTTGTTGGGTAAAGTGCTCTGTAGATGTCTATAAGTTATGTTGGTAGGTTGTATTGTTTAGCTGTTCCACATTTTTGTTGAGTTTCTCTCCAGTTGTTCTCTTTTATTGAAAGTGTTGTATTAAAGTCTCCTATTTTGACTATGGAGTCATCTATTTGACTTTTCAACTCTTTTAAAGTCTGATTTATGTATTTTGGGGCTCTTTCATTGGGTTCATAGATATTTATTATGGTTATATCTTCTTGTTCAATTGATCCCTTAATCATTATACAATGTCCTTCCTTGTCTCATATGGTGGTTTTTGTCTTAAAGTCAATTTGACCAGAAATTAATATTGCCACTCCTGCTCTTTATGGTTGCCATTTGCTTGATATATCTTTTTCTGACCTTTGATTTTTAGTCTATTTTTGTCTAATGTATGTCTCTTATAGACAGCATATTGATTGGTTTTGCTTTCTTAACCAATCTGCAACTCTCCATCTTTTGAGTGGTGCATTTAATCCATTAACATTCAGTGTAATTATCGACAATGGCACATAACAACAACAACAATACATGGCAAAATGTTAGTGTTAGTTAATTCTGGATTGAAGACTCATAGAACATATTATATTGTTCACCTTTCTGTATTAATTGCTTTGCCAAATTAAAAACAAAAAATACCAGTCATTTTTGGCCACTCAGTTCATCTGGAATTCTGTACTACATAAATCTAAGGAATTAGAACTCTATATTTAAATTGTTTAATATACTGTATTTTATTCATTTATAGTGTTTATATTGGATGAGTAAACTAGGGGCTTAGGAAGGCTTTTCATGGAATTTCAGTTTAATTAGACATCATTTGTGTGTTAGGTAAATGTAGGCAAACTAAAGTTTTAAACATCTGTTTACTCAAGGTACACAAACCAGAAAATGTTTCCTTTGGCTTGTCCATATTATCCTGTTGCCAACCTGGATATTAGCATCAGTTTATAGGATTTTTTTCCCACTGAGAGACTCAGGGTTAATGTAAATTTCACATGAACTATATTTTGGAACAACTTACAAATCCACATTAAGGGTGGAAATGATAGAATTTTAGCCCAGGGAAGTGTAAACAATATAAAAATCACTTTTCATGCTGTAGAGTTTTAACTAAGTCAATCTCTCATATTTCCTGCATGAATAAATTGTCTTGTCTGTGCAGCAGAGCTGAGGTGGACAGTTACACAAGACTCAGCTCTGAGAAGCATGGAGCTAGAGGTGGGGAAGGGAGAGAAATAGGAATGAGATTTGTCCTCAGACAGACTTGGGTTCAAACCCTGGGTCTGTCACTTTTTCACTGAGTGACTTTAAGCAGACTGCTAACATCAGCTGTTCATCATAAATAATAAGAGTGATAACTCTTGTTGCAGTCACCACCATAATCTGTTGTCAGTTGCCATTAATTTGGCTCTGACACATGGAGACTTTATATATAAGAGAATGAATGTTGCCCGGTCCTCCACCATTCTCGTGATTATTGGTATGAATACAATTAGTATACTACTATTCAGTGCCTAAGGCATTAGACTGCTAACCAGAAGGTTGGAGGTTCAAACCCACCAGCCACTCCTCGGAGGGAAGTTTGGGCAATGTACTTCTGTAGTGATTCTGCCTCGGAAACCCAAGGAGGGTTGTGAGTTGGATTCGACTCGATAGCAATACGTTTGGTCTATTTATTGTGTCAATCTATCTCATTGAAGGTTCTCTTGCTTTTGTGGATCCTCTACTTCACCAAGCATAATATCCTTTTCTAGCAATTTGTCTTTCCTGATGACATGGCCAAAGTACGCAAAACAGTCTTTTCTTTTCTTTTTTAAATGTATTTTATTGAAATATAATTTATGTACAGTGAAATACACAAAACTAAAGTGGCATGGGTCAAAGCATTTTTTTTCTGTTTCCTCCGCCTCCCCTCCCACCCCTAAAAACCAACAAAGAAAGTTTCCCTACATATAAAAACTTTTTCTTGACCCTCCACAACAATGAACTAATACTATATTTGTCCTTCTGTGATTGACTTATTTCACTCAACATAATGTCCTCCAAGTTCAGCCATGTTATGTAGTGTTTTGCAGACTCTACATTATTCTTTAGTGCAGTATAGTAATCCATTACATGTATGTACCATAGTTTTAGTTTGGTCATCCACTCTTCTGCTGATGGGCACATAGGTTGTTTCCATCTTTTTGCTATTATAAATAGTGCTGTGATGAACATGAGTGTGTATATATCTGTTCCTATCCTGGCTCTCATCTGTCTAGGATGTAACGGGATTGCTGGGTTAAATGGTGTCTCCAATTCTAGTTTTCTAAGGAATCCCATATTGCTTTCCACAGTGGTTGTATCACTTCACAGTCCCACGAGCCGTGTGTGAGAGTTCCAATCTCTCCACACCTCCGCCAGCATTTATTTTCTGTCTTGTTGAACCTTGCCATCAGTCCTGGGGTGAGACTGTATCTCATTGTTGTATTGATTTGCATTTCTCTGATGGCCAATGATTGTGGGCATATCTTCATGTATTTGCTGGCCACCTGAATATCCTCCTTCTATTCATGTCTTCTGCCCATTTTTCAATTGGATTGTTAATTCCTTTGGTGTTGAGGTGTTGGAGTTTTTTATAAATCTTAGAGATAAGCCCCTTGCCAGATATTATTGGCAAATAAGGATTTGTTGTCATTTTTGTTATGTGCTTTTTTGTCGTGTCGATTTCTTTCTTCCATATAATTTTCTATGCCAAGCTTGTTTTGTTTATGAATCATGTTATCATTTCCTTCGTTGCTATTGTTTTAGTACTTGCTAAATATTTATGCTGGTCCTCATTTTTATTTTGATATGAAGGATTATCAGTTTTCTTTGAGGTTACCCTGTGATTTATTGTTTTATTCCCAAGTTTAGAACAGTCCATTCTATCTTGTAGTTGTCTTGACTTCCCTACCATATTCTGTAATGACACAGTTTTTTCCCTCTTTTTGGTTTGCAGTTGTCTTCATTTCTCAACTGATGTCTCTGGTTCCCTGTTTACAATCTTGTGGGCTTATTCACTTTGGATACTTCCATAGCTGGTTTGGTTTCTGGATTATGTCATCATGTGTGTTAATGGTCAGTCGTTGTTTGCTGTCATTGCTTTTCTGTCCAAAGGACTCCCTTTAGCATCTCTTGTAAAGTTGGTCTGGTTTTAACAAATTTCCTTAAATTTTTCTTATTTGGAAATGTCCTAATTTCATCATCCTATTTGAGGGACAATTTTGCTGGGTACATAATTCTTGACTGGAATTTTTTTTTCTTTCAGGGTTTTATATATACCATCTCATTGTCTTCTCATCTGCATGGTTTCTGTTGAGAAATCTTGAGCTTAGCCTTATTGGTTGCCCCTTGTATGTAACTTTTCATTTTTCCCATGCTGTTCTCATGATTCCTTCTTTGTCTCTGGTTTTGGTGAGTTTGATGATGATATGTCTGGGTGATTTTCTTTTGGAGCTTATCCTCTTTGGGGTTCGTTGGACTTCCTGAATGGATATATTCTCTTCTGTCATCATACCAGGAAAATTCTCTTCCAACAAATCTTCAAAAATTTTCTCTGTGGTTTTATTTGTCTTTTCCTGTTCTGGAATTCCGATGATGCATACATTATT
>NW_006921643.1:12068589-12083210 GCF_000298275.1 Orycteropus afer afer | reverse complement strand
TTCCGAGGCAGTATCACTACGGAAGTAGGATTGCCCAACCTTCCTTCCGAGGAGTGGCTGGTGGGTTTGAACCGCCAGCCTTCTTTCTGGTTAGCAGTCAAGTGCTTTAGCCACTAAAATATTTGATAAAAGCAATTCAACTAATTAAAAATTAACTTGAATTTTTCAGTTCTTTTGACATGAGGAGGAACAGTTGAGAACAAAAGTTGTGTTTATTTTAAAGAAAAGGTGACTTACATTGACCAATGTTCTTCAGGAACTCCCATGTGTTCCAATGGTAATTAGCTAAAATGTCAATAAAAACATTAGTAGACCTGTGGTGTTCATTCTAATCCTGGTAGGGATTGTGCTAACCCAAATCAGGTGATTCCATGCAACATGCAAGTCATTGACCCATCAGACTCTATAAGATGGGAATGTTGAGGAGGTACACGCTCAGTGGTGACTCATGCTCAGTGCACTAACAGCTCCCTTCGGTAGATTGTTTTGAGCACTGTATCTTAGTTGTTGTTGTTGTTGTTGTTGTTGTTGTTATGTGCCGTCGATAATAAGTTTTAAAATGAAGAAATGTAAGTCCTCCACTATTGTTCTTCTTTCTCAAAGCATTTTAGCTGTCTTGGATCCCATGCATTTACATGGATCCTTATGGGTTTTTTGTTTTGTTTTGTTTTGTTTTTTTATCATTACAATCCAAAGGGAAGGAGAAATAAATTTGAATTGTATCTTTGTACCAAGTCCCAAATAAATGTGCAGTTTGTTTGTGTATATACATGTACACAAGCAAAAGATTAGTGAACATCTTGTTTCTCTTTGCTTGGTGTGCATTCTTGAATTTCTAATAATAGAATTATAAAACGTAAAAGCTCCATGATCCTATACTCTCATCCCCTGCCCTGATTTCATGTGCCCATGACAAGTATCTGGTATATGAGTACAATCTAAGTATTTAATTAGCAATTGGTTCAGAAATGAACCTTTACCAGGGTCAAGTACATTAGACCTAATTTTGGGATTTTTATTAGAACTGTCTCTATCAGTCGGATCCAACTTGATGGCACATAACAACAACAACATTGGAACTGTCTGGAAAGAAAAGTTTTCTTTCCACATAAGCTTGCCTAAATGTGTGATAAAAGCCTAGATCTGCTGCAGATTTTCTTGCCATCAAGAAGGAAGAGACTGCCTAAGATTAGAAACAACACAAAGACAAACATAGCCAAGTGATGAAGAGTCTGAGAATGAGTCTTAATGTCATCATTTGAACCCCTGAGTCTAGTTACCCAAGTTTGAATTAAGTGTCTGCCTTTTGTAATCAGGAATCCTAACTAAGAACAACAGGAAGATTGAAGAGAAAATAGTATGTATATTTGAGTGGTGGAATTAGGGTGATATATATACTTTTTTAAATGATATGGATATATTACACTTATAACCAGAGGGTTAAAAGTAAAAATATAGCATTCTTACAGATGTTATTTGAAAACTTGTATGTCTGAGTAAATCCCACTTGGAGATAGTTTTCAAGCTACCACTTAAATACAGTACTGTATTTACAAAATGCTGATGGATCTGGGTTTTAGTTTGATTATGCAGTTCCATTACCCTCACTGTTTCTAGGAACTAAAATCAACAAATACTGGGCCTTTTGTTAACCTTCCTTTAAGCATTTCTCAGAGGCCATCATGGTGAGTATTATGGAGGAATGTAAATAAAAGCATTAAGTAGAATTATTAATGTTCCCAATGCACAGAAACTTAAGGAGTAAATGTCTTAAGCCACACTTGGTCTTTGGAATACAGAGGAAAAACATTCTACAATAAATTATTGGTTGTCCCCATTGGTGGAGGCTAGGGCAGAGGAGAGGTACAGGGGAAGGAAATGAGCCAGTGGTCACACAGTCATTTTTGTGTGCTTAAAGCATATATATTTTTAACTTTTCATTTTGAGATAGTTATAGACTCACTCACAGTTGCAAGAAATAATAAAGCAGAAGGATCCAGTATACTCTTTCACAATATCCTCTAGTAGTAACATTGTGCATAACTATACTACAATATCACAGTCAGGAAATTGATATTAATACAATTATTCAATCTTATTTGCATTCTACCAATTTTATGTGCATGTGTATGTGTGTGTGTTTACTTGGTTTGATACAATATTATTACACACATAGATTTTTGTGACCACCACCATGATCAAGATACAGAACAGTTCCAACACTACAGGATCCCTTCTGATGCTCTTTCATAGCCACACTCACCTACCATCCATCTTCTAATCTGGTGACTTATAATATGTTCTGTCTGTATAGCTTTGACATTTGAAGGATATTTTTAATATATGTGTCTCATGTTCTAGAGCTATCTATGATAGTTGACAGTTAAGATCAAGGGGACCTTTACAACCATAGAGTTCAACCTCCATTTACTTAGAGGAATCTTTTGACAACCATTTGTGCAGTCTTCTTGTCAATGGGAGGTTCACAATAGACAAGAGTGCACTAAATCAAATCATGGCTTCAGTGTGTGATCACTGAGCTTTAGTTGCCTGATATGTAAAATGGGGTTCATAACTGCAATTATCTCATAGAGTGATTTGACAAATGCTGCATCTAGGGCCTGGTACATATTTTGGTCAATAAACAGAAGATATCCAAACCCATTGCCATTGAGTTGGCTTCCCCATAATGGTTTTCAAGGTTGTAAATCTTTACAGAAGCAGACTGCCACATCTTCTCCTGAAAGGTGGCTGGTAGATTTGAGCCCCAACCTTTCAGTTAGCAGATGAGCACTTTAACCACTGCACTATCAGGAGTCCTGTTATTAGGGGAACCTACTACCAAATCACTTCAAGAAGATTATCCCACAACTATACAATTTGAACATTTAAAAAGTTGTTCTCTGAAAGAGTTGGAATCATCTTCTTCCCATGTTCTACATCTTGGTCCTAATTTTATTTTCTAAAGTCTTACAGAATAAATCTGATCCTTGTTTCCTGTAAAAACATTTCAATTCTTTGAAGCTAAATTTTATGCTCATTGCTTTGTCATGCTCTTTGCTTCCAGGTAGCACTTTCTTTAACTGATCCCTGTATGATTCTTTGCTCACTGCCATGTCTTTATCTCCTAGACCAGTGCCTTGCACAATCCATGCTCAAATTATTTTAATGATGGCATGCTTTAGCATTACTTTATCATCATAAAGTAATGTTCTTGTTCTGTTATTCTATTTGTCCAATTTCCTTTTTATTAAATTAGTGGCACCGACATATAACATTCATCAATCTTTCTACATAAAAACAAAGATCACTACAAAAGTATGTCACGTCCATGCCCCAACAACTATTTGCATTGTGTAGTGTGCAGTGTTGAAGATCAAAGACTACAGTCTTCAGTATGGATTACATTTCAACATAAACAAAACAAAAATCCTCAAAACTAGACCAATAAGCAACATCAAGGTAAACAGAGAAAAGATTGAAGTTGTCAAAAGATTTAATTTTACTTGGATCCACAATCAATGCCAATGGAAGCAGCAATTAAAAAATCAAATGATGTATTGCATTGGGCAAATATGGTACCAAATATTTCTTTAAAATATTAAAAAGCAAATATGATATTTTGAGGATTAAGATGCACCTGAAGAAAGCCATGGTATTTTCAGTCACCTCATATGCATGCGTAAGCTGGACAATGAATAAGGAAGACTGAAGATTTGATGCCTTTGAATTATGGTGTTAGTGAGGAATACTGAATATACCATGGACTTCCAGAAGAACAAATAAATCTATCTTGGAAGAAATACGACTAGTTGGAAATGCTCCTTGGAAGTGAAGATGGCAAGACTATGTCTCACATACTTTGGACATGTATCATGAGGAACCAGTCCCTAGAGAAGGACATCATGTTTGGAAAAGAATAAGGCCAGTGAAAAAGAAGATCTTCAGTGAGATGGATTGACATAGTGGCTGCAACAATGGGTTCAAGCATAGCATCAGTTGTGAGGAAGGTTCAGGAGACTGGGCAGTGTTTTGTTCTGTTGAACATAGAGTCACTATGAGTCAGAACCAACTCTATGGCAATTAATAACAACAACAGTGTTATTTTGAATGTAAGAACAAATAGACCTGCATACAGACATTTGAACCAAACTTATTCAATAACTGAAAAATTCGATAGTTCTGATAGATTTCTAATATGCATACAGAACCTCATCTAGCATTTTTTAGAAGCTGATTAGTCAACTAAACCACTAGAAAGTCTCACAAGAACAGTCACACCATCATTAATCATTTCTTCCTTGTTGGTTAAAATTAAATCTAAAGGAGCAATACTATTCTTGCTTCATCTACTTTTGAGAAAATAATTTTGAACCAGGTGCATGATTATCAGACGCTTTACTTCCACTTATATGAGACTATCAACATAAGTTTGGAAAACTGTCTCCATTTCTTTTTCTGCATTCCCACCAGAATTTCCCTAATTCAAGTTACTATAATCTTACTAAAAAAATGGCAAAAAGCCGGCTAGCTGGCCTCCAGGTCTCTGTTCTCACCCCAACTCATATGCATTCTACACTAGGATCTTGTAGAAGCAAAAATAGAATAATTTCCTTTCTTACTGTGGCTACAGCTTGATCTCTCATCATTCCTTTCCCCTTATTTCCTTCACTCTATCCATTTCAGGATCTATCCTGAAGTACAACACTGTCAGTGATAAGATAATATCTATGTGATTACAAGAAGACCAATTAATACAACTATTATTTAAATTTATGCACCAACTACTAAAGCCAAAGATGAAGAAATTGAAGATTTTTGCCAACTTCAGCAGTCTGAAATTTATCAAACATTCAGTGATGCACTCATAGTTACTAGTAATTGGAATGTACAACTGGAAAACAAGGAAGAAGTATCAGTAGTTGGAAAATATGGCCTTGGTGATAAAAATAATGGTGGAGATCTCATGATACAATTTTACAAGAAAAACAGCTAGTTCTTTGCAAACACCTTTTTCCAACAACATAAATCATGACTAGACACTTGCACCTCACTGGATGGAATACATGGGAACTTAATCAACTACATCTGTGAAAAGAGATTATGGAGAAACTCAATATCATCAATCAGAACAAGACCACAGGTCAAATGAAGGCAGAACTTCAATTTCTTGTGCAAGTTCAAGTTGAAGTTGAATAAAATTAAAACAAGTCCATGAGAACCAAAGTACCACCTTGATGATTAAAAAAAAAAAAAAAACTCACTGCCGTCGAGTTGGATCCAACTCATAGTGACCCTCCCATGAGTTTCCTTTGTTTGATAACTATGGATGTAGATTGCCCAACCTTCCTTCTGAGAAGTGGCTGGTTGGTTTGAACTGTCAGCCTTCTGGTTAGCAGTCAAATGCCTTAGGGACTATGCCACCAGAGCTCCTACCTTGACTATGTTGTTGTTGTTGTTATGTGCTGTCAAGTTGGACCAGACTCATAGCGACCCCTCCTTGAGTTTCCGAGGCGGTATCACTACGGAAGTAGATTGCCCCATCTTCCTTCCGAGGAGTAGCATGTGGGTTTGAACCACCAGCTTTCTGGTTAGTAGTCAAGTGCCTTAGGCACTACGCTACCTTGACTATATCCTACCTGAATTCAGGCACAACCTCAGGAATAGATTTGAGGCATTGAATACTAATTACCAAAGGCCAAATGAATTGTAGGATGACATCTAGGACATCATTCATGAAGAAATAAAAAGGTTATTAACATGACAGAAAATAAAGAAAAGACAAAAATGAATGCCAGAAGAGACCCTGAAACATAATACAGAGCAGCTAAAGAGAATGGAAGAAATTATGATGTAAAAAAGTTGAACAGAAGATTTCAATGGACGGTTTGAGAAAACAAAGTAAAACACAATGATATGTGCAAAGTTCTGGAGTTAGAAAACCAAAAAGAGCAAAACATACTTGGCATTTCTCAAGCTGATAGAACTGAAGAAAAAATTCAAGCCTTGAGTTGCAACATTGAATAACTCTGTGGACAAAATGTTGAATTACCCAGGCAACATCAAAAGATGGAAAAATTATACAGAGTCCCTGTGTCAAAAAGAATTGGTTAGCATTCAACCATTTCAAGAGGTAGCACATGATCAAGAACTGATGGTTTTGAAGGAAAAAGTCCAAGATTCACTGAAGGCATTGGTGAAAAACAATCTTCCGGAATTGATGAAATACCAATTAAGATGTTTCAACAAATGTATGAAAAGCTGGAAGTATGCGCTAGTCTATGCCAAGAAATTTGGAAGACAGAAACTTGGCCAATAAGCTGGAAGAGATCCATATTTGTGCCTATTCCAAAAAAAAAATGATCCAACAAAATGTGGAAATTATCAAATAGTATCATTATTATTATCAAATATTATTATTATTGGGAGCTCTGGTAGCATAGTGGCTAAGACACTTGACTGCTAACCAGATGGCTGGCGGTTCAAACCCACCAGCCATTCCTCGGAAGGAAGGTTGGGCAATCCTACTTCTGTGGTGATACTGCCTCAGAAACCCAAGGAGGGGTCGCTATGAGTTGGGTTTGACTCGATGGCACATAACAACAACAACAACAAAAAATTATTATTATTATTATCCTATAGTATCATTATTATCACACACAAGTAAAATTTTGCTGAAGATAATTCACAAAATGTTTGAGCAATATATCAACAGGGAACTGCCAAACTTCAAACTGAATTCAGAAGAGGGTGTGGAATGAGTGATATCATTGCTTATGTCAGATGTACCTTGATGGAACATGGAGAATACCAGAAACAGGACTGTGCAAAGGCTGTATGGATCATAACAAATGATGTATCACATTGCAAAGAATAGGAATTCCAGAACACTTAATTGTGATCATGAAGGAACTGTACATAGATCAAGAGGCAGTTGTTTGACTAGAACAAGGGTATACTGCATGGTTTAAAATCAGGAACAGTGTACATCGGAGTTGTATCCTTTTACCATACTTATTCAATCTGTATGCTGAGCAAATAATCTGAGAAGATGGACTATATGAACAACTGGGCATCAGGATAACAAAACTTTGCTTGCTGAAAGCAAAGGGAACTTGAAATACTTAATGATGACCATCAAAGACTACAGTCTTCAGTATGGATTACACCTCAACACAGAGAAAACAAAAATCTTTACAACTGGATAAATAAGCAACATCACGATAAATGGGGAAATGATTGAAGCTATCAAGGATTTTGTTACTTGGATCCACAGTCAATGCCTATGGAAGCAACAATCAAGAAATCAAGTGATGCTTTGTTTGGGCAAATCTGCTGCAAAAGATTTCTTTCTTTAAAGTGTTAAAAAAAAGTAAAGGTGTATCTTTGAAGAGTAAGGCGCACTTGACCCAAGCCATGCTATTTTCAATCACCTCATATGCATGTAAAAGCTGGACAAGGAATAAGGAAGACCACATAATAATTTATGTGGTTCAATTATAGTTTTGGCAACAAATATTGGCTGGCCCATGTACTGATAGAAGAACTTAAAAATCCGTCTTGGAAGAAATTCAGTCAAAATACTCCTTAGAAGCAAAGATGACCGATCAGATTTTGTTTCATGTACTTTGGACATATTATCAATATGAACCAGTCCCTGGAGAAGGACACCACATTTGGTAAAGTAGAGGGTCAGTGAAACAGAACATCCTCAACAAGATGGATTGACACACTGACTGCAACAATGAGCTCAAACATAGCAATAACTTTGAAGAATGGTGCAGGACAGGGCAGTGTTTGTTCTATTGTACACAGGGTCACTATGAATCAGAACCACTTCAATGGCATCTCACAACAACAAAATCCCATTTCAAACTTTTTTAAATGCCTTAATGTTTCTTTTGTCCTTTATATCTTCCTGATTTTTGAAGATACATCATCTTCCTGAAATGTTATTCACCAAACTCTGACTTGTCCTCCAGCTTAAACATCACCATCTCCTAAAAGTCTTCCCTGACCCCAGTTCAAGCTAGATGCTCCTTTTCAAGGTACCCGGACTTTTCCATTTTCAATATTCATCAGCTGCATTATAATTCCCACTAGCCACTCAGCAGAAGGAAAATGGGCAATCTTCCATAAAGATTAACCACCTTGGAAACCCAAAAGGGGTCGCTATGAGTCAGAATTGACTCAACGGTAGTGGGTTAGGCTGAAGTAGTGAAGAGTAGAGAGGAACTGTATCTGCCTTGTTCTCTGTAGACTCACATTGTTGTTGTTGTTGTTGTTGTTGTTATGTGTCATCGAGTCGGACCCAACTCATAGCGACCCCTCCTTGGGTTTCTGAGGCAGTATCACTGTGGAAGTAGATTGCCCAACCTTCCTTCCAAGGAGCGGTTGGTGGGTTTGAACCCCCAGCCTTCTGGTTAGCAGTCAAATGCCTTAGGCACTACACTACCAGAGCTCCTACATATAGCATAGGAAGGGGTTTATAAGAAAGGCTCACCCTTGAAAAAATAAAGGAATGAAATGTGAAAATACTCTGATTGTCATTTTTGCATGATGAGTGCAGGAGATGTGGGAAAAAAAAGAAGAATTTGTTGTAATTCTATAATATTTTTAAAGACATGTTCACATTGTAAATATATTTAATAAACATGCATCTGCATCATGCTTTAAGTTTTAATTCCCTGCCTAGTTTTAAGAATCCTACTTTATCTCACAAACAGTTTGAATACAGTGCAAACAACTTTTGCATTCCTTGTGGGCATTCCTTATATGGTGGCAAGAGCTATGCATTATCTGTACTCTTTCCATTCCAATTATAGTCTTTTTGTGGTAGGCAGCTGGCTGTTTTAACTCTTTCCTCTTGTATCTGGAAGATCCAAGAAGTTCAGAGTTTGTGATTAGCAAGAGAAATTGTTCCTTAAAACATATGTCACGCCCAACTGGAGTCAGAATATCTAATGTTTCATTTATTTTATAGTAAAATATTTTTTCCAAGGAACAGTTGCCATCCAACTCATTTTCAGTCTCTATTTATATTTTTCTTGAACAGAAAGTGTTTGTTTTTATTGTGATTACAGTGCTTTGATGGTATGCCCAGTACCACAAGATGAAATGAGAAACTTTTTTTTTTTTTAAGTCTCATTTCAGCTTACCATATAGCAAACTCTCATGTCCTCTTAGAAATGAGTTGAAATCCACATCTCTTTACTGGGAATCTTATTTTGTCCTGAATAGAGAAACGCCTATAAGATGAAAACAACTGCAGCTAAAAGAACATCAGAAATTTTTGTTATCTCTAGCAGTTTAAAGGAGCCTTAGTGGCACATTGGTCAAGCACTTGGCTGCTAACCAAAAGCTTAGTGGCTTCAAGAACCCACCCAGAAGCTTCACCAAAGAACGACCTGTTTCTGGAAATATTAAATCCTAGAAAACCCTATGAGGCAATTCTACTCTGTCATATGGGTCTCTGTGAGTCAGAATTGACTGGACTTACAATAACTAGCAGTTTAAGGGGAAAACAATAGAGAAGATATGTATATAAGTATGTATACATGCATGCATACATACACACAAGTATACACATACATACACATATATATATAGCATACATACACTATATACACACACACAGATATTTATACAAGATATGCACACACACACTCACACACACACACATGAGTATTTATTCCTGCATTGTTTAATATAGAAAAGAAAAGAAAACAACCAGAATGCTCATGAGAAGAGGTATGGTTGACTGTATTACAGTACATTACTACTATCAAATAAAAGGTGTTATTTGTTGTTAAGTGCCTTTGAGTCTGCTCCAACTCATAGCAACCCATGTACAACAGAACGAAAACTGCTCCATCCTGTGCCATCCTCACAACCCTTGCTATGATTGAGCCCATTGTCACATCTACTGTGTCAGTCCAACTCATTGAGGGTCTTCCCCTTTTACTCTAACCCTTTACTTTACCAAGCATGATCTACTTCTCCAGGGACTGGTCCCTTCTGACAACATGACTAAAGTGGTTGAGACAAGTCTGGCCATTCTCACTTCTAAGGACCATTCTGGCTGCACTTCTTAAATTTATTTGTTCTTCTATCATCCATTCCTCAGAAGGAAGATGACGCAATCTGCTTCCATAAAGATTTTATCAGCATTCTTCACCAACACCACAATTCAAAAGCATCAACTCTTCTTTGGTTTTTCTTATTTATTGTCCAGCTTATTGAATAAATTGTTGTTGTTGTTACGTGCCGTTGAGTTGGACCCAACTCATAGTGACCCCTCCTTGGGTTTCTGAGGCAGTATCACTATGGAAGTAGATTGCCCCATCTTCCTTCCGAGGAGTGGCTGATAGGTTTGAACTGCCAGCCTTCTGGGAAGCCATCAAGTGCTTTAGGCACTACGCTACCAGAGCTCCCTATTAAATAAAAGTCACCATGAAAAAAAAAAGTTATACTTATATTTACTCCCATGAATTACTGTTGAGTGAAAAAATTAGGTAAATCATGTGTATAATACAATTCTTTCTCATGGCAGTATGGCAAGGTTGGGAAAACCTTGTGTCTATGTATAAACATATGTTGAGATTTGTGTGTAACTTCAAGAACATTGATAAAAGACCAGAATATTCTATTGTGTTATCAGTTGTTATTCAAGAAGGTTATTTCCTTATACATCTTTGGATCATTTCATTGCTAATAAATAATATGATTTCTTTTTGAAAATGAAAAAAAATTCTAATAAAAGTTTCTACAAGATAATGAATGATCAAAAATAAGAATAATACAAAGACAAATGATGTTAAATCAGAGTTCTCAATCTATTTATCCTGTACCCCACCAGAAGGACTAAGAAGGGCTTCTGTTGATATCAGTTATGTATATCCAAATCATAGACAAGGAGAGAATAGGATGTACAAAAAAGAGAAAAATGAATGAGAATGTTACAAACAGCCAAAAATTTCTTCAAGATTTATGGACTGTTACTTCTTCAGTTAGTTCTTCTGAGTATGCTAGCTATTAATTGAATTAACATGAACTGAGCATGTATTAAGGAGCTCTGGTGGCACAGTGCCTAAGGCATTTGACTGCTAACCAGAAAGTTGGAGGATCAAACCCACCAGCCACTCCATAGAAAGAAGATGAGGCAATCTGCTTCCATAAAGATGCACAACCTTGGAAACCTAATGGGGATTGCTATGAGTTGTAATCCACTCAATGGCAGTGGGTTTGTTTGTTTGTTTGTTTGCTTTGAGCATATATTATAGTCAAGTCTCTAAGGATTGTGGAGTGTAGGATTGTGAACAAGCACATAGTCCTTGCAAGAGTGTAGAAATGATAGTGCAGAGATAGGATTCCGAATGTGGTGGTGCTGCAGACACTGATAGAAATTGCCATCAGAACAAGGAAGTGTGTAAGAACAATTTCATTATAGACCAAGAGAGAGAAAAAGAAAAGGCAATAACCATAATGTGCAAATTATCAAGGCCTTTTCTGTTTTATTATTAGAGTTTCCATATGAGAGATTTATTGTCAACTTCAGGTCCAAACAGGTAAGACACTTACCATAAATCAGATTGTAGGGATGTCACTAGAAGAAAAAGTTTACACAGCCATTGCCCAGTAAGTCTGAAAAAATCCTTGTAAAAAACATCTCAAGAAACTATGATTTAAAAAAAAAAAAAAAAAAAAAAACACCTCACTACTGTCGAGTCAGATCCGACTCATAGCGACCCCTCCTTGGGTCTCCCAGGCAGTATCACTATAGAAGTAGATTGCTCCATCTTCCTTCCATGGAGTGGTTAGCAGTCAAATGCCTTAGGCACTATGCCACCAGAGCTCCTAGAAACCATGATAATAAATTGTAAAAACTAAAGCAGAGACATTTGAGGTTCTGGAAACATTGTATTTGTTAACTTGGGTGGTGAGTACATGGCTGTTTCTTTTATTATTATTCTTTAAACTAAGCATACATATTTCAAATGCTCTTTGTAACCCCATACATATAACAAAACACCACAAAACATGTAAAACATTGTTTTTGAGAAAAAATATAACATTTCCATAATGTACCAATTTAATTTGTATATTAATTCTTCTTGGTGACATCTGGTTAAAGATACTCTTTTTTCTCTCTCTCTCATTTTTTCTCCCAAACTGAATTACCTTCTCTTAAACTCACCAGCCACTCTGCCCAACAAAGATGGGGCAATCTACTTGTATAAAGATTTACCACCTCAGAAAACAGAGGGGATCACTATGGGAATTGACTCAATGGCAGTGAGTGAGTATCTATAATAATTCAGTTGAGCAAACAAAACGTGATTTTTGACAAGGTCTTATGGTTGTTTTAAACAAAGAGCAAACATTTAGCATTAAAATGAGTTGACACAACATGAATCCTCTAATATCTAAATAGTGAGCACATTATGCTTGGACTTGATAATGGCAAGATGATGAACAGGCTAATAATGTCAAAAAGTTCTGAACATTCATTATCTGAGCAAGTCCTAATTTTTTTTTTTTTTTTTTTTTTCTTGGAGCAGGAGAGTGGAAGAGAGCTTCCTGGAACAAGTGATCCACTTCCCCTGAGAGATATAAAATGCTGGCTCCCCAAAATATCACCTTTAGACAAAGCTGGATTTTGCTGCTTGATATAATAAGGGAGAACAGAATAGCCCTTGAGAACATTAGCAGCATCTCAGAGGGAGAAGGGCAAAGTGGAATATTTCTGAGATTTTGAAGTCTGGTTTAAGGGAATTTAGTTATAACTGGGTAAGGATCATGATAAAATTGTTTAGGATTGATGAACACAGCAAGATAAGGATTCTGAGACAAGAATTTCAAAGAGTCTTAGGACATAAACAGTCATTTGATATTTTTTTATTTAAGAATTAATAGGTCTTCCAGGAAATTCCTGAAATGAACAACAAAGCTGGGCTGGAACTTTTTTCTTCCTGGGCAAGAGTTCCCTGGAATATAGTAAAATTATGTTGATGAGGACAGTGAAATCATAAAGACATGTAAATAATCGTGAACAGTAAACTATATGGATGATTTCTCTTCTCAATAAGGAGAGAGTTAGAGATAGAAAAGATGAGTGTGTTATTGCACTCACAAGTATTGTTGTTGTTGTTAGGTGCGGTCTACTCTGCTCTGACTCATAACAACCCTATGGACAACAAAACAAAACACTGGCAGGTCCTGCACCAGTCTCACAGTCCTTGCTATACCCGAGCCCATCATTGCAGCCACTGTGTCAATCTAACTCATTGAGGGACTTCACCCTTTTTGCTGACCCTCCACATTACCAAGCATGATACCCTTCTCCAGGGCATGGTCCCTTCTGACAACATGACCAAAGTAGGTGAGATGAAGTCTGGCCATTCTCATATCTGAGGAGCATTCTGGTTGCACTTCTTCCAGGAGAGAGTTGTTAATTCTTCTGGCAGTCCATAGTACTTTCAGTATTCTTTGCCAATACCACAATTCTTCTTTGGTCTTCCTTATTCATTGTCCAACTTTCACATGCATATGAAATTATTGAAATTTGTTCTTGAACAGAGAGTAGCTAAAGCAAATGGAAGAAATGACAAGATAAAAGAGCAGAACAGATTTCAAAGAACAGATCAAGAAGATATTATAATGAAATGTGTAAAGACCTGGAGTTAGAAAAACAAAAGGAAAGAACACGCTTGACACTTCTCAAGCTGAAAGAACTGAAGTAAAAATTCAAACCATGAGTTGCAATATTGAAATATTCTTTGGGCAAAATATTGAGTGATGCAGGAATAATCAAAAGAAATACACAGAGTCACTGTACCAAAAAGAATTGGTCAATGTTTGCATATTTCGGGAGGTGGCATATGATTAAGAACCAATAGTATTGAAGGAAGAAGTTAAAGCTGCACTGAAGGAATTGGCAAAAACAAGGCACCAGGAATTGATGGAATACCCGTTGAGAGGTTTCAATAAATGGGTGCCATGCTGGAGGCACTTACTCGTCTATGCCAGGAAATTTGAAAAACAGCTGCCTGGCCAACTGACTAGAAGAGATACATATTTGTATCCACTCCAAAGAAAGGTGATCCCACAGAATATGGAATTTATCAAATTCACAAGTATAGATATTTGAAATCATTTAACTAGTGCACTAGTATACTGAGTTGCTAGTGCCAATGGGGTTGATGAGAGTCATCCCCTCTGTGGGGTTCCATGTTGTTTTCAATAAAATATGAGATCTATGCTAAATAATTCTCTGACTATAAAAAGATAGGAAATGATAGTAGTTAAGAGCAAGAGCTCTAAAGTCAGACAATGTAGATTCAAATCCCAAATCTACCACTTAGTAGTGGTGTTATCTTATTATGTGGGTTGTGTGTTTAACTTCCCTATATCTCAGTTTTCTTATTTAAAAACTAAAATAAGAATATAGAGGAGGCGGGGCAAGATGGCGGACTAGGCAGAAGGATTGCACAGACCCTCTTCAACAAAGAAAAGGGAAACCAATAAATACAGACACAGAAGATAATCTTGGACCCCTGAGCCTTGAAGGAAAGGATGCAGATTTGGACTAAACCCCAACTAGCAGAAGAATTTGCGTGAAA
>NW_006921643.1:12053913-12065714 GCF_000298275.1 Orycteropus afer afer | reverse complement strand
ACACACACACACACACACACACACACTGCTGTGTCCTATATGTTGTAATGTTATAGTATTTACTTCTATAGTAAAGCAAAAAACAGAATGTCTGTTGATTAATGTTATTAAAATAAACAGAATATAAAACTAAAGTAATTAATTTAAATGTTGTATTTAAATTTTCATTTTAATATAATGCTATCATAAGACAATTTTGAGAAAGTTTTTTTTTTTTTTTTTTTTCAGCACGTACAATTTAACACAAACATGTAATTGCTATGAGTTAAGAATGTGGTGATTGTATTCACGAGTCTGGTTTTTCTTCTTTTCTGTCATGAAAATAAGATTGATTTTCTCTGAACTTCATCAACTAGATTTGGGATTACAGAACTTGTCAAATCACCAAAATCAGTTGCCTTTGAGTTAATTCCAACTCATAGCAACCAGATAGGACAGAATAGAACTGCCTCGTAGGGTTTCCAAGGTGGCAAATCTTTACAAAAGCAGACTACCACATGTCTACATCTTTCTCCCACAGGGCTATTGGTGAGCTCTAACTTCCAACCTTTAAGTTACTAACCAAACACTTTAACCACTGTGCCACCAAGAAAGACCCAAGTTCCTTCCTAATTCCATGCTCACCACACTTCCAAGTCCAGCTGGCAACTACACCCATGTTTGTTGACTTGGGGAACCCATGAAACTTTTTTACTGTTTTAAAATTGGTTTAAAAGGAGTCCTGCTGGTACAAATGGTTAAGCACTCAGCTGCTCATTAAAAGGTCTGTGGTTCAAACCTATCCAGCCACGACATAGGAGAACAATTTTGCAATCTGCTTCCATAAAGATAAAACACTATGAGTTGGCATTGACTCGGCAGCACCAAATAACAACACATGGCTGAAAGGTTAATGGTTTGAACCCACACAGAGGTGCCTCAGAAGACAGGCCTGGTGATCTCCTCTTAAAAGATCATAACCCTAAGAGCCCTATGGAACAGTTCTATTCAGCACACTAAGGGTGGCCATACATCAAAATCAACTGGATGGCAACTGACAAGAGAAGTAGCTGAGAGAACAGCAGGAAACCCTCTGTCCACTGACCTGGCATTATGATCAGCTACTTTTCAATGGTAGGTATACAGAGGGATGTAGTAATATCAGAATGAGGATTAAAATTGAAAAGTGAATCATAATTTTCAGAGGTGGGCTCTCTGCAGTTGCTAAATCCCAAGGGATGTTTCCATCCATGCAGCATAGACATCTTAACCCCATGTACTTATGGGTAGGTATAGATGCTGGATCTGAGCTTGAGCTTGTCAATGAACCATTTTCACTATTAAGAATGAAGACCAACTGAAGAACAAATCAAGTCCAAATCATGATCCTTTATGTATGTAATCAGGCTTTGTCCTCATAGCTATAATAAAAAAGACCAATTGAAAAAATATGCACATATGTTTTCTCATAAATTATAAAGATAACTGATATAAAAATTGTCAGGTTAACAATTATATTATTATAGAGTACTAGCAATTATTTAGTTCAGTCATTGATCCAAAACAGAAATTTTCTCTGTAATAACTACAGGAATTTAGATGAACATTTATTTCTACTTGTGGTAAACTCAACACTTCTCAAGGAGCCAGTTTTAGAAAATTATTTTCTATATTAAGACAGAATTTGTAGCCATTCATTTTCTATCCTTACTCTTACCTCTGTTCCTTCAAGCTACAAAACCAAAGATATTTAATATTTAAATAAAGATAATTAATGTTTATATAACTTGATTTTCCCTCATAGATTAATTCCACAGATATATACTAAATGCTCATTTTCTGCTGGGACACTAGTTACTAGAAGAATAAAACAGAACTGGACACTGTCTTAAAGGGGTTGATGGTCACAAACTTCTTTCCACCAAATGTCTTCACCTTTCCTGATTTTAAACCACGTGGTATCCATTTGTTCTGTTCAAAAGACTGCCTTGTGAACTACACACAGGTTCCTCATGAGTCCAATTAAGTGTTCTGGAATTCCCATTCTTTGCAGTGTTATCCATAATTTCTTGGATTATGACCCACATAATCAAATGCCTTTGTACAATTGATTAAACAAAGATAAACACCTTTGTGGTATTCTCTGCTTTCAACCAAGATCCATCTGACATCAGCAATGATATCCTTCATTCCATCTGGCTTGAATTTCTGGCAATTCCCTGCTGATGTACTCCTGCAATCACTTTTGAATTATCTTCAATAAAAATTCACCTGTGTATGATATTAATAAGAGAATTCTGATGTCAGATGGATCATGGCTCAAAGCAAAGAATACCAGAAAGATGTTTACTTGTGTTTTATTGACTATACAAAAGCATTTGATTGTATGGATCATAAAAAAAAATTGTGGATAACATTGAGAGGAATGGGAATTCCAGAACACTTAATTGTACTCATGAGGAACCTGTACATAGACTAGGAGGCTGTTGTTCTAACTGAACAAGGGAACACTACATGGTTTAAAATCAAGAAGGGAGTGTGTCAAGGTTGTATCCTTTCACCATACTTATTCCATCTATATACTGAGCAAATAATCTGAGAAGCTGGACCTTATGAAGAAGAACATGACATCAGGATTAGAGGAAGAATCATTAACAACCTGTGATATGCTGATGACACAACTTCGCTTGCTGAAAGTGAGGATGACTTGAAGCACTTACTGATGAAGATTGAAGACTACAGTCTGCAGTGTGGATTGCCTCTCAATATAAAGAAAACAAAAATCTTCACAACTGGACCTATAAGCAGCACCATGATAAATGGAGAGAAGATTAAAGTTGTCAAAGACTTTACATTGCTTGGTTCTACAATCAATGCCAACGGAGGCAGCAGTCAGGACATCAGACAACATATAGCATTGGGCAAGTTGGCTGCAAAGGACCTCTTTCAAAGTGCTGAAGAGCAAAGATATCTCCTTGAGGACTAAGGTGCTCCTGATACAAGCCATGATATTTCAGTTGCCTTATATGCATGTGAGAGCTGGACAATGAATAAAAAAGACCAAAGAAGAATCGATGCTTTTGAGATGTGGTGCTGGTGAAGAATGCCAAAAGTACCATGGACTGCTAAAAGAACTAACAAATCTGTCCTGGAGGAAGTGCAACTGGAATGCTCCTTGGAAGCAAGAATGGCCAGAGTTAGTCTCATCTATTTTGGTCAGGTTGTCAGAAGGGACCATTCCCTGGAGAAGGATATCATGCTTGGTAAGGTAAAGGATCAACAAAGGAGGGGAAGGCCCTCAATGAGATGGATTTGCACAGTGGCTGCTGAGATGGGCTCAAATATAGCAAGGATAGTGGAGGTGACGTGGGACCAAGTGGTGTGTCATTTTGCTGGGCATAGAGTTGCTATGAGTTGGGGATGACTTAATGGCACCTAACAACAACAACAACAACATGATATTAATGATATTAACATCTCTAATTCTTTCTTATTTCCCCCATATGACATATTTCTTACCCTTTTATCAAATATTTAAAATAAGAAATGTAAAACTGCACACATTTTTTCTATATGTGATTTGACTAATGAAGAGTATGGTGACATCATTATCCAACTTATCTTCACATTTCAAAAGTAGGCTTCTTGCACAATTGAGGGTTCAATAAATACTTATGGAAGACTGGACACTCTACTCTTTCTCTTGTGGTCTCAATGGTGTTGTTGTCATCATTGTTGTTGTTGTTGTTAGGTGCTGTTGAGTCATCTCTGACTCATAGTGACCCTATGCACAGCAAAATGAAACACCACCCAGTCCCACACCAGCTCCATGATCCCTGCTATACTTGATCCCATCACTGTAGCCACTGTGTCAATCCATCTTGTCTGTTAGTGTGTCCTACTGAGGTTGGTTACATGTTGCTGTGAGACTTGAGACTGTGCCACTGGTGTTTCAAACGCCAGCAAGGTTGCACATGGTGCACAGGTTTCAATGCAGCTTACAGACTGAGACAGACTAGGAAGAAAGAAGAGGCCATCCACTTCTCAAAGAATTGGCCAGGGAAAACCTTATGAATAGCAGAAAAACACTGTTGTTAGGTTGTTATGTGCTGTCAAGATGCACTCAACTCATACTCACCCTTCCTTGGGTTTCTGAGGTGGTATCACTACAGAAGTAGATTGTCCAACCTTCCTTCTGAGGAGTGGCTGTTGGGTTTGAACCACCAACCTTCTGGTTAGCAGTCAAGTGCCTTAGGCACTACACTACCAGAGCTCATGATAGGCAATTCTATGAATAGCCTGGAAACATTGTCCAAAACAGTGCAGGAAGATGAGCCCCTCAGGTTGGAAGGCATTCAAAATACAACTGGGAAAGAGCGGCCTCCTCAGAGGCCTTAATGATATGGGTAAAGTAAAGCTGTCAGGACCTCCATTTGCTGACATGGCATGACTCAAATTGAGGAGAAACAGCTGCAAACATCCATTAATAATCAGAACATGGAATATATGAAGTATGAATCTAGGAAAATTGGAAGTTGTCAAAATGAAATGGTACACATAAAGATTGATATCCTAGGCATTAGTGAGCTGAAATAGATCTGTTTTGACCATTTTGAGTCAGGCAACCATATTATCTACAATGCAGGGGATGACAATTTGAAGAGGAATGGCATGGCATTCACCATTATAAAGGATGTTTCAAGATCTGTCCTGAAGTACAATGCTGTCAGTGATAGGATGATATCCATACACTTACAAGGAAAACCAGCTAATTCTACTATTTTTCAAATTTACATATCAACCAAAGCCAAAGATGAGGAAATTGAAGATTCTTACCAACTTCTGCAGTCTGAAATTGACCGAACAGGCAATCAACATGTGTTAATTATCACTGGTGAGTATAATGCAAAAGTTGGTAACAAAGAAGAATCACCAAGAGTTGGAAAATTTGGCCTTGGTGACAGAAATGATGCTGGAAATTGCATGATAGAATTTTGCAAGACAAAAGACTTATTCATTGCAAATACCTTTTTTCAACAACCCAAACAGTGGCTATACACGTGGACTTTGCCAGATGGAGTGCATAGGAATAAGATTGACTACATCTGTGGCAAGAGGGAATGGAAAAGCTCAATATCTTTAGCCAAAATTAGGTCAGGAGCTGATTGTGGAACAGAACATCAATTGCTCATATGGAAATTCAACTTGAAGTTAAAGGCAATTAAAACAAGTCCCCAAAAGCCAAAATATGACCTTGAATAAATCCCTCCTGAATTTAGATACCATCTAAAATATAGATTTGATGCATTGAACACCAATGATCAAAAACCAGAAGATTTATGGGATGACATCAAGAACATTCTCCATGAAGAAAGCAAGAGGTCATTAAAAAGACAAGAAAGGAAGAAAAGACCAAGACGGATGTCAGAGGAGACTCTTAAACTTGCCCTTGAATGGAGAATAGCTAAAGCAAATGGAAGAAATGACAAGATAAAAGAACTGAACAGAAGATTTCTAAGAGCAGCTCAAGCAGACAAAGACAATTACTATAATGAAATGTGCAAAGATCTGGAGTTAGAAAAGCAAAAGGGAAGAACACACTGGTCA
Organism: Orycteropus afer afer; assembly: GCF_000298275.1. Lineage (NCBI taxonomy): Eukaryota > Metazoa > Chordata > Mammalia > Tubulidentata > Orycteropodidae > Orycteropus > Orycteropus afer. The sequence continues at coordinate 12,060,128 of NW_006921643.1, read as the reverse complement.
TTTCTCAAGCTGAAAGAACTGAGGAAAAAAATTAAGCCCCGAGTTGCAATATTGAAAGATTCCATGGGCATAATATTGAATGATGCAGGAAACATCAAAAGAAATAGCAAATGCTATGAGGCAGTTTTACTCTGTTTCAGGGACTCACTATGAGTTGAAATCAGCTTGATAGCACCTAACAACAACATATCCATATTTATATCTATAGCTATCTATTGTTGGATTGGTTTTCTTAGTTCTCTGGTGCTGCTATAACAAAAATACCACAAGTGGATGACTTTAATAATCAGGAATTTATTCTTTTACAGTTTCCAAAACTAAAACCAAACTCACTTCCTTGAAGTCAGTTCCAACTCATAATGACCCTCATTGGGTTTCCAAGGCAGTAAATCTTTACAGAAGCAGATTGCCCAATCTTCCTTCTGTGGCACAGTTCTTGGGTTTGAACCACCATCCTTCTGGTTAGCAGTCAAATGCCTTAGGGACTAGGAAGTTAAAAGTCTGAACTTAGAGTGCCGGCCCTAGGGGCTAGCTGAAGCACCCTCGACATTGGTCTTCAGTTCTGCCTCTTTATTCCAGGCTCACTAGAACTGGAGGTGTCTCCTAACTCACACAGCTGCTGGCTGCTAAGGCTGAAGAACCCAAGATCAGCAAGCAAAATGGAACATCTCAAGATCACCAGGCAACATAGTAGGCCACTGATTCAAGTCCAGGTACTGGAGATGACAACTTGGCCAAATGCAGGATCTAAAATGTACCAAAAGAACCATTCCCAAAGTTTCTCCATATGTACTGGAAGCAGGCCACATTCCAAAGGCAACTCGTTTCCACATTAGATTACTCTACATCTAACCTCATCATGGGGAATAACTACATTCAGTTGCCACACCACTCAAACTCATGGCCCAGTCAAGTTGACACACAACTTTAACTACTGCAGTGGTAGGATTTATGCCTTCCATGCAGGAGGCCCGGGTTTGATTCCTGGCCAGTGCATCTTGTGCATTCCCACCACCTGTATGCCAGTGGTAGATTGTATATTGCTGTGATGCTGAACAAGTTTTAGTAGAGCTTCCACACTAAGACAGACTAAGAAAAAACCTGGAAGTCTACTTTCAAAAATCAGCCAATGAAAACCCTATGAATCAGAATGGTCAGATCTGCAACTTCTTATGGGGATGGTACAGGACCTGGCAATGATTCTTTCTGTTGTGCATGAAGTCCCCATGAGAGGGGGGCCAACTTGAAGCCAGCTAAAAACAACAAATATGTGTGTATATATATTTGCTGAACATAATTCAAAAGTGGTTGCTGCAGTATATTGACAGGGAACTTCCAGAAATGCAAGTGGGATTCAGAAGAGGACAAGGAATGAGAGATATTATTGCTGAAGTCAGATGGACGTTAGCAGAAAGCAAAGAATACCAATAAGATGTTTACCTGTGTTTTATTGACTATTCAAAGACATTCAACTGTGTGGAACATAACAAATTATTGATAACATTGCAAAGAATGAGAATTCCAGAGCACTTAATTGTGCTTATGTGGAATCTGTACATAGACCAAGAGGCAGCTGTTCTAAAAGAACAAGGAGATACTGCATGGTTTAAAATCAGGAGAAGTGTGCATCAGGGTTGTGTTCTTTCATCATACTCATTCAATCTGCATGCTGAGCAAATAATCTGAGAAGCTGGACTATATGAAGAAGAACATGGTATAATGATTGAAGGAAGACTCATTAGCAACCTGCGATATGCAGAGGACACATTGGTTGCTGAAAGTGAAGATGACTTGAAGTACTTACTGATGAAGATCAAAGACTACAGTTTCCAGTATGGATTACACCTCAACATAAAGAAAACAAAATTCCTCATAACTGGAATAAGCTACATCATGATAAATGGAGAAAAGATTGAAGTTGGCAAAGATTTCATTTTACTTTGATCCACAATCAACACCAGTGGAAGTAGCAGTCAAGAAATCAGACATCATATTACACTGGGCAAGTCTTCTCCAAAAGATCTTTTTAAAGTTTTAAAGAGCAAAGATGTTACTTTGAAGATTAAGGTGCCCCTAACCCAAGCCAGGGAGCTCTGGTGGTGTAATGTCTAAAGCATTTGACTGCTAACCAGAAGGCTGGCGGTTCAAACCCAACAGCCACTCCTTGGAAGGAAGATTGTGCAATCTATTTCCATTGTGATATGGCCTCAGAAATCCAAGGAGTTGCTATGAGTCAGATCCAACTCCATGGCAGTGAGTTTGGTTTTGGTAACCCAAGCCTTGGTATTTTCAATTGCCTCACTTGTATGTGAAAGCTGTACAATGAATAAAGAAGACCAAGGAAGAGTTGATGCCTTTTAATTGTGGTGTTGGTGAAAAATGCTGAAAATACCATGGACTGCCAGAAGAATGAAAAAATATGTCCTGGAAGAAGTGCAGCCAGAATGCTTCTTGGAAACGAGAATGGCCTGACTTCATCTCACTTACTTTGGTCATGTTGTCAGAGGGACCATTCCCTGGAGAAGCATATTATGCTTGGTAAAATAGAGGGTCAGAAAAAAAGGGAAGACCCTTAATGAGATGGATTGACACAGTGGCTGCAACAATGTGCTCAAACATAGCAAGGATTGTGAGGAGGGTGCAGACTGGGCAATGTTTTGTTCTGTTGTACATAAGGTCGCTATGAGTTGGAGTCAACTTGATGGCACCTAACAACAACATATTTGCACCTAGAGTTTGTTCTCTGCAGAATTTTCCATGCTGAATTGTGTCAAAGACAAAACTTCAAAGAGGACAGATCCCCAATGCAAAGGCAGTTGAAATGGCTCATTTGACTGTGACCAAAAGTTAAAGGCAGGTAATGATCTTTGCTATTGTAGTGTGATTCTTCTTTTACTGATATCCTCATTAACTCTTCTCTGCTTGTCTACTTTCCTCCTTGGTTTACCAACAATTTATGCTTCATTAAGTCCTTCTTATATTTCCTAAACAATACTTGCATTTATCCTAGCAATTCTTAGTTTTTTTCAAAAAATAAAATTTATGCTGTGATTTTTACCCAGAAGCTTATGAGTATTTTGTTCCTATAATGAACCTTATTTTGCTTCATTAATGCCCTAAGCATTTCAGAATTTCCAGATCATTGTGATTTTCTTTTATGACTTCAGTAATATTGATGACTTCTTGCAAGGCAGTATCCACAGACTTTTTAAACAGTGTGTTGATTCTTCTCTATAAGTTATTCACAATATTAGCAGAATCAGGAACAGCTTACCCACTAGCACACACTACATGTCTTTCAGTCAATTGAATTGATGGTGTGTTCTTATCCAGGGAAATCTGAACTAATTTTAACATCATATGACCAATCTATCCATGACTAAATCTATCAACACCTGTAATAACCAGGGAATATTAGATATTCTCAATTAATGGGCTAATCAAATCAAAGTCCACTCAGGTAGTGCATATAGACACAAGCTGTACTGAACTGACACATTTTTCTAAATCCAGAAACAAGTGCTAGGAAAGATAGGGAATAAAATGGGCCTTTGCAAAGATAGTCTGTTCTCTTCAAAGATTCATCTTTGGGACAAATTCAGGGTGGGAAATATAGCATGGAAAGAATTCTAGGCCCAATACTTTGGCAGTGAACATCCACCTGTTAGACATTAATGCTTAGACATTAATGGTCAAAATTATCATTTTAGGAAATAATTGCTCAAAAATCAAAGGGTTTATAGTTATTCAAGTCACGAAAAAGACATATAAGTAAAAACAAGCTGTTTTTAACACCTCTTTTAAAATTGCTTTCCTGACGGAAAACTTGATCTCTCTATGAACAAAATTATGCCAAAGAACTTCTTACTCTGCTTTCAATATTATGTATCCTCCCTGTTCTCACAGAGTAATATTCTAAATTAGCTTGTTACCTCATCTCTAAGACAGCAGTTTCATTTAAGAGAAAACACAAAATACTTCCTGCTGTTTTACCTTTCCCATGCTTAGCAAAATTCTCTTTTAAAATTCACTTTCTATTTGAAATTGTTGCTTGTTATAATCCTGCAATAGTTTTATAATGTAAAAAGGGGGTAAACACAATTTCTGATAAACTTGAATTTAGACCAATACATTTTGCTTTTAAAGCAGCCTGCCCATGTGTCCAAGAACTTCTGGCAGAACGACAGCATCCTTACATCAATATTGGTGTGGACAATAACTTAAGGTACCTTCATCAAGGCAGCAAGAAGCAAGAAGATTCAGGTTTTGTGCACATTTTTCCTAATAACTCATAGCAATGGTCCTTATATGAGTGGCAAGAAGACCATCTTCACAGAAGAAAAGAGCACGTTCAAATTCCTTGTTAGTTCTGAAAATAACCTTAAAATCCATCTGAGTCTTCACTTTATTTAGCCATTGGTAAAAATGAGGCCTAAGGTCCCACAGCTGGTTAGATACAGTTCAGGACTAGCACCCAAGTCTACCCTTCCAGACTAGCACATTTTCCACTTCATATTTTCCCTCTAAGGACAATTACCTTTAATAAATAACAGTGTACAGGTTTTTCTTTCTAATGTCTTGGTGTGGAGAAAGACCTATAAAATGGGAAAGCAGAATAAAAGCTCATCTTTATGTTATAAGATTTCAAAAGCATCTCCAGCATCAGCCACATCCTGGCCCTTACTGCATTAATCCAATTGAAAATAGTATTTTCTAATTCCACTGCAGACAGTGTTTTGGAGGAGGCCCAAGCAGAGGGTAAATACATTATAGTCTAGTTTCTCCAAGGCAAGGATCATGTCTTCTCTTTTGATCCTCAGGGCCTAGAGTCACACAACATAAGATGATTGATACTCATTTCGTGCTTGTGAACACTATAAGATTTGTTAGCATTTTATGCTCCTTTATAATCAAATTTCCTAATCCTGGGGTTGGGATACTATTAAATGTTATAGAAGGAAAATCTTTAGGCTTAAGGAGTAGAGGATGGAACAGAATTCCTCTGGCCAGGGGAATTTTCTCTGCTCCTCAGTGCTGTTGTTGTTGTTGTGTGCCGTGGAGTCGACCCCAACTCATAGCGACCCCTCCTTGGGTTTCCGAGGCAGTATCACTACGGAAGTAGGATTGCCCAACCTTCCTTCCGAGGAGTGGCTGGTGGGTTTGAACCGCCAGCCTTCTGGTTAGCAGTCAAGTGCTTTAGCCACTATGCTACCTGTTATTAATGTCAAGCTAGTCTGTGGAGTAGGAGGTTGGTGGCACCACAGAAGAGTTTCAGTGAAAACCACCAGTGCTACCCACAATACGATAAGCTGGTAAGCACTGTGCTAGTCCTCCTAAGCATGTCCAGAAGGCAGACTAGCATAGCATGAAAATCAGACAGATCTGGATTAGGTCTCAGCTCTTTCACCTACCACCATGACTCTAGGCAAATGATTTAAGTTTCCAAGCCTCAAAATATATTTCTCTGAGAAATGGGGATGATAATGTCTACTGCATATAATTGTTGTTAAAAGAAATAAGGTGCATAGAACAATTAGCACAGACTTAATTAAAGAAAAAAAAAGAAAAGAAAAAAATTCCAATAAATAGTAGTTTTCTCTGTGATGTAAGCTTCCAGACTTAGATAGACTGGGAAGGACAAAGTCATCCACTTCTGAAAAAACTGGCCCCTGAAAACCTTTATGAATAGCAGTGAAATGTGACATGGAAGCAATTCATTACTCTGTGTTGGAGAGCTTAGCCTTGGCAGCTAGAACAAATGCAGGGGAATCACAGCCCCTTTGCTCTATAGGTATGACCTGGGGCAAATAACAGCCTCTCTAAGCCTCAGTTCACTCATCTATAAAATGAGGATAACAATGCTTTATATATCTTTTTTATTAAGATTAATTGAGATAAGTGATGTTTGACACACACAATAAATGATCACCAAATAGCAGTAATGCTCTTGCTATCTCATTTAATCTTCATAAAAGTCTTACTAAAGAGGTAGTTTTCTCACTTTAGACAAGAGAACATTAAAGCTCAGAGACTGTGAGAGACTTGTCCAAAGTCAGGGTTCTTAGGTGGTAGCACTGAGATCTAACCCCATGTTGAATCCACTTCCAAACTCTATGCCTTTTCCAGTATGTCAACTACTCTCTCCTTGACATCTTGTGCTTGTGATGGGAAATTGTTACCAAGAAACCTGTCAATCAGCATTCTCTTTTTTTTTT
>NW_006921643.1:12051619-12053813 GCF_000298275.1 Orycteropus afer afer | reverse complement strand
GAAATACCTGGGATAAAATAATAATCTATATATATATATTTTTTTTTTCTGGTGGCTTAGTGCCTAAGGCATTTGACTGCTAACCAGAAGGCTGGCGACCCCTCCTTGGGCTTCCAAGGCAGTATTACTACAGAAGTAGATTGCCCAACCTTCCTTCCTTCTGAGGAGTGACTGGTGGGTTTGAACTGCCAGCCTTCTGGTTAGCAGTCAAATGCCTTAGACACTAAGCCACCAGACCTCCTATTAAATTTTTTTTCAGTAGAAACAAATTTTTTTAGATCTTCATCTAAATAAACCCTTTATTCAACTAATATATGTGTTAATGGATGTCAAAGGCTCTGGGATTGATTAGAATTTCTCTAAGTTTTCTCTTGTTTCTATCAAATCTGGGCAGTAAAGGTTACAAGAACATTTTAGTCCTAATGTAAACCAAGTACCTTTTGATAATTTTCAGTTAACCTAAGATAAATGTATAAATTTTTTAAAGAATTATTACTTGAGAAATTCACTACTATATAAAATAATAATAATAATAGCAGTATTAAGATTAGCAGCTACCTGCATTTGGCCTCATTTTACTGATGAGGAAAATTTCTGGTGGTGACATTAAGGAATGATTTGTGAAATTTAGTTTGCCTTTCACAGAAGTGCAGGGTGGAGGGTAGAGTTTTATATGCACACTCTGGAGTTAGATCTGAGGCCAAACCCTAGTCCTGCCACTATTTAGATGTGATCACAAACAAATCAATTATTCATTCAAACTCTTAATTATTCTTAATAAAACTGGTGTAATAAAAGAATCTATACTAAAGATTTATATAAACATTAAATAAGTTGGTCCTCATAAAGTACATAGCACAGCATTTATATTCAATGTACAGTAGTTATTATTTATTATTATATCATATAACTCCATTCCAAAATCTCCTTAGTTATAGAGTAAAGAACATAATTCTTTTATCCAATGCCATATTCCCAGTCACCAAACCAGGCTGTTAATCATTTATGTGAGTTTTATATTCTTTTCCTCTGTACTGTTTGGAATCACGCCTTTACCCATGAGCTATTAAGAGTGTTAGAATGCTTGTATCAATATAGCAGCAAAACAGCTACACAACTTGAGGCATTAGGTCATTCAAATGATAAGTTCACTTCAAAATTAAATTAGGAACTTAACTGAATTGAGCCATAAAACTTGGTTTCAGTAGTCCTCTGGTTGGCTAGAGTGATAAAAAGCCACAATTTTAAATTTTTTTCTGAAACCTGAAGAAGAAGCTCATTTTTTCTGACATATTATTTCTCCTTTTGCCAGACCAATATGAGCATCTAAAACATGCTGGCTTTATATTCCACTCTCAACTGTGAATTATACCAAAGTCTGTGGAATATCTCAAACCATCATCAAAATGAATCCACACCTAAGGATACTTTGGGTTGTGATTATAAAATGTGATGTGTGACCTAATTCCTTCCTCTCTTCTGGGGGCATCTGTGAGGAAGTCAGCTTAATGGCTCAATCACACTACATAAAAATATGGCAAGTAATAACACCAGCCCTGGGTCCTCTGAATTGGGAGGGAAATCAACTGCCCCCTTTGCCTGAAAGGACACAGCAATAGTACTGTCTTGCCTGACTCCCCTCCTTAGAGCCATTGGTTCCTGGAGGGCAACACAGGAAGTCTGTCCTAAAAGTGTGGGGAAGTAGGGGTGGGGTGGGGCAGTGTTCAGTGATGCATCCCACTTTTTAAGCCTCTCTCAAGTCTTCATCCTGTGGCCCCATGTCTTCTTTACTGCCACCTTCCTTATCCATTTGCTGTCAATTTGTTCTCCACAAGGCAACCAACCCAAGAAAGCATTTCAAATGCAAATATCATCAAATCATTCCCCTGCTTAAAACCCCTCAGTGGCCTCCTATTACTTTTAGTTGTTTGTTGTTGTTATGTGCCCTTGAATTGGTTGTGACTCATAGCTACGCTGTGCAAAACAGAATGAAACACTGCCCCATTCTGCACTATTCTCACAATCATTGCTGTGCTCAAGCCCATCACTGCAGCCACTGTGTCATTCCATCTAGTTGAGAGTCTTCCCCTTTTTCACTGACCCTCTGTCTTACCAAGCAGGCTATCCTTCTCCAGGGACTGGCCCCTCTTGATAAAATGACCAAAGAACAAGAGTTGAGATGAAGTCTAACCAT
>NW_006921643.1:12049505-12050699 GCF_000298275.1 Orycteropus afer afer | reverse complement strand
GCTTACTCATTACTCTTAAAATTTAATCTCTCACAAATGACCTTCCAGGCCCTTCCTTATCTGAAGCCTGCCCTCCTATAGAGAGAGCATTACCTCTGCCTCTCCTGATTGTACTTCAGCCATATTGCCTGATATTTAGGTTCTCAAACTCCTTGGAGTATTCACTACACTTTTAAGCAGAATGTTTTCCTTTCCTCCATCCCAAATTTTTCTTCACCCAGCTGTGCATACAGGCCTTAATTTAGCAAGTTTTAACCAGTTGCCATAGAGTGAATTCCAACTCATGGCAACCCTATGTGTGCCAAAATAGAATTCTGCTGCTTAGGGTTTTAATGGCTGTTTTTTCAGAAGTAGATCATCAGGTCTTTCTTCTGAGGCACCTCTGGGTGGACTCAAACATCCAACCTTTTGATTAATAACTGAACATATTTACACCAACTGAGGACTATCATTTCCTGATCATTCAGACCAGCGTAGGTCCCCGCCCCCTCCCTTCTGCCCTTAGCACGCTGGTCTTCTCCTTTGACTACAAGTACAATTAATGAATTAAGAAATTGCTGAATATACATCCATCTTACACACCAGAATGTGAGTGCCACAACTGTCACCAATTTACCACTAGGCTCTCAGATCTCAGATCCTTGCACAGCTCCCATGTGGTTTAACATCCAGCACCATGACTTCTCAGCACACTAAACAATGATTTGCTAAGTAGATGGATGAATTAATGAAGGGATTGAAGGATAACCAATTTTCAGAGGAACCTCCATCTGACCCATCTGCTCTCCCAGATGCACACTCAGCAGGTAAGATTTTCTAACATGGACTTGATTACTGGGGCAGGTTTAAAAAGTGACCTCTTGCCTCATGATCTCCTGGTTACAAGTAGAGTTGGGAAGCTGGGTAACTTCATATCCAAACCACTTCAGAGCTTTCCTCTCAGATCCCACCCCTGCCACCGAGTCTGGTCTTAGTTGTGTGAACAGCCTCCTCTCCCACCATGAGATCTTCAAAGCCCTTGAGACCTTGAAACCCTGGACCATGCATGATTCAAATTGGTTTCTCCATTGCATCTAGCTCAGAGCCTTGCACATAGTAAACCAAACCAAACTCACTTCCATTGAGTTGGATCCAACTCATAGCAATCTCTCCTTGGGTTTCTGCTTAGTTCCAGGGAGCAAGGTAAGCACGGGC
>NW_006921643.1:12031836-12041245 GCF_000298275.1 Orycteropus afer afer | reverse complement strand
AAAAAAAAAAAAAAAAAAGAATGACAAAAGCTGGGGACCATTTCCTAAGCATCTCCTTATATACTGGAACCAACCCACATCACTAAATCAGCTACTCAGCTGCTCCAGTAGATTCCACCATGGAGTTGTTTACTAATCTCACCATGGAGAATAACTACATCCAGCTGCCCAGCCACTCAAAACCAGGCCCAGCCAGGTTGACACACAACCTTAACTACCACACAAGTCTAAGTCACAAATCACCCACAAGGGTCAGATATTCATGTTCTAGTATCAGGACATTATAAGCAAAACTTTAAGACAAACTGGCAGGGAATAACCCAGAGACCTGTCCTCAGAGCTTAGCTGAATTTACTCATCTATAAGAGATATCACTCACTTATAACCTGTGTCACTAAAGAAAAGCAAGGCAGATTTTAAGAGGGAGAAAAAAGCAGTGTCTGTGGAGGAGTTTCCAGCTCCTATAAGTTGATGCTAGAAGCTATAAAGGAAATTTCAATTACTTGTGGGTTCTTCAAGAAACCATGTGGTTTCGGGTAGCTTATGTGATATGCTCCTCACCTCTACATAGTGGCTGCTAATGTCTTTCTAATGCTGCCACCAGAGCACACCACTTGTTTTATTGTGGTTTCACAGTGAATGTGCAATTAGAGTGGCTTAGATTAACTCAACAAATACTTTCTGAACATCTGTTGGGTGGCAGACATGGTTCTATTTGCTGAAAATATAGCACTTAACAAAAAAGACAAAATTCCTGTCTTCATGGAGCTTAAATTCTAAAGGAGGATGCAGATAATAAACAAGATAAGCAAAATACAGAAAATGCTGAAGAGAAAATGGAGAGCAGGGAAGGATAAGATAATGGAAGTGGCCCTGTCGTCAGTTCGGCATCTATCTGGGCATTTTATCATTTCCTGAGCCCTTATTGCAACGATTAGGATGTTTCTGGCTTTAAGTGTCAAGAATCCATTCAACCATTAAACATATTCAAGGAATGGAAGTATTTAATTGGTTTTCATAACTAAAAAGCCTAGGGGGGCAGGCATAGATCAAGGCAAGGGTTTAATAGAAACCATCAGTATTGGGTGATGGTGGAAGATGTCTTATTAATCTCCCACTAGCTCACATATTTCCTTTCTGCTCCACTTCCCTCTGTTTGCTTCTTTCTCAGGCTTCTGCCTCCATCCTATCCACTTGTATTTTTTATCTCCTGGTGGTATAGATTTTAAGGCATTTGGCTGCTAACCAAAAGGTCAGTGGTTGTAACCCACCAGTCGCTCTGCAGAAGATGAGACAGTATACTTCCATAAAGATTTATAGCCTTGGAAATCCAGTGGAGGGGCACTATTAATTGGAATCAACTCGATGTCAGTGAATTTGATTTTAGGTTCTTTTGGTATAATAAATGTACATAAAATTTAGTGACTTAAACAACAGATATTTATTACCTCAGAGTTTCTGTGGATGAGGAATTCAGCAGTTGTTTAGCTAGAATACTACGACTCAAAGTCTTTCACAAGGTTGTAGTCAAGATTTTGGTTAGGCCTGCAGTCATGTGAAGGCTTTATTGGGCCTAAAGGATTTGATTTCAAAGTGACTGACTAATGATTAGAGGCATCAGTTTCATGAAGCAGAGGGCTTCATTTCCTTGCCCTGCCTCTCACAGGTCCCACATCTGAAGAACATGTCTTTCTCAGAGGGTTTGATCCAAGAGAGAGAGAGAACTAAGGAAAATTCCCAATTTCTTTTATAACCTAGCTTTGAAATTCTAACCTTGTTAATTCTGCCAAATCCTATTTGTTAGAGTCATTAAGTACAAAAGACTCAATCTTTTGAAGGAAACCATATCAAAGAATTTGTGAACATATTTTTAAACCACCAGACTACTTACTAGCCCTGTGAGGGAAAAGTGCCTATTCCCTGTAATTCCAGCTAAAGTTCTAGACCTAATGTTCAATGAGCCTGGTTAACTACTCCTGGATAAAAGAGCCCTCCCCAAAGCAGGGAGGGATCAATCCCACCAGAACCACATTGTCTAAATGTAAGCAGGGGGATGGGGAGTGGATTTCCAACACCACCACCACCACCACCAAAAAAAAAAAAAAAAGTCAAGTTACTAGAGACAAGGAATGGATATCAAGTAGTCAACATGACCCCTACATCTGATTTATACTATTTCTGATCAAAAGAGCTCTAGTGGGTCAGTAGTTAATGCATTTCGCTATTAACCAAAAGGTCTATGGTCGAACTCACCAGCCACTCTGCAAGGGAAAGATGAGCCTGTCTGCTTGCATAAAGATTACAGTCTTAGAAACCCTGTGGAGCAATTCTACTCTGTCCTACAGGGTTGCTGTGAATCAGAATCAACTTGATAGCAATGGGTTAATGAGATTCCTGATCAGATTTTAAGAATCAACTGTTCCTAAAAGCTGTAGGAGCTCCAGTGGCATAGTGCCTAAGGCATTTAACTGCTAACCACTCCTGGGAAGGAAGGTTGGGCAATCTATGCCTTGGAAACCCAAGGAGGAGTCGCTATGAGTTGGATCCGATTCGACAGCAATGAGTTGACAAGCTGTAGATTTCAAAGAAATTAAATAGATGCTTTAATGATTTAAGTTTCTAAGAAAATCTTATGAGCAGAGAAACATTAAAAAAAAAAAAATGGCTAGCTGTGGGTTATGGCTAGCTGTGGGTTGGCAGCTCTGGTAGCATAGTGCCTAAGGCACTTGACTGCTAACCAGAAGGCTGGCAGTTCAAACCCACCAGCCACTCCTCGGAAGGAAGATGGGGCAATCTACTTCCATAGTGATACTGCCTCAGAAACCCAAGGAGGGGTTGCTATGAGTCGGGTCCGACTCGATGGCACACAACAACAACAACAGCTATGGGTTAAACATATACAATCACATGCATACACACAATCTTTCTCACTCTCTCCCTCTCACACATGCACACCCCCCACACACACACACATGTGCACACATTCACACCCTTTCCCCAGGATCCCAAATCTATGGCAGGAATGAATTCCCAAACCTCACTCATCAAATTCACCAAGCAATATGGTAAACACTTTATGCTTGCTTTTCGTTAGAATCCTGTAGACATTTAGCTTATTTTCTGTTTTACTCAGTTAAACTATGACAAACATTAGGAGTCCAGTAAACTGTGAAACCTCTGAACTTGAACTGACAAAAGTAGGGTGAAAAAAATGTTTCACAAGGATCATGGAAACTGAGAGTACTGTTTACATAACTGGTTTCAAGCTCTGCTTTATTCTTGCAGTCACCCTGCTATCTCAGCTTTCATCATGGGCCACATTCTCATAAATGTGAGTGGGTGCATGCAGAGTATGCCTTTTGACATAAAGGAGACCACTGATCTACTCAATGTGGCTCCTTGCTGGAAATTCATATCTTAGCTCTTAATTATCAATTCACGGTTTGACAAAGTTTGACTCAGGGTCACCCTACTTAAAGCAAAAGGAAATATTGCTAGTCTTATGCCATCTTCACTGTGATTGATATGCTTGAGTTCACTGCATATTTTGAGTGCCTCCCAAGTAGGCCTTCAAATCGGTGCATTTTGGTTTGATGCTCTGCAGATAATTAACATTTTTGCCCCAGATAGACTGAATCAGAATCTATATTTTAACCAGATCCCTAGGTGATCTGGAGCAAAAATGTGAATTCTCTGCAAGGGATCAAATCAGAATGAGCCAGTTTGAAGTCCTACTTCCAACCTGGTGGGCTCACTACCAGCACTATGTCAGACAATATTCTGTTGGAATTCATAGGGCTTTCCCTCACTAAATTTTGGGTGTAAGTTGCCAGGCCTTTCTTTCTCATCTGTCTTAGTCTACAAACTCTGCTGAAACCATGGGTGACCCTACTGATATTTAAAATATCAGAGACATAGCTTCCAGTACCACAGTAACATGCAAGCCACTGCAGTATGACAAGTGATAGAGGAGTGCTGGATAACCTTGCTAAAAAGCTCAATATTGGGCCTTTAAGTAGAGAAATAAAATAATCTGTGAAATGGGACCTTTGATAGTTGGAGCTGTGTGTCAACTTGGCTGGACCACAATTCTGTGTGGTTTAAGCAATTGTGATATGGGTTGTTCCGATGATGGGATCAGATGTATATGTTTTGAGCAGCCAATCCATAGAAAGGGAGTTTCCCTAGGGGTGTGGCCTGTTTCCAATATATTTATGGACATCCTGGGAAAAGAGATTCTTCTGTGGATCAGGATTCTGTTGTGCTGCCTACAATTGTCCATGAGCAAACAATCCACCGTTCAGCCTGGAGATCTTGGATTCATCATTCATTGGAGTCAACAGCCAGTATACTGCCTGCCAACCTTGAGCTCGTAGGCCCCTGCAGCTGCATGAGTTGGGAAAAGCCTCCACCTTGATGTTTGATCCAAGAACTTGGGACTTGTCAGCTTCTATAAGTGTGTGAGCCATTTTCCTAAGATAAATTTCTCTTTATCACTATATATAAGCTTTACTTGTTTTGTTTCTCTAGAATACCCAGTTTAACACATTTGGTACCAAGAGTGGGGTAGAGAAATAAAATCGTAAGGATGGACTTCTTAAATTGGTTCTCCAATTTGATTAATCATAAAGATACTAGTGACCCTGCCTCTGTTAGTAAAGAGGACCCTGCTAATCCATGGCATGAGGTGGCAACATTAATATGCAAAATAGCACCAACAATAGATCAAGTACTTGTGAGAAGTGAGGCTCTGGGTGATTGCATATTTGATACTTTTCTGCAATTTTGTCAGCATGAGTAGTATAAGAAACCTGGTTGGTTGGTCCTACTTACACTAGACAAAGTAGTTAAAGAATGAGATGAGCTCAAGGCTGCTGAGTCACAGCTTAAGCGCCGCATAAAAGACCTCGATGTTTCCAGTTGTGCTCTGAAAGAAAGCCTTATTTCTTCTAGCAATAGAGCTGATATTGCCAAAAGCAAACCCAGAGTCTTATTGTAAGGGTGGCTGGATTACAACGCCAATTAAATTACCAACCCAGAATGGAGTCTGAAGTTAGTGTGATGGCATTGATTGGGAAAAAATGGGATCCTGAAACCTGGAATGAGGACATATGAGCAAATAGTCAGGAAGATCAGGATATGGAGCCTGCAAATTCTTTTGAATCTCTCCCGTCTGAAGGGATTACTGTAAAACCATTGTTCCCTCCACCTCAGTTTGATAGGATTAACCCAACTGTTCCTGCTGGATCATTGCCTGAGGCAGAGCCCATGGAAGACATTGCTGAATGTTCTCAGGAACTGCCCCAACAACCCATTGTTGCTACTAGACCTACAAATAAAGTTAAGTCCAAGCAAGCTCTAAAAGGTGAAATACAAAGTGTGACTGAGGAGGTGATATGTGACACCTGAAAAGACCTACTTGATTTTGCTAACATGTACAGACAGAAACCTTGAGAATATGTATGGGAATGGCTACCGAGGATGTGGGATAATGGTGCAAGGAATGTAACATTGGATCAATCTGAGTTTATTGATTTAGGTCCACTAAGAACAGATTCTTTATTCAATGTTTCAGCTCAAGAGATTAGGAAAGGATCTAATAGTTTATTTGATTGGCTTACTGAAGCATGGATTATGCAGTGGCCTACCTTAACTCAAGTTGAAGTACCAGACCTGCCTTGGTATAAAGTAGAAGAAGATATCCAGAGGCTTAGGGAAATTGGCCTGTTAGAAAGGATTTATCAGATTAGACCCCTAGAGCGAGAAATAGAGAGTCCAGAAGACATGCCTTTCACCAGTACTGTGAGGAATAAATTTGTGAAGGGAACCCCAGCATCCTTGAAGACTGCTGTGATTGCTATTTTATGTAAACCTGATTTGACAGTGGGAACTGCCCTAATTGAACTAACTGCCCTAATTGAACTAACTGCCCTAATTGACACTTAACTACAATGAGGCTGATTGGACCCTGTGGTAGTAGAGGCTAAATGGCAGCAGTTAATTGACAAAGGCAAGGTGGGTGTGGTTACCATAATAGACAGCAGAGTCAGAACTGTAATCAGAATAGTCTGACTCATGTGGAACTATGGCATTGGCTACTTGCACATGGTGTTCCTAGTAGTGAAATAAATGGCAAACCTACTAAATATTTACTTGATCTGTATAGACAGAAGAATTCTAGGGGATGTGAACAGCAGCCTAGATAGAATCACCAGAATACAGAGTCATGGCCTCTCAATCAATTCCCAGACTTGAGTCAGTTTACAGACCCACAACCCCTTGAATGAAGGTGAAGCCAGGTCCCTTTGAAGAAGGACCCTACTACATTGCCAAAAATATATGTCAATCTTTCTCCCAGCCTTCCCCAAAGGTATCTGAGGCCTTTACAAGAGTAAGTTTTCATTGGGAAAAAGGAAATAATCAGACTTTTCAGGAATTACTGGACACTGGCTCTGAACTGACACTAATTCCAGGAGACCCAAAGCATCATTGTGGCCCACCAGTCAGAGTGGGGGCATATGGAGGTCAAGTTATTGATGGAGTCTTAGCTAAGGTGCATCTCACAGTGGGTCCAGTGGGTCCCCAAACCCATTGTGTAGTGATTTCCCCAGTTCCAGAATGCATAATTGGAATAAATATACTGAGAAATTAACAGAATTCCCACAATGGGTCCCTGACATGTGGAGTAAGGGATATTATGGTAGGAAAAGACAAGAGGAAGCCATGAGAACTCTCTCTACCTACAAAAATAGTAAATCAAAAGCAATATTGCATCCCTGGAGGGGTTGCAGAAATTACTGGCACTATCAAGGACTTGAAGGATGCAAGGGTGGTGATTTCCACCACATGCTCATTTAACCCACCTATTTGGCCCATGCAAAAAACAGATGGATCTTAGAGAATGCCAGTAGATTATTGTAAACTTAATCAGGTGGTGACTCCAATTGCAGCTGCTGTTCCTGATGTGGTTTCATTGCTTGAGCAAATTAGTACATTTCCTGCTACTTGGTATGCAGCTATTGATCTGGCCAATGCCTTTTTCTCTATACCAATTTCAAAGGACCATCAGAAGCAGTTTGTCTTCAGCTGGCAAGGCCAACAGTATACTTTCACAGTGCTTCCTCAAGGGTATATCAACTCCCCAGCACTATGTCATAATTTAGTCCGTAGGGATCTTGATTGCCTTTCCCTTCCACAAGACATCACACTGATCCATTATATTGATGACATTATGCTGATTGGACCTAGTAAGGAAGAAGTATCGATGACTCTAGACTTATTGGTGAGACATATGCATGCAAGAGGTTGGGAAATTAACCCAACAAAAATTCAGGCACCTTCCACCTCAGTGAAATTTCTAGGGGTCCAATAGTGTGGGGCATGTTGAGATATTCCTCCTAAAGTGAAGTTTAAATTATTGTATCTGGCTTCCCCACAACTAAAAAGAAGGCACAACATCTGGTGGGCCTCTTTGGATTTTGGAAGCAAAATAACCCTCATTTGGGTGTGTTGCTGCTGTCTATTTGTCAAGTAACTTGAAAAGCTACTAGTTCTGAGTAGGGCCCAGAACAACAGAAGGCTCTGCAACAGGTTCTGCTCTGCCACTTGGGCCACATGAATCAGCTGATCCAATGGTGCTTGAAGTGTCTTTAGTAGATAGAGATGCTGTTTGGAGTCTTTGGCAGGCCCCCATTGGTGAATAGCAATGCAGACCCTTGGGTTTTGGAGCAAAGGTCTGCCATCCTTTGCAGATAACTACTCTCCTTTTGAGAAACAGCTTTTGGCTTGTTACTGGGCTTTAGTAGAGACTGAATGCCTAACCATGAGCCACCAAGTGACCATGAGGCCTGAGCTTCCCATCATGAACTGGGTGTTGTCTGATCCAGAGTCATAAAGTTGGATGTGCACAGCAGCACTCCATCACTAAATAGAAGTGGTATATCAGAGATTGGGCCCGAGCAGGACCGAAGGCACCTGAAGGACCTGAAGTAAGTTGCATGAGGAAGTGGCCCCAAAGTCTGTGGTCTCCACTCCAGTCACATTACCTTCCCTTTCTCAGTCTGCACCTACAGTCTCATGGGGAGTTCCTTATGATCAGTTGACTGAGGAAGAGAAAACCCGTGCCTGGTTTACAGATGGTTCTGCATGATATGCAGGCACTGCTCGAAAGTGGACTGCAGCAGCACTGCAGCCCCTTCTGGGACTTCCTTGAAGGACAGTGGTTAAGGGTAATCCTCCCAATGGGCAGAACTTTGAGCTGTGCATATGGCTGTTCACTTTGCATGGAATAAGAAATGGTCTGATGTGTGATTATATAGGGATTCATAGGCTGTGCCTAATGGCTTGACTGGATGGTCTGGAACTTGGAAGAAGCATGATTGGAAAATTGTTGATAAGGATGTGTGGGAAAGAGGTATGTGGATAGATCTCTCTGAATGGGCCAAAGGAGTAAAGATATTTGTGTCTCATGTGAATGCCCACCAAAAGGTGACCTTGGTAGAGGAGGACTTTAATAATCAGGTGGATAGGATGACATGTTCAGTGGAAACCAGCCATCTTTTCCCCCAGTTACTCCTGTAATTGCTCAATGGGCTCATGAACAAAGTGGCCATGGTGGCAGGAATGGAGGTTATGCATGGGCTTAGCAACATGGACTCCCACTTACCAAGGCTGATTTGGCTACTACCACTGCTGAGTGCTCAATATGCCAGCAGCAGAGACCAACACTGAGTCCGTGATATGGAACCATTTCTTGGGGTGATCAGCCAGCAACCTAGTGGCAGGTTGATTACATTGAAACACTTACTTCATGGAAAGGACAGCATTTTGTTCTTACTAGAATAGATACTTATTCTGGATATGGATTCACCTTCCCTGCATGCAATGCTTCTTCCAATACTACCATCTGTGGACTTACAGAATGCCTTTTCCACCTTCATGGTAGCCCACACAGCATTGCTTCAGATCAAGGGATTCACTTCACAGCAAATGAAGTGCAGCAATGGGCCTATGCTCTTGGAACTCACTGCTCTTACCATGTCCCTCATCATCCTGAAGCAGCTGGCTTGATAGAATGATGGAATGGCCTACTGAAAATACAATTACAGCACCAGCTAGGTGGCAGTACCTTGAAGGGTTGGGACAATGTTCTCCAGAAGGCTGTATATGCTCTAAACCCACATCCAATATATGGTTCTGTTTCTCCAATAGCCAGGATTCACAGGTCCAGGAACCAAGGGGTGGGAATGGGAGTGGTGCCACTCACTATTACCCCTCATGATTCACTCAAAAAATTTTTGCTTCCTGTCCCTGCTACCCTATGCTCTGCGGGTCTGGAGATCTTAGTCCCAAAGGGAGGAACACTCACACCTGGAGACACAATACTGATTGCATTGAACTCGAAATTAAG
>NW_006921643.1:12025669-12030995 GCF_000298275.1 Orycteropus afer afer | reverse complement strand
CCAATCCATTGAAAGGGAGTTTCCCTAGGGGTGTGGCCTGCTTCCAGTATATTTATGGACATCCTGGGAAAAGAGACACTCTTTTGTGGATTGGAATTCTGTTGTGCTGCCTACAACTGTCCATGAGCAAACAATCCACCATTCAGCCTAGAGATCTTGGATTCATCATTCACTGGGGTCAACAGCCAGTATACTGCCTGCCAACCTTGAGGTCCTCAGCCCCTTCAGCTGTATGAGCCAGGAAAATCCTCCAGCTTGACGTTTGATCCAAGAACTTTGGACTTGTCAGCTTCTACAAGTGTGTGAGCCATTTTTTTAAGATAAATCTCTATTTCTCTCTCTCTATAAGCTTTACTGTTTTTTTTTTTTTTGTTTGTTTGTTTGTTTTTTCTAGAGAACCCAGTCTGACACAGGACCTATGTCCATTAATATGATCTCTTTAGGTATCTCTGCCATCTATATTAGGCTAAGAAATTATTACATGACTGGAGAGAGCAGTATTTAAAAGAAACTCAGTACTTATTCACAATAGCAAAGAGATGGAAACAACTTAAGTGTCTGCAGTGTAGTAAATTACGTGGTATAGCTTTTCTAGCCATAGTCTTTGTAACTCCCACTTTGCCATGAATAACTGAGTAACTGATTGTTAAAGTCATCCACCTGGAGCAACACCAGTTAATCTTTTGAGAAAGTTCACTCTTTGTCCAGTGTATAGAATTCTGATGTAGGGATTGGTTAGTTTTGTCACTCGGCCAGGCTTAAAATGAGCCCTCATAGAGGCAGAAGAGAGTCCCTCTGACTGGTCACTGAGAGAGATGTGCTGCTGAGAGAGAAATGTGCTACTGAGAGAGACTGAGAGAGATAGCTAGCTGGCTTAGAGAGACAACTGGCTGAGAGAAATGGCCTGCTGAGAGAAACAGCCAGCTGAGAGACTGAGCATGTTCCTGAACTTGAATTATATCCTATTGCTTCCCTAATAGACCCTATTATTGAACCCAGCGGAGAGGTGGTGGGTGCCATGAGAGAGACAGTTGGTGTCAAGGTTAATAAGAGGGCTGGAGCGTAGTAGTATATCTGGCCTCATAAGAACAGGCCTTGGGCTGTTGGTGGTGATTCTGTCTTCCTCCTGTGAATTTAGAAGATACCGTTTCCTTGCCTCTTTAGCAGTTCATGTCAGAAGTGGTGAGATTCATTGCAGTGGCTCTCGACTCATAGAAACATGGGACTTTGTAAAAGAAAGAAGGATGAGGCCTGAGAAGTGAAACTTTGGATTCTTAGATAGTTACTTTGGTTGGTGTTACCTATTCAAGGAGATACTTGATCTAGAGGCTAGGGCTTTTTTGGATGGGTTATACCCATCCAAAGGCCCAAGGACACATACATAGAATGGGAAGATAAGGTGAAGAGAGGAAACTAGACTATGTTAAATAGGATTATGTATTTTGAATTATGGGTTTATCTGAATGTACTAATGTATTGAATGTGCCTAAGGTATTTGACTAATAACCAGAAGGTTGGCAGTTCAAACCCACTGGCCACTCCTTGGAAGGAAGACTGGGCAATCTGCTTCCATAGAGATACTGCCTAGGAAATGCAAGGAGAGGTCACTGGAGTCAAAATCTACTCATCAGCAGTGAGTTTGGTTCAGTTTTTCTTACCTACTAGTACATTAGAAATGATTATGGGGTATGGATAACAGAGAATGTGTAAGTCCACCTTCAGCCAATACTTGATTGGATATGTTAAAAGGGGAAATAGAGTTTACCAGAAGAAGCACAGGGTTTTGTTTCAAACCCTGTATGTAGAAAACCTGAACCCCACCCAGAACCTGCTGAATGAGGAAATTTACATTTGAAAATACCCACCTAGAACAACTGAGAGAACAGAATATTTGCATTTGAAGAAAGGACCTGAAGAGAAAAAAAAATGGCTGTTTGACTTTTTTAATTTCAAGCAAGCAGTTAAGCTTTGGCTCCTTAAGTACTCATTGCCATCCAGTGGGATCTGACTCATAATGACTCCTTTGGGTTTCCAAGGCAGTATCACCACAGGAAATAGATTGCCCAACCTTCCTTCTGAGGAGTGGCTGGTGGGTTTGAACCAACAGCCTTCTGGTTAGCAGTCAAATGCCTTAGGCACTACGCTTGGGTACATAGAGGCAGGAAAGTCATGGCCCATGAGAGAAACCCCTTCCAAGAGTGGAAGCTGAAGGAAGCCAGCAAGTAGCAGGGTTGTATGCTGCTTGCTTTTGACAACCCGTGTCTACTTGAAGAGTGGAAATGGGGGAAGTGCAGCAATGAAAAAATGCTCTGAGTTTGGTACTATTTGACCTAGGCCATGGAGGCTAGGGTTGAGAGGAAGGGCTGGCTAGTCTGAAGGGAAGGGAAGAGTATGACTCCAGAACTTGGCAGCTGGAACCCATGACCTAGCTGGGATGGCTAGGGCTGAGCTGACCAGAACTGGAACAAATGAAGAGAAAGATGTTAACACTGAGCTGGTGTTAAGTTGCTGCAATTTGATGGCTTGCACTGAGCAGGATTTTGCTTGTTCATGGATCAGATTCCCAAAGTTTCTAAGCAGAAAAAAGATTCTCCAGAGAGAGAACATGCTTGTCTCCTCAGTACTTGTTTTATCAAACCCAAACTCACTACTATCAAGTTTGACCCAACTCATAGAGACCCCTCCTTGGGTTTCCAATGCAGTATTACGATGGAAGTAGATGGCTCAGTCTTCCTTCTGAGGAGGGACTGGTAGGTTTGAACTGCCAGCCTTTTGGTTAGCAGTCAAAGAGATAGGGGTGGAAAAATTAGAAATTGGCTATCTAAAATAGGGGGAGATAAAGTCATGAAATGTCTGGCTTACACACTTTCATGGGTGTGGTTATTCTTAAACTGATGGTGAAGGGGATGTTACTTTTTGAAGTATAAAAGGGATGATGGTTAGAAAAGCCAGGGCCTGGCCTACGGTGTAGTATATTACATGCTGTGGTTTTTCTAGCTGTGGTCTTTGTAACTCCCACTTTGCCATGAGTAACTGAGTGTTGTTGTTGTTATGTACCGTTGACTTGGACCCAACTCATAGTGACCCCTCCTTGCGTTTCCGAGGCAGTATCACTACAGAAGTAGATTGCCCCATCTTCCTTCCAAGGAGTGGCTGGTGGGTTTGAACTGCCAGCCTTCTGGTTAACAATCATGTGCCTTAGGCACTATGCTACCAGAGCTCCTGAGTAACTGAGTAGGTGCTTGTCAAAGTCATCCATCTGGAGCAACACAAAGTAAATTTCCGGGAAAGTTCACTCGTTCTGAGGTGTATAGAATTCTAATGTTGGGATTGGTAAGTTTTGCTACTCTGCCAGGCTTAAAATGAACCTTCTTAGAGGCAAAAGAGAATTTTTCTGACTGCTGGGTGAGAGACATGCTGCAGAGAGAGACGTGCTGCTGAGAGAAACACACTTGCTGAGAGAGACTGAGTCCATTCCTGAACTTGAATTGTAGCCTGTTGTTTCCCTAATAAACCCCATAATCTGTGAGTTCTGTGTGCCACTGCAACAAATTATTTAACCCAGCAGAGATGTCTTGGGTGTCGTGAGAGGGACGGTTGGTGTCAAGGTTAGTAAGAGGGCTGGAGGGTGGCGACATGTCTGGCCTCATAAGAACAGGCCTTGGGCTGCTGATGGTGATTCTGTCTTCTTCCTGTGTAGTTAGAGGAGGTCAGAGGATGCCATCTCCTTGCCCCTTTAGCAGTGCCCATCACAGAGGAATGGATAGCCAAACTATGGTACATGCACACTATGAAACACTATGCAACACTAAAGAATAATGTAGAATCTGCAAAACACCAAATAACATGGATGAACTTGGAGGATATTGTGCTGAGTGAAAAAGTCAATCACAAAAAGACAAATATTATATTAATCTACAATTGTAAAATGCTCAGAAAATGTTTACATGTAGAAGGAAGCTTTCTTTGTTGATTGCCAGGGATGAGAGGGAAAATTGCTGGAAAGGTAAGAGACAAGTATTGATCTGGGTGAAGGGAAAGGCAATATACCAAAAGCAAGTGACCAACACAACAACACTAAGGAAAAGAAAGACACAGAGAGGTGCACAAGAGGCACAGACAGCAAAGATAAACACCTTTACATGCATGATACTGCATTATCAGTAATAGCAAACATAACCTATGGTTAGATACATATGTAGATAGGCTGAATGACCTATGCAAAAGGGAATATACCTATGACCATATATAAGTTTGGCAGATGATATTTCTACATACATATTTGTATGTGCTATGAGAATGTCCAGCTCTGGTAGTGTAGTGCCTAAGACACCTAACTGCTAACCAGAAGGTTGGCAGTTCAAACCCACCAGCCACTCCTTGGAAGGAACGTTGGGCAATCTATTTTTGTAGGGATACCATTTCAGAAACCCAAGGAGGGGTTGCTATAACTAACAGAGGGCAAAGTTATGATAACTTCTTAGCCACAGCCAACCACCTTGAGGGGACAAGCAGTTGGATCTCTGGGCTCAGGACCATGGTTTCAGGGGACATCAAGCTTAACTGGGCTAACATACTACACTAAAACATTATTCTATATCCCACTTTGGTGAGTTGCAACTGGGGTCTTAAAACTTGCAAGTGGCTACCTAGATGCAATAAATGGTCTCTCCTTGTCCAGAACACAGAAGAATGAAGAAAACATAAGACTCATGGAAATAATTAGTCAAAGGGATTAGTGGACCATGCGAACCTCAGCCTACTTGACTTTGAGACCAGAAGAAATAGATGGTGCCCAGTTACCACTGTTAACCACTTAGCAAAGGATCAGTGTGGGAGATCCTGCATAGAGTAGGAGAAAAATGTGGAACAAAACTCAAAATCATAAAAAAAAAAAAAAAAAAGACCAGGTTTACTAGTCTGATAGAGACTGGTGAAGCTTCTAAGACTATGGCCCCTAGTCACCCTTGGGCCTGGTATTTGAACTCACTCCTGTGGTCTCCAGCCATACAGCAGACAGACATATAAGGTGAACATTTATACCAGGTAGGTATACTCCTTAGAACAACCACTCATTGGAGATCAGGTGGGAGCACTTGCATGGGGAGATAGCTCAGTGTGCAGGAATGCATAGGGAAGGACATAAGGAAAAGATAACCACAGGGAGGAAGTGGGAAGAAAGCTGTTACATTATGGGGATTGCAATAAATATCATGAAACAGAACTGCTATATGGAAATGGAATTTCTTCTGTAAACTTTCACCTAAATCATAACCATAAAAAGTGAAAGAAAAAGAAACAAAGACATTTGACTGCTAACCAGAAG
>NW_006921643.1:12011447-12020836 GCF_000298275.1 Orycteropus afer afer | reverse complement strand
CCCTTCCCTGCTCTTCTGGCCTGCTACTCTGGGCGGGCCTGAGTTTCCCCTCCTCACCTAATCCCTTCAGCTGATTGCTCTTCTGTCCGGGTTCAAGGCTTTTATCCCTTTCCCTGCTCTTCCGGCCTGCTACTCTGGCGTCCCTGCATTGTCTCTCCTCACCTGAAAGCCTGGGGCTCAAGGCTTTTATCCCCTTCCTTGCTCTTCTGGCCTGCTACTCTGGGCAGGCCTGAGTTTCCCCTCCTCACCTAATCCCTTCGGCTGATTGCTCTTCTGTCTGGGTTCAAGGCTTTTATCCCCTTCCCTGCTCTTCTGGTCTGCTACTCTGGTGTCCCTGCATTGTCTCTCCTCAGCTGTAATTGGATGGCACCTAATAGCAGCAACAACAACTACCCCATGCAGGGCCCTGGATGGCTCAAACAGTTTGTACTCCACTACTACCCTAAATGTTAGGGAGTTGATACCACACAGTGGCGCCATGGGGGAAAAAAAAAAAAGTCTGGCAATCTGCTCTATAAAGATTACAGTAAAGGAAATTCTATGGAGAAGTTCTACACTCTAACACATGGGATCTCCATGGGTTGGCATCTACTCAGCAGCCACGGGTTTGGTTTGGTTTTTTTAACTGCATGCTGTCAACTTATAGTAGCTATGTTTTACAAATGAAAAATTTGAAACTCATTTAAACACTCATGGATTGAATTGGGTCCCCCCAAAAAATATATGTTATAAATCCAAACCTTTATGCTTGTGGTTATAATCCCATTTGGGAATGAGCTGTCTTTATTATGTTAATGAGGCAGAATAATGTGGAGTGTGTTTTGAATCAATCTCTTTTGAAATATAAAAAAGAATAAACAACCAATTGAGCAAGCAAAGATGGGGGAAGATAGATGCCAAGCCACATGAAGATTGTCCAAGAGCAGAAGCTTAAAAGAGACAAGGACCTTCTGCCAAAGCCAACAGAGAAAGAAAGCCCTGTCCTAGAGCCAGGCTCAAATTCAGACTTCTAGACTCCTGAACTGTGAGAAAATAAATTTCTGTTTGTTAAAGCCACCAGCTCATGGTATTTCTGTTATAGTAGCACCAGATAATTAAAACAAATACTTTGCCCAGTTCACACCTACAACAATGCCTGGGATACAACAAACACATAATTATAGAAGGAGAAGAGGGAGAAAGATGGGAAGTTCAGATAAGGAGATACTGTAATCAAAATATTGAGTGAGAAAAGCTTGGTCTAAAGTAATGGCAGTGGGAGTAGAGATGAGCAAAGAGTCATAACATATTTAAAGAAATAATGTAAACAGAAGCAAACATTTACTCAGCACTTACACTGTGCCAAGCACTATTCTAAGTACTTTCCTTATATTAATTTATATTAACTTTTAATTAATTTATTTATATCATCTAATTTTTACTTATTAAATATTAAGCCATTTGTTTCTTATGGTAGCCACATTTTACAGATAAGGTCACATGTCTTAGGTGGGTACCCTGGAGACAGAAATTGATATGGGTGATATGCAAGTGATACATTGAGGAAGTAAGAGAATCAGGGGAATTCTATGGAATTCTGAAGTGTGACTAATTCCACAGGTTGAACTGTTCTGAGGCCTGGAGACTAGGCATTTGTATCCCATATTAGTCATTTTTTCTTACAAGAGTTGGTTCAATCCCAGGAGAGGATTGAGGGTGAGTGACCTCCCAGGTATCTCTGGGTGGGCACCTCCCACCTGCTAAGAGGATGCTCTGGAGAAGAAGGCACCTGTGAATTGTTAGCTGCTAACACTCTTCATCAACTGGGGGATGGGTGCATCTGCCTAGTAGAGGGGATGGGATGAAGCATCAAATAGGTCCCACTACATCAACTAACTTGTTCAAAGTCACATAGCTGGTGCCAATGACCTTGGGCTTGATGACCAGGGTATATATGCCATGCTCTCTAACCTTATCTTCTGACCAATCCTCAAAATTGTTTCAGAAATTTAGTGCTTAGATTTTTCACCTTCTATTTGAGTGGGAGGGAGCTCTGGTAGCATACTGCCTAAGGCACTTGACTGCTAACCAGAAGGCTGGCAGTTCAAACCCACGAGCCACTCCTCAAAAGGAAGGTTGGGCAATCTACTTCCATAGTGATACTGCCTCAGCAACCCAAGGAGGGGTCGCTATGAGTCGGGTCCAACTTGATGGTACATAACAACAACAACAATATTTGAGTGGGATGGGGTGTCAGGACCAGATGATAAAGGGAATTGATTTAATCAGGGAGGCTTTCCTCCAGGAAATAATGAATAAGAGCAAGGAGGGAGTCAATGTTTTCTTCCTAATCATAGATTTGATCATGTTTATCCTGTTATGCAAAACATCAGCAGCTTCCCATTACCTACTGAATAATGGCTTTACTTCTAAGACAGTTTCCAAAGACACCCACAATCTGACTCCAGCCAACTGCCCAAATGTTCAACATACACATTACATACTTTAGATCTGGTCACATTGAACTATGTTATGCCTTTCTTTATTCATGCTATCCTCTCTGAGTGTGATGATGCCCTTTTTCAACACGACCTCCTTCCATGCCACCATCCTCTCTACCACCCTTCAATCCTTAGATCCAATGCCATATTTCCCTTCACTGAAGCTTTCTTCAATGCCCTCAGTAGGAATTAATTATCCTCTTTGCTTTAGGCTCTATGAGTAATGTCTAGAAGGAGCCCTGGTGGTGCAATGGTTAATCACTCAGCTGTTAATCAAAAGATCAATGGTTTGAATCCCCCAAATGGTACACAAGAGAAAGATGTAGCAATCTGCTTCCATAAAAATCATAGACTTTGAAATCCAGTGGGATAATTCTACTTTGTCCTATAGGGTCGCTATGAGTCAGATTTGATTCAGCCACAATGAGTGGAGTAATTAATGGAGTCCCAGGGTGGATGCAAATTGTTAACATGCTCAGCTACTAACTGAAAAGGCCTGGAGTTTCTAGTTTTGAAGAAAAAAATCAGACACTGAAAATTCTATGGAGTAGAGCTCTATACTCTGAGACATATGGGGTCTCCTGACAACTGGTTGGTTGTTGTTGGTTGAGTAGTTTCTGGGGGTACCTCCTATACACATATCACAATCTCTGCCTTCCTCTACCTTTATGTATTTCCTTAATAGAGTGTTAAATTCTTGAAATCAGTAAGAGAGTGAAGGCTGTTTTAGTTGAAAGTAACATTAACTCAACTCAAATCCTCACTGAAACTTAGAAGGTATTGTGTGTGTTCCCAGAAGAGGTAAGTCTAAGATAAGGGATGGGCCTTAGACATGCTGAATCCAAGGATTTAAATTAATCAGACTCTCCCTCTCTCAGATTTGGCTCTGACCACATGCTGGCAAATATAGCCACAGCATCTTCAGGTTTATCATTCTCACAGTCAGAGTTTCCAGTGACAGAGGGATGCCATCTCCCCAGTAATGACATGAATCTTCATAGCTAGTGATTTCATAGCTACCATCAGATGGATCTTGGCTGAAAGCAAAGAATACCAGAAAAAACATTTACTTCTGTTTTATTGACTATGCAAAAGCATTTGACTATGTGAATCATAAAAAATTATTGACAACATAGTGAATAATGGGAATTCCAGAACACTTGACTGTGCTCACGAAGAACCTGCACATGGAATAGAAGGCTGTTGTTCAAACAGAACAAGGGGTTACTGTATAGTTTAAAGTCAAGAAGGGAGTGCATCAGGGTTGTATCCTTTCACCATACTTATTCAATCTGTATGCTGAGCAAATAATCTGAGAAGCTGGACTAAAGGAAGAAAAACGCAGCATCAGGATTGGAGGAAGACTCATCAACAATCTGAATTATGCTTATGACACAACACTTGCTTGCTGAAAGTGAATATGATTTGAAGCACTTATTGATGAAGATTAAAGACTACAGCCTGCAGCATGGATCACAGCTCAACACAAAGAAAACAAAAATCCTTACAGCTGGACAATAAGCAGCATCATGATAATTGGAAAAAGATTGAGGTTGTCAGTGATTTCTTATTACTTGGATCCACTATCAACACCAATGGAAGCAACAATCAAGAAATCAGATAACGTATTGCATTAGGCAAATCTGCTGCAAAAGACCTTTTCAGAGTGCTGAAGAACAAAGATGTCTCTTTGAAGACTAAAGTGCACCTAACCCAAACCATGGTATTTTCAGTTGCTTCATATGCATGTGAAAGCTGGACAATGAATAAGGAAGAGTTGAAGCTTTTGAGTTGTAATGGTGGCAAAGAATACTGAAATTACCACAGACTGCCAGAAGAACTAATAAATCTGTCCTGAAAGAAATACAGGCAGAATATTCCTTGGAAGTGAGAATGACCAGATTTCATCTCTCTCACCTACTTTGGTCATGTTGTCAGAAGTGATCACTCCCTGGAGAAAGATATGCTTGGTAAAGTGTAGAGTCATCAAAAAAGGGGAAGACCCTCAATGAGATAGATTGATACAGTGGCTGCAATGATGAGCTCAGGTATAGCAAGGATTGTGAGGTTGGTGCAGGCATGGGCAGTGTTTCATTCTGTTGTACGTAGGGTCACTATGAGTCGGTGCCAACTCAACAGCACCTAACAACAACAACAGTGATTCCAAATACAGAGAGTAAAACTCTCTCCCCATGGGTCTTATTCATTTCTAGAGGGGCCCTGTGGGTTCATTTGTGCCCAAGCCTGGAGTTCACATTGGGTCTAGGAAAATGGGTATCATTTTTGGCAGGTTTGTGTCAAGTGTTCAACTCCGTGGTAGAGCAGGCATGTCCACCTAGCTTGACCAGAATCACATGGCGTGAAGACCAAACAAAAAAGAGAGGTTCTGATGCCAGAGCATGGAGAAGAAATGACAGACAAGCAAAATAAGCAGGTATCCAGTGCAGCTATCAATACTTTTAGCTTTGAAAGAGAGGGGAAGGTGGTAGAAAGCTACCAAGAACAAAGGCAACGGAAAACCGAAGGGTAGAGAGAAGAGGCAATGTAAAGGGAGTCAGTGATAAGCTTGACCACTTGACAGCCTTTCAGGAAACTAGGGAATTAAACCACAGAGCTGTAGCCTAGTGTCCTTGGGGAGTACTTGCTCTGACAAGGAGCACTCAAAGCTCAGTCCTGTTTTAAGACAAATATTCATACTTTGCAAAGCTTCAAAATAAAGAATCTCATAAAACTTTATGGATATGGGAAAGAAAAGTCAGAGGGGCTTTGGCTAGCAGTTAAATTATACTCTCTTTAATCTTTTAGGAACCTAAAAAAATAAATAAAAAAGGAATGGCACCGAAAAAGGCAGGAGAAGAGCACATTATATGTTTTTCCTCTCCATTTTTAAGATTTACCTAACTTCACATTCAAAAACATACAAAGCAATCAGTTCATGAAATGTTATTGATTATTTTGCCTTCAAACTTTGCTTTTTCTTGAGTTTTTTTTTTCTTTTTTTTTTTTTTTTTTTTTTTTTTACAGAACTCTATTTTGTTCTAACGTCAAAGCAGCTTTGTCTTTTCTCAATACAGGATTTGCATTTAGACAATGTTATTAATCACATTGGGACATAGTCACAGAAAAAAAAAAAGCTGTGCCTTTGTACACAAAGATGACACTGGTGATTCACTATAAACCATCCAAAGGCTCAAAGCTGTATCCTGAGGAGCAGAGAAATAGCTATCCAAGCCTCATCAGTACTGAGGGAACTTATTCATGACATAGATCACCTAAAGGAGGTGTTTTCATCACAAACAGGATTGTATGGGCATCATCTGTGTCACACTTGCAATCTGGCCTCTGTGACCTCACTGATACAGACTTATAAATGCCAATGCCATGTGAGTTAATTCACCTTCTCATTCCCATCGTATGATGCTAGAGAGTTACTATCTAATTAAGTATGAGCAGAAAATCATCACATGCCATGGATGACTTCAAATGTCCTTTTCATCTTTATCAATCCTGCAGACCCAACCAGTATAAATAATTCTCCAAGACCCTTTTACAAACACACTGCTGCCCCCAAGCCCTCTTATTTGGAAATTCTAGAGTTGCTCTTACTAGAAGATCCCCACCCCCCAATTCTAGAAAATAACTATTAGCACTACTCTGCCTGCAGGTATATTTTGAAATTATATTTTCTTGTCAATGTAGCTTTACAGAAGAAGAATTTAAGTACATATTAATTATATAATACTTTTTTAGAGTAACCCTAGAGTATTCCTTGCAATTGATTCTTAACCTTGTGGGCTCTTATCTAGTTTCTTTCTTGAAAACTTACCTTCACTTGAAAGAATAGTTTTCCTACCTCAGCCTCACGTTTTCAGATTTGGAATCCAAAAGGTTTTGTCAGTGGCTCTCAAGTCAAATTTGTTAAAAATGAAAATTTAGACTCAGTAGTTATAGAGCACGCCTCCTATCTGTAATATTTGTTTGCTATGGTTGTGTGCCATCAAGTTAATTTTGATTCATAGAGATCCTATAGAACAGAGTAGAACTGCCCCACAGGGCTTCCTAGACTGCAATCTTTACAACAGCAGATCAACAGGTCTTTTCTCCAGGTCTTTTCTTCTATGCAAGGAGCTCTGGTAGCATAGTGCTTAAGGCATTTGACTGCTAACCAGGTTGGCGGTTCAAATCCACCAACCACTCCACAGAAGGAAGACTGGGCAACCTACTTCCATAAAGACTTAAAAAGCAAAACCAAACTCACTGTCTTCAAGTCAGATCCTATTCATAGCTAACCCTCCTTGTGTTTCTGAGGCAGTATCACTATGGAAGTGGATTGCCCCTTGAAAATCCAAAGGGGGTTACTATGAGTCAGATTTGACTTGATGGCAGTGAGTTTGGTTTGATTTGGTTTTTGGCTTTTCTCCCATGGAGTCACTGGTAAGTATAAACCATTGTGATTAGTAGCCAAGCACTTAACTATTAGGCGTCAGGATTCCTCTTTTTACCAGCTTGTAATTTTAAGTGACTCTAATGCAGGTGGTCTTCAATTTGGGACCCCACTTTGGGAAACACGGGTATATTGCTTGAGAGCTAGGGCTTGGCAATCAGAAAGATCTGAATTAAGTTCTGGTTTAGCCTCTAGCTGTGTCCATTGGTCTAGTTCCTTCATCCCTCTCAGTCTGTTTTCCCTTTATAATGGGATCATTATTAGTTCCTATCTAAAAAGGCTGTTAAATGGAATCAATGATATCATGCAAATCAGCATTAAGCATGGTAGCAGGCAACAAATGAATGCTCATTGTAGTATACTATAGCAGGCACTCATATGCATCTCACATATTTGTCGAATTCCAAATGAAAGAAAATTATATTGCTTGAGATAGCTTTTCAGGTAGATTATAAGATTATCATAGGCTTCCACTCTAACAAGAGGTCAAAAGGAGAGAGACGTTACTTTTGGAGCAAGCGTTCTCAAGAGAGAAGGGATTTAACTAAACAAATACACAGGCCACTTGAAGAATCAGGAAACACTCACTATAAGTAACTTCAAAACCAATGAGCAGGAAAGTATTGTGAATATAAAATGGCAATGAAACTCTTGGTTCTATTCAACTACAACTAGACTGAAGTAAAGAAGAAGGATCAAGAAGAGTTTTAATGTCCAAATTAAAATGAAACATAATGCCATTTATATTAGAAGGAAGCCAGGCATCACAACATGAAATACAAAACAAATAAACAAAAGCCCTTGGAGCATTTTTAGGAATGTCATGGGGAGTAATGAAGTATTAGTAGAAGTAGTGATCAGTAAATAATGATAATTATAATGGGCTCAAAAAGTGCATGACACTAATTTGGGGTTGTATTCATCAGATTTTGCAATAATTCTCTGCCTGATTTTCTAAAAATGTTTTGGATTATTATTTTTCAATAAAGATTTTAACTATTTTAAAAAATTGACCTATTTCAATTCATTTGGCTCTTATTTATAAATACCATTTATTGAGCACTTACTCCTTGCTAAATGAGGTCAAGTGGATTAAAAGGTGCAATGGCTAACCACTCGGCTGCTAACTGAAACGTCATCAGTTCAAATCCACCAGGTTTTGGGATAAAGATGCAATGGTCTTCTTTTGTAAAAATTATAACTTGGAGACCCAATGTTGTAGTTGTTGTTATGTGCCGTTGAGTCGGACCCAACTCATAGCGACCCCTTCTTGGGTTTCCTAGGCAGTATCACTATGGAAGTAGATTGCCCAACCTTCCTTCTGAGGAGTGGCTGGTGGATTTGAACTGCCATCCTTCTGGTTAGCAGTCAAGTGCCTTAGGCACTATGCTACCAGAGTTCCTGGAGACCCTATGGAGTAGTTATATTTTGTCATAGGGTCTCTATGAGTCAGAATTGACTTGACAGCAATAGATTTTATTTTGGTTTTGGTTTTACTCTGTGCAAAGCATTTTGTGCTCATTATTTCAATTAATATTCACAACAATTCAGCAATATAGACTGTACGACCTCTACTTTATAAATTATGAAATGAAACTCAGAAGAGTAACCTAGAGGTGACCTAGGGGTGTTGGAGATGTGATATATCCCATCCCCAATGTCTTTCCACCAAACTTCACTGTCTCTTGGTGGTGATTAATGGATATCCTTGCCTAACCACCCAAATGGGGCAATTGACCTTGGCACCATGTCTGGCTTGCCACACATAGCCATTCTCCATGGAACCCTGAGTTTTTAGTTCTGTCTCTTTACAATGATTAAAATAGTCAGTTGCCTATTTTATACGTGGCTTTGGGCAAATTGCATAATCGAATTGTTCCAAAATACATGTACTGATCCAAAAGAAGTGGGCAACAGGAAGTTTATATATGTGGCCATTATCTACTATTTCTTCATCTATATTAAAAAGAAAAGTAGTAAAGGATTTAGGCAAGCTTGTTCAATTACAAGAATAATAATAAAAACAGTGGTTAAAATGTATTGGAATACGTATGTGGCAGACATTGGGCTAAGCACTTTACATGGAATATCTTATTTAACTCACCTAACACTTGGTGAGGTAAAAAGTATTACCGTCTCCAATAATATACTCACTACTCAACTGCCATCAAGTCAATTCCAACTCATAATGAAACCCCATTGGGTTTCCAAGGTGGTAAATCAATAGCACTGCCCCATCTTCCTTTCATGGAACAACTGTTGTTTTTGTTGTTGTTGTTGTGTGCCATCGAGTTGGCCCCGACTCATAGTGACCTCTCCTTGAGTTTCTGATGCAGTATCACTGCAGAAGTAGGATTGCCCAACCTTCTTTCCAAGGAGTGGCTGGTGGGTTTGAACCACCAGCCTTCTGGTTAGCAGTCAAGTGCCTTAGGCACTATGCTACCAGAGCTCCTAGGAGTTTGCCT
>NW_006921643.1:12003722-12011072 GCF_000298275.1 Orycteropus afer afer | reverse complement strand
TCCCGTTCTGGTTACCTAGTGCCACTCTGACAGGAATATATCACAAATGGGATGGCCTTAACAAACAGGAGTTTATTCTCTTACAGTTCAGGAGGCTGGAAGTCTGAGTTCAAATTGCCAGGCTCTAGGGGCTGTGTGAAAGCTCCTCATCCCTGGGCTTCAGCTCTGTCCCTTGCTTTCAGCACACTGAAGCTAGCTTCACTCAGGCAGCTACTGGCTGCTGAGACTAGCAAGCCCAAGGTCAACAAATAAAAAGGTATAGTCCTGATGTTACCAAACCACATGACAGGCCATTAATTCAAGTCCACTGGAAGGCCTAAGGTTGGCAGAACATGGCAGGCAACTGAACAATGACATGGCTACATGCAGGGTTCAAGCATGTAATAAACTAGAGACTGTTCCCAAAGCTGTTTTTTACATACAGGAAGCAGACCACATACCCAAAGGCAACTACCCAGCTGCTCACAGTAGATTCCACCATGGAGTTGATTACAGACTCAGCATATGGAATACTATATCCAGTTGCCCAGCCACTCAACCAGGCCTAGCCAAGTTGACACACAAACTTAACCACCACATCTCCTAATTTTAAAATGCTGGCATCTATGTTACATATGACTCTTTAAACATTGTGAGTACCCAATAAATACAATAGTGGGCAGAGTGTGTCCTAGGCTTCCTGGATTCCACTTTGGATCTAGAGTCCATTCTCCTAGCCCTCAGTTCCAGGAGCTCCAATGTCTCCTTAGGTCACCTCAGTAAATACTTATTTCCAGATCTATCATTCATGAATCCATGTTTTCCCTTTCCCTCTTGGTACTCAGAGCTACCATTGCCTTCAAAGAGTACCGAGGAAAAAAGAAATGTAGATCAGGACAGGCACAAGGCTGGCAGAGGCAGGGTTCAGAACAGCTTCAATATAGAACACTACTCTCAGAACTCACCAACATCCCATTAGTCTGGCCCCAAGACTGATCAATGTTTGCATCTACCAAAGTATAAGGGTCAGCTTTTTAATGAAAGAAATACATGGTATCCATTGGGATTCTTTTCACCTGGGAGAAATTAAAGAGATACACTTTCAGGAACAGAATCCCTTCCAAGTTTGGTTCATAGGTGTGTTCCTTCAAATTTTCATTTTCCTGGAAGTCATATGCCTCCTGTTATCATCAATAACTCATAGTGGCAGCGTTATAGCATGGAAATTGGCTCCAACCAGGATTCCATCTTAATATCCAAAAATGTGTTTGTTTCAGTAGACAGAATCTCCCTTTAGGAATTTTCACTGAAACAACTGGGCTTCTAACATGCTAATCTTCACCCCATCTTCAATCAAAGCAGAAGGAAGATCCACAGGCTTGGAAAGGCTGAACAGCAGCACTTCATACATTTATTCCGCTTCCCACTCATGTTTATTAATGTCTGGGCAGAAATGTGACAATGAGAGGTTTTGATTTGCACAAGAAGGACAGCTATAGCAAGTGAGAATTCTCAGTTTAATATAGTACCAACCAAGAGGGCTGTGCTGAAAAAAAGGAGGAAGATGGATCTTAAATCTATTTTGCACAAAATTAACTGAGTCCTGGTTTGAATCAGCAAAGGCAAGCTACAAAATAATGTAGAAAGCTAAGAGCTCTGACCAAATTTTGTTCCTGGCCTGTAGGTTTATACATGTCACTTCTCTCAGGAAAGTAAGAGTTCTTTGGTTGACTGATAGATGCTATTTAAAGATAAATAAGACTTTAGTGGTTTCTTAAAAAAAGTCTGCAGAGTTGGGAAAAGTACCCTTATTATGTACGGTCATCATTTTGTGATGAAAGGAACAAGAATATTGGTCTATGAGTGTCCAAAACCCTTCCTTTCCTCCATGTCTGCAAAAACAACTGTTAGGGTTTGCCCTCCCCACCCCTTCTCGTCCTCATCCTCCATGGTGGGTTCTTCCATTGATGATGCTGCATTAGTAGATTAGAAGGGAAAACAGAAATCACAGGGAGAAATTCATTCTCTAGGGCTCCCTGAGAAGTGGGAAAATAACCTAGTAAGTGTCCTTTGTGTGAGAAAGGGCATGAGGAGGTGGCAATCAAGAACAATAACAGAGGTTGAATGGAGTAGTTGAGAGGGGAGTGGTTCTGGGGAGAATGGTGAGAAGCTCAAGGGACTTCCAGTCCATAAAGTTTAGAAAAGGAGAGATTAATAATATTCTTCTTTATATTGCTTGAGAGATGCCATAAATCTAATACCTCTTTAGAATTTTTATTTGGATGGTGTCATTTTTGATTTTTAAATCTCTCATGACTGAACCATGAGGGTCATAGTTTTAATAGGGTTACAGTCATAAATGGTATCACTGGCTCACTCCTCCTTTCCTCTCTATAGGCCCTCAGATTATTTCCAAAGAGACATAGATACTTAACACAGAAACAAAAAGACATGTACTTTGTTTACTCAACTGGGACTGAGGGAACCTTTGAACAAATATAACACTATTTGCACATTGCAGAATAACCTGCCTCCTGGGATTTGGAATCAGTATTTAGTAGTTGGATCTGACTCATAGAGACCCTTTCTTGGGTTCCCAAGGTGGTATCACTATGGAAGTAGATTGCCCAATCTTCCTTCCGAGGAGTAGCTGGTGGGTTTGAACTGCCAGCCTTCTGGTTAGCAGTCAAATGCCTTAGGTACTATGCTACCAGAGCTCCTTTCAAGGACTCTAATGAGCTCTGGTGGCACAGAGGTTAAAGCGGCTAAACCAAAGTTTGGCATTTGAACCCACCAGCTGCTCTACAGGAGAAAAGATTTACAGCTATGGACCCATTGCCAAATCTGAAAAGATTTACAGTTTTGAAAACTATGGGGGCAGTTCTACCCTGTCCTATAGGGTCTTTATGAGTCAGAATCGACTCAATGGCAGTGGGTTTGACAGTGGGTTTCAAGCAGTTTATTGTGATATTGTCAAGATATAGGCACCTATGTGACTGAGTATGGCATTGATATTTTTAAAACTGTTCATTCATTTAATTAATAAATATATCCTGACTATTTATCATGTATCAGGCACATTTTCTTGTCTCTGGGAACAAAAATAGTTAATGAAACTTACTAATGGAAGTAGTCAACATCTGTCCCTTGCAGAGTCTACATTTCTTTTTACATGTATCTTTTTTTCCTAGAGAAAACATCCCCATTAACCAAGAAGAGAAGAAATATGAGTGACAGGTAGGAGCTTGACATTTACGTATTGGGAAAATTAAATAATACCTTAGAATATTCCTGCCAGATAGGAAAATGAGAACTATAACAAATATTTCCTCCATTATCCATCCAAACATAGCTAAACTCACAATGAATTAGACATATTTACTCCCAGTTCCCACCACCCATCTGTCATTTTGTCATAGTGTTGTGGCTTGCATGTTTCTATGATGCTGGAAGCTATGCTTCCAGTATTTCACATATCAGCAGGGCTGCCAATGGTGCACAGGTTTCAGTGGACCTTCCAGACTAAGACAGACTAAGAAGAAAAGCTTGGCAATCTACTTCTGAAAATGAGCCAGTGGAAACCCTGTGGATCACAACAGAACATTGTCCAAGATGGTGCTGGAGGATGAGTCCACTAGGTTGGAAGACACTCAAAATACACACAGTAGCTATAACAATGGACTCGTGCATACAATCATGAAGATGGTGCAGGACCAGACAACATTTCATTCTGTTCTACATGGGCAGCCATAAGTCAGTGCCTACTTGACAACTGACAGAACAACCACTCTAATTTAATGGAGTCTGACATGCACTGGTGCAGTGGTTAAGACATTGGGCTGCTAACCATAAGCTCAGTAGTTCCAACCTACCAGCCACTCTGCAAGAGAAAGATGAGGCCATCTCCTTCTGTAAAGATTTACAGCCTTGGAAACCTGATAGGACAGTTCTGCTCTGTCCTACAGGGTCACTATGAGTTAGAATGAGCAGTGGCTTTGACATACTTTCAAAAATTGCAGGGAGTCAAATTGTTACAGGAGCAATGAAGTGTGCTAAAGGGTTCATCAGGCCAGAGTCAGGGTCCTGCTGAGTTACTGTGTACTTTGATCAAGTTGTATAACCTAAATCTTAGTTTCATCACCTGTAATTTGGGGTTAATAATATTACTACTTCATTAGGGTTTTTGTGTGCTTTAAATGAACTAATTCAGAGAGTATGAGCTCAGTTATTATTGTCTATTCTTATTCTTTTGTTTCCTTGACTTTAAAGAAGGGGCTGGGAGAGTTTAACTCTTCTTAAGGGAAAACTCTTCACAATAGAAATGAAAGAAATATATATACATATAACTGAGAAATACTCAGTGACAAGTGAAGAGAACCATAGAGTAAGTCAAATAATGATGTTTAGGGATGATGTCAGTTCTGTGCAAGATTTTAAACAGGTAGTTAGAGCACCCTCAGAATAAAAGCAAAGACTGTGGTCCCTGTACTTGGGGTGTGTGTGTGTATGCATAGATAACCAGCCAAATTATTTTCTATTAATCACAGCTAACTCTCTGACTGCAAATGACAATTATGATGAGCTTGGATCACTGAGGAGGCAGCAAGACTCAACAAGACTGTTTCAATGTTTCACAAGCTCTTTTCAACTCTGAGAGAGAGTGACTTATGCAAAATGCTGGTGTGAAGCCTATAAGGTTATTTTCTAGGTAATGTCCTTGTTTAAGGAAGAAGCATATAAAATCTTTATACTCTAGAGTCTTTACAACATTTAGGTCAATATTTAGGCTTTCAAGCTTAATTTCCTCTAGCTGTATTTTCTTGGAGGTAGTCAGTCATTCTAATGCCTAAATTTGTCTCCAACCTTCTTAATGAGAATGTTTCTAGGGGCTTAATTCAACAGGCAATAGGAAGTAATTTCCAAGACACTATCTAATGCCAATATTCTCTATTAAATTGTTGTCGTTGTTGTTGTTGGGTGATGTCAAGTTGACTGTTGACTCATAGTGACTCCATATGACAGAGTAGAATAACCCCATAGGGCTCTGTAGGCCATAATCTTTAAGAAAGTAGTTTCCCCTTATTCCTCTCAGTGATGGTCTCTTTCACTTTGAAGCAGAGCATTTGAACAGGTTATTTCTGGTTTGACTTCCTACTGAGAATTTGCATTACTACCCTGGTAGCATAGTGGCTAAGGCACTTGACTGCTAACCAGAAGGCTGGTGGTTCAAACCCACCAGCCACTCCTCGGAAGGAAGATGGGGCAATTTACTTCCATAGTGATACTGCCTTGGAAACCCAAGGAGGGGTCGCTGAGTCGGGTTCGACTCAACGGCACATAACAACAACAATCACCCTAGGTATACTGATTCAGAATCTACTTTCAACAAGATCCCCAGGTGATTCTTAGGTGTACTAAGAATCATCTGGTGATCTTTTTACAATCACCAGGTGATTCTGATTCAGTATGTCTGGGGTGGAAATGCAATTTCTCAGGGGAGGAGGCTATTGAACCCAAATGAATGAATACAAAACCCTGCAGAAATTTTCTTCACACTGTGAGCCACTCAGTTTACCACCAGGAAACAGGATGGTGCATTGAAAGGAACACAGAGGGGGCAGACAGACCTGGATTCAGATCCTAGCTCTGTCTCATCCTAGTT
Organism: Orycteropus afer afer; assembly: GCF_000298275.1. Lineage (NCBI taxonomy): Eukaryota > Metazoa > Chordata > Mammalia > Tubulidentata > Orycteropodidae > Orycteropus > Orycteropus afer. Next base: position 12,005,431 of record NW_006921643.1, on the reverse strand, counting down.
TTTTGACTGATCTCTGGTCCAGGAACCTCAGTTTCCTCATTTTCAAAATAATACTCATGTAGCAATGAGGCTGTGAGGATTTGAGATAACCCCTATAACTTACTCTGGTAGCATAGTTCCTAAGGCACTTGACTGCTAACCAGAAGGCTGGCAGTTCAAACCCACCAGCCACTTGGGCAATCTACTTCCATAGTGATACCCCCTCAGAAACCCAAGGAGGGGTCACTATGAGTTGGGTCCGACTCAACAGCACATAACAACAACAACATTACTATGACTTAGAGCCTCTCCCCATCTCAACATCAACTTTTTTCTTATGTCCTCTAGAAATAGTCTTCTGATGGCAGCACTATCACAGAGCCAGTGTACCATGGTGGTTGTGACTAGCCACTGTAGAGCCAAACTGTCTGGGTCCCAATTCTCATCCTATTGCTGCTTTGACATTTTACCTTGGGCACATGTTTTAACCTCTTGTGATTCAATATCCTTGTGTAGAAAATGAGAATTGTAAACTACTTTAAACAGTTGCCACTATGATGAAAGGAGTGCTGCATGCAGAGAATCATGCCTGGCACATAGTAAGCACTCAATAAGTGTGAGTTATTGCTATTTTATATTGTTGTTGTTCTTAGGTGCTGCTGAGTCTATTCCAACTCATAGTGAGCCCAGGTGACAGAGAAGAACTGCCTCATAGAGCTTCCTAGGCTTTAATCTTTACAGGAGCAGATAATCAGGTCTTTCCTCCACTGAACTATTGAGTAGGTTTGAACCACCTACCAACAACCACTCCTCAGAAGAAAGACTGGGCAGTCTATTTCCATAGAAATACTGCCTCGGAAATCTAAGGAGGAATCACGATGAGTCGGGATCAACTTCACAGCAGTGAGTTTGGCTTTTGGTTACCTTAAGTTAGCAATTGAGCACTTAAGGAGTTGTGTTACCAAAAAAAAACCCACCCCCACTGCCATCAAGTCAGTCTTGACTCATAGTGACCCTCATAAGCTTTCCAAGGCTGTAAATCTTTATGGAAGTAGATTGCCTCATCTACCGTCAACAGAGCAGCTGGTGGGTTTGCTGAAAATTGTCCAACCTGGATCATCATAAAGTTATCAACCAGTCAATGTTGGGGGGAGATGGGATCTGGGGAATAAAGGCTCAGAAAGAGTAAAAAAAAAAAAGAAAAAATCCTGTTTACCTGCCCCCCCGCCATGCCCAGCCTTAGTGATGAGTAGCAGAGCACTAGAGGAGTACTTGTGGGGTTCACTGGGCTTCAACCCTCCTAGATTGAGCTCCTGGAACCAAGGGACCATGCCTTGCTTACCCGTTATCTTCAGCTGCTAGTAACTTCAAACTGGTGACACTAAGTAACATAAAACACCCTCTACAACTTGTCTGTGAGGGACCTAGAATCAAGCACATCTGCTCCTGATATTTCCAGGACACTATCCAAGGCCATTAAAAATCCTGGAGAGTCCTGACTGAACAGGACATCTCCTCCCCTAACAAAGCATATACTCTCAGACACTGTTCGATACAATTAACCCAATCCTCTCCTTGTAGCAAGAATTCTTTTGGATCATTTTTCTAGCAGCAAGAGGTCCTCACTGAAGGTGGGACAATTATCCATGTGACTTTTCAGGATCCATTTCTTTCCTGTGATGTATTTAGTGACCTCCTTCTGTGCACAAAATGGGATCCTTAGGATTTGA
>NW_006921643.1:11960051-12003379 GCF_000298275.1 Orycteropus afer afer | reverse complement strand
AAAAAAAAAAAAAAAAAACCTGCAACCATTGCCGTGGAGTTTTATCTGACTCATAGCGACCCCTCCTTGGGTTTCCAAGGTAGTATATCACTACAGAAGTAGGTTGCCCAACCTTCCTGCCTTCAGTACTATCCCACCATATATCTATTTTACCAGTTGCCATCAATTCAACTCCAAGCATGGCAATCCCATGGTTCAGAGTAGAACTGTACTCCATAGGATTTTTGATGACTGATTTTTTGGGAAGTAGCTCTCCAGGACTTTTTTCCAATATACCTCTGGGTGGGCTCAAGCCTCCAACCTTTCGGTTAACATTCTCAGATGTTAACCATTTATACCAACCAGGGACTTGTCAGCTATTTTACCTTGGAAAAATTACTTAAACTTTTCTGTGTCCATTTTCTTTTTAAAATGAGAGTTGCAGTCATATCTACTTCATAAGTTTTTGTGAGGATTGAATACACTGATATGAGCTCAGCAACCATTACCCAGGATTTTTATTTCTGAGATCACTGTAAATTCCCAGCATTAAATTCGTGCATGGATGAACGAAAAGTAGACTTGTAAAACTGAGAGTAGAAATTTATGATGACCAAAGTTACTCATCCCATTCTCTTAATTCCTCCCTTCCTGTCAAGTTATTCCTAAACTACTAGCCAATTTTGAAAAGGAAATTCTTTCTTTCATGAAACAAAATGTTATTCCCCAAATCAACTCTAAAATGAATGAAAATATTCCATTTTTATTTACCTTTGATTATGAATCATCACCTATTTTTGCTAGTGAGGGAGGTTGATTCTTTGAGGTGGAATTTGGAAAGAGAGAGGAAGTAGGTACTGAGGTAATGTAATTCTTGTTCTAAAATGCATCCTTAAAAAAATATACCCTTGCTTTCTTGCCTTGGCACCCCAGGGGCCAATTGGCATGAAGCTGTGCTCCTAGTGGAGAGTGCTAAGCTGTCAGCATGCCAATGTGGTTTGCTTTGCCTTCCCCTCTTGATTTTAGTTGCAAATGAAGTAAATTTTTGGAAACCACTCACCATGTATTGGCATCTGTGAATGGAGACAGGAAAAAAAAATACAGTATAATCCTCACCCACAGAGTACAGTACTCATCTGAGATTTTTTTTTTTTTTTTCAAGAGAGAGATAGTGTTACATTTTATGACTTTATCTAAGTCCATCCAATTTTACATTTTTCCTACTTAAAAGAGAACTGGCAGGAGTGTTGGGCAGTTAATGATGTTAGATTTAACAGCTTTCACCTCGAAGGTCATTTCTCCCTCAAACACATAAGTGGGAGAGGTGAAACATGCACATTCTCCCTGGGTTTCTGCTGCCATTTGCACAAAGGAACAAGGATAAGAGGGAGATGGTGACAGAAACATCAGCTGGAAGTTTCCAGCAGCACTATAGGTGGAGAAGAGAGTAGAAATGTCTGTCACAGTTTTCCACAAGGAGAATCTGATGCATGCACTTTGTTCAGACACAAGGAGGTACAGAGAGAAGATGAATTGAAGCTCTTTTTATGCAAGTCTGTTCCCTGGCAAATAAGCCCACCATCAAAGAATACAGTATGGCTCTTTCTACCCTGAGCAGTTTGGCAGACACATTGTGTAACCAGCAACGGTGCCAACAGTTTGCAGCAGCCTCTGCCACAGCAAATCAGCTGTGATGTTAAAAAGAAAAACAGCCTGGCAATGTGGAAATTATCCTATCCAGCAGTATTTCCCAAAACAAGAGGCTTGATTTTGCTGCCTAAGTGAGAGTGACAGACTGATTAATCCATTATTCCAAATGCCATTCTCCACCACCAAATTTTGGTTGTTTAGTTTTTAATCTTTTATATTAAAAAAGGCAACATTGTAACTCTACTTAAATAGCCCAAAGTGAAGTGAAGATTTGGCAATTATATACCCAAGCTAAAAAGGGAAAAAAATTGGGTTGTACTGGGTAAAGAAATCTGTTGTCCTCTGAACCTTCTGGATTTACTCACTCTTTGGTGAAGCCACTTTCTTCTTCACTATAATAACTCACACATCCATCTGGTTTATTTAATCTATACAGGCAGCTAGTCTGACACTTTTAGACTCAACCTGGATTTTTCTGTTTCCTGAATAATATAGGGTGACTGGTTACAAAGTCTAAATTAACAAGACAATGGCCAGCTCTTTCATTTTGTGATAGTTCATCACCCCCTCTCTACCCCTTTGTGAAAAACATCAGGAAGAGTGAGAACTAGGAAGATATCTTTACCTCTATTGTTGAGCATGTCAGCTGACCAATTAGAAAGAACTTCTGATGGGATAACTTTATCTGTACAACACTTCATTCACAGAACACCTTAGGAGCTCAATAAATGTCCATTTCCTTTTCCCTTTTAGCAGCTACTGTTTCCCAAGTTTGTCTACACAGAATTGTGGTTACAGAGGTGTAAGCTCTTCTTATATCACCTATAAAACTGAGTCCCATGCAATTAAGGTAATACCAAAAAGCAGGAGATGAAATAAGAGGTCAGTCAGTCCATGCAGTGTGGTGATGGTCTAGTTCTTCACTAGAACTTTCTAAGTAAGAAGGCTAGTCAGAGCTGGAACCATGCTACTTCATCAAACAATTAACTAATGGGAAGCTTTGGACACTAAGAAACAAGCTGTATGGTTTTTGGCAAGTCACTCAACTTTCCTAAGACTAAGTTTCCCTAACTATAAAGTAAGTGTGATAATGATATCTGCCTCATGAGGCTGATGTGAAAATTAAATGAGATAATACATGCAAAGTGCTTATATAATGCTTAGCACTCGATATTGAGAAGCACTAAGTAAACAAGGAAAACTCCCATTTATTGATCACTTACTATGTGCCAAATGCTATGTTTGAAGTTTCATGCCATCCCCTATAAATAGGTATTTTTATGCCTATTAAGCAATAAATAAGAGCACCAAATGGTAATTAAAGGTCAAATGACCCTACTAGCTGCTTGTGATAAAATTACTAATCAATTAATAGACAACTCTTTGGTATAATGGCTAATGAATGAGGTCAGATGGTGTTGTAGTTAAGGTTGTGTGCCAGCTTGGCTGAGCTGTGATAGTGAGTGAATTGGCAGCTGGATATAGTTATTCCCCATGATGAGATTGCATGTATTGTGATCACCTCAATGGTGGAATCTGCTGTGAGCAGCAGGAGCTCTGGTAGCTTAGTGCCTAAGGCATTTGACTGCTAACCAGAAGGCTAGCAGGTCAAACCCACCAGCCACTCCTTGGAAGGAAGATGGGGCAATCTACTTCCACAGTGATACTGCCTCAGAAACCCAAGGAAGGGTCACTATGGGTCAGATCCAACTCAACAGCAGTGGGTTAGTGGGCTGTGAGTAGCAAATTAGTTGAAGGGATGTTGCCTTTGTTGTGTGGTCTGTTTCCAGTATATATGGAGAAGCTTTGGGAAAGGTCTCTAACTTTATGTTCATTTTGGGATCCTGCATTTGGCTCATCATCATCTCTAGTTCCTGGACTTGAACTAGTGGCCTATCATGTTGCCTGCCAATCTTGGGATTGTTGCTTTTGCAGCTTGTGAACCAACAATCAACACTCTACAATACTGCCTGCCAATCTTGAGCTCCTCAGCCCCTGCAGCTGCATGACTCAGAAGAAGCCTCCAGCTTGCTCCAGTGGGTCTGGAAGGCAGAGTTAAAGCCCAGGTCAAGGGGCCTCCACCCAGCCCCCCAGGACCAGCACTCTGAACTTGGACTTCTAGCCTCCTAAATTGTAAAAGAATAAATTTCTGTTTGTTAAAGACATCCATTTGTGGCATTTCTGTTACAGCAGTACTAGAGAACTAAGATGGCTTGGATTTAATCTCAGCTCTGTCACTTAATTGGGTGACCTTGGTGGGCAAATGACTTAACTTGACTGAGCCTTAGTTTTCTTATATGGAAAATGGGGCTTATAATTGTACTGACCTAATTGTGAGTCTAATTGAAGTACTTTTAGCCCATAAGAAACAAAAGATCAATTTGAAACGGTAGTGATTAGGAATATGCTATCCAAATAGGAGCTCTGGTGGCATAGTGTCTAGGCATTTGACTACTAACCAGAAGGATGGTGGTTCAAACCCACCAGCCACTCCTCAGAAGGAAGACTGATCAATCGACTGCCATAGAGATACTTCCTTGGCAACCCAAGGAGAGGTTGCTATGAGTCATAATCAACTGGACGGCAGTGAAGTTTTTTTTTTTTTTTTAATCTGAATATGAATCCCTGGATGCTCTGCTGATGAGTTGGGTGACCTTAAACATGTAACTTAACTTCTCCAACTCTTCATCTATAAGCTTAGGAAGCTACTATGTGTATTAAATGTGTTGAAGCATATTAAGTGCTCACTTGGTAAATGCTCAAAAACATGTATAAGCATGTTTATAGATATAAGTTTTCTTGATGATGTCAAGCAGAAAACAGTTAACCTCAGACTGGTGTCTGAGACAGGAAAGTCTCTGAGGCTTCTGAGGAGATAGAGGCTGGGTGCTGAGTGATAGTCAGATATTGAGTCTGAATTGATCCTCAAATTCAATTAAATGTCACACTTATTGTGGCATGCCCTGTACTAGGCTCCTGGGATATACAAAAGAATAAGCGTAATCTCTGGTGATCTTCTGTAAAGATATAGCTAAGAAAACTCCATGGAGCTTTCCTACTGTGTAACACATGGCATCTCCATCAGTCGGAATCAACTCAACAGTAATGAGTTTGGCTCCAACCACCTGCTGTCGGGAGCTGGGACAGTGGTGGTTCAATGACAGGATTTTTACCTTCCATGCAGGAGATGTGGGTTTAATCCCCGGCCAATGCATTTCATGTGTGGCCACTGCCAGTCTCTCAGTGGGGGACTATGTATTGCTATGATATTGAACAGATTTTAGAGGAGCTTCCAGACTAAGACAGTAGAAAGAAAAGCCTGGAGATGTACTTCTGAAAAACAGCCAATGAAAACCCTATGGATTACGAGGGTTTGCTCTACAGCAAATCATGGGGATGGCACGGGACCAGGCAGAATTTTGCTCTGTTGTGCATGAAGTCACCATGAATGTGGGGCCAACTTGATGGCAACAAACAACAACCACTCTCTGGAAGGGAAATCTGTCTAGAAAATTAGAAAACATGCAACTGTGACAGTGTTTTGAGTGTTATACTAGACACAGGTAGCCTGCAAGGTAAATAGGGGTAAGAAAGACAACAATAATGGACTTCCCCTGGAGAGATGGAATGAGGCTCCAAGAGGCAAAGGAGAAAACTGGGTACAAACCCCCATTTGTTGATCCACTAGCCCACAATAGTGTCTTAAAAGAATCTAGACATCAGTTAACATGAGAAACATTGCAAAAAAAAAAACAAGAAGGTTGTTTGAGAGGAGCTTAGATAGCAGGTATAGTATTGTTTTGCCATATGTAACTGCAGGATCCTAGGTCATCCTTAATCTTCTAAGCTAAGATTGGGTTCCCAAAAAAGAATGGCTAGCTCTGCTCTGTTTTTCTGTATTAGGCAATAATCTTTCTTTCTTTTTTTTTTTTACACATGGAAGTACATGCCAGAAACTTACTTAAATTGGCTTAAGGGAAAAAAAGAATTGGCTGGCACACTTTGGTAAAAATCAAGGGTATTTCTAGCTTAGGGCAATCTAGGGCCTCACACACTTGTGTGCTGGCTCTCTCTCCTCATTTCAGTTCTGTTTTTCACCCTGTTGGTTTTTTTTTTTCTTTTCTTTTCTTTTCCTTAGGCAGCTTCTCCAGTTTAGCAATGGCCACAAAGTATTCCTCATTGCCAATAGCTCCTGCAAAAGTTGCCAGTATATTTTCATTGTCCTGGCTTGGGACACATGATTAACCCTGACCAGGAGAGTGGAATATTCTCATTGGTCAGGCCTGACCATGTATGGTGTGGAAACTATTGAGTAAGATCAGCAACACCCAAATTGAGTGAAATGAGAGTTGGAGAGGATTGGTTCCATAGAAATATGATGGGCTCAGAAGAACTGTCATTCACTGCAACCAGTTAAGTTGTCCTTGAGTCGATTCCAGCTCATGGCAATCCCACATGGGTCTGAGTACATCCGTCATCCACAGGGTTTGCAATGGCTGATTTTTCAGAAGCAGGTCACCAGACCTTTCTTCCGAGGCACCTCTGGATGAACTTGAACCTCCAAACTTTCAGTTAGCTGTCAAATGTGTTAACCTTTTTTTTTGGGGGGGAGGATCACCCAGGGACTCCACTACTTTTGTTTCCCCTAAAAGAGGAAGGCAGGGAGAGAAAGGTAAGGAGATGGAAGGGAAAACAGGATCTTATATGAAAAATCAGTTATTTCCAGATCAGTTATCCCAGTCATGGATATAGTCTCCTTAACTAAACCAAACCCGTTGCCATCAAGTCTATATCGACTCATAATGACCTCACAGGACAGAGTAGAACTGCCCCTTTGGGTTCCCAAGACTGTAAATCATTATGGAAGCAGACTGCCAAATCTTTCTCCATTAGAGTGGCTGGCAGGTTTGAACCAGTGACCTTCTAGTTAGCAGTCCAGCACTTAACCACTGTATCACTAGGGCTCCTACAGTTGTCCTTATCATGTGTTAAATTGTTTTGAATTTTCTAAGCTAATATATTCCCCATTTTCCTTTATTCCAAAACTTTCAATATTTTCTTACACTGATTGTCCTCGATTTTTATAGTCAGTACTAGGCAGGTGAGAAAACATAATTCGAGAAGAAAAAATAAAAGTATCATAAGAAGTTTCCTCTGTTCTCAAAATAGCAGAGGCTGTGTGTGATCTTGGCTCCTCAGTACACACTTTTTATTCTTAAAGCTACATTAGCTTGGACTTCCTGAGATAGTTCTACTAAAGGATAATCACAGTGGCTTATTTAGATGCTGAGCCCTGGGAACTCTGACCTGGAGTTTGATATCTCTCTCTCTCTCTGCCTGTGAACAAAGGTGTATTTACACAGAGGCGAAGAATATGCCTCAACCAGATCCAAAGATTCTGGGATACATGGACTCTTTTTTCCTTCTAAAAGAGATAGAATATTAGAAAGTGTTTTTTAGCTTTTCCATATGTGTCCAATCTCTTCTTTTTATTTTGTACTTTTAACAGTTGACTTTTATTCTTCAACCAGTACACCTGTTCCACAGAAGAGCAATACAAACCATGGAAATCTTCAAAAAAAAAAAAAAAAAAAATGAAGAGTATCCCATCATCCTTTAACCTCACTTACTTTTCCATTATAATTGTTATTTATAAGAGCTTCAGCCACTAAACTGGAGCCCTGTAGCTTCAAGTCACTATAGCTGCCAATACCCTTTCTGCATGTTTGATAATATAACTACAAGTCACCATTAAGTCCCAAATACCCATTCTCCTGCACTGTCCTAAATGTAAAAGAGTTCACCTTTAACAGCTGAAGAAGCTAAGCCACTTTTTTTCATGTGAATCCACAAATGGATGGACCTACCACTTTCAAGAACTCAAATTCACAGGCATAACCACAGAAGTTGTCACCACAAATGTCACTTGGATATTTAGATGCTCTGAATTTTGCAGCCCTTTCAGCTGGTAAGAAAGATTTCTTATGTCTATCCTGTAGCCACATGTGACCCTAGAAGGTCTATTCATGTAAATCCAGTTACCTCTATGAGTTCTGTATTAAGTAAGCACTTTAGGCAACTTTGGCAGGACCTGATTGCTCCTGAATTGCATTGTTATAGTTCTCCACTCAGTAATACAGTTGTAGCACAAAGAGAAGTTGAACTGGTGAAATGACTCCAGGAGAAATTCCACAGACACTTTTTTGACAGCCTGAGAGCTACCCAGGGGGTCTGTCATGTGGCCATGTTCCAGATGCCTTATCTGTTTGCCTGGCTATCTAGGCAGTCACTTTTCTTGATTCATGGTGGATTCTAGAGGGCTTTATTTATAACACAAAGAGGCTTTTAAAAAGACACACACATGCCCAGGGGCAATTATCCAATAAATTTACTAATCTGAAGTGAACAATTCCATATAAGTTTCACTAGTGGGTGGGTTTGAAACACTGACCTTTTAGTCAGCAGCCAAGCACTGAACTGCTTTACCACCACATATCCCCTTATCAGAGATGAGAACAGACATGGATATAGAGACACATAGGGACAGACAGACACCACATGATGACAGAGGCAGATTCTTTTAGAAGCAGCAACACAACATCAAGGACAGCTGAGGGCTATCAGAAACTGAGCAAAAGGCATGCTTATGTGAAACTATTCACTACAGATTAGTAAGTAAGCACAAGTGAACTCATGCTTACCTTGCTGACTGGGTACTCCTGCCAATCTTAGAATTGTCGCTTTTGGTGCTTATGGGCCAACAGCTGTCATTTTACCTGTAGGTGTTGTGTTCATGAGTCCCAGAAACTATGTAATTGCATGAGTCAGGAGAAGCCTTCAGCCTGACATCTGAGCTAGACTTGGGACTTCCTACCAGCCCCTACAACTATGTGAACCATTTCCTTGAGATCTCTGTCTCTCTCTTTCTTGCTCTCTTTCCATATCTAGCATCTATCTATCTACCTATCTATCTACCTATCTACCCATCCATCCATGCATCCATCCATGCATGCATCCATCCATCATCTATCTATAAATTTCATTGGTTTTGTTTATCTAGAAAACAAAGCCTAAGATATTTGGTACTGGTTTGATTACCTAGTACCTCTATGGCAATAACATACCACAGATGGGAAACAGGAGTTTATTCTCTTAGAGTTTGGAAGCTTTAAGTCTGAGTTCAAAATGCCAGGCTCTAAGTGCTGGGTGAAAGCCTCTCAACCTCAGGGTTCAGCTCTGCCTCCTGCTCCTGGCCCATTGAAGCTAGAGGCTTTTCTCCACTCAGACAGCTGCTGGGTGCTGAGCTGACAAGCCCAAAGTTGACAAGTAAAAAGGCACAGTCCCAATGTTACCAAACCACATGGCAGGCCATTAATTCAAGTCCATTGAAAGTCCCAAGGTTGGCAGAGCATGGCAGGCTGCTGAACAACAACACAGTTATATGCAGGGTTCAAGCATGTTGTAAGCTAGAGATCATTCCCCAAGGTTTCTCTTTATTTACAGGAAGCAGACCACGTCCCTAAAGCAGCTACTCAGCTGCTCACAGTAGATTCCACCATGGAGTTGATTACCAGTCTCATCATGGGGAATACTACATCCAGCTGAGCAGCCACTCAACCAGGCCCAGCCAAGTTGACACACAAACTTAACTACCACAAGTACTGAGAGTGGTTCTAGAGAAACAAAATTGGAAGGATGAGTTTTCTAAATTGGAACTGAAGTCTGGTTAGTCTTAAAGGCACTGATGACTCTGTCTCTGATAATCCATGATATAAGGTGGTAATATTAATACAAGAAATAACACCACTAATAAATCAAGTATTTGTGAGAAGTGAGGCTCTGGGTGATTGCATGTTTGGTACTTTTCTGCAATTTCATCAGAAGGAGAAGTATAAGGAAGCTACTTGGTTTCACTAGACAAGCCAGTGAAAGAAAGAGATGAACTCAGAGCTTCAGCGTCACATCTCAAACACCACATAAAAGACCTCAATGTTTCCACTGATGCCCTGAAACTTATTTCTTGTAGTAGCAAAATTGATATCGCCTAAAGCCAAACTGAGAGTCTTTTCATAAGAATGACTGAATCACAATGCCAATTGAATTCCCAATTGTGAGTGGTGTCTAAATGTTGGAACAGGAATGTAAGGGCAGATAATCAGGAAGCTGGAGGGAGCATGAAGGCCCTAAATTCCAATGAATCATTCCTGCCAGCAGAACCAGCATTTTTATCCCAATCTACTGGGATTAACCTAGCTGTACCTGAAGAGTCATTTTCTGAGGGTGCCTGGAGCATTGTCTGGGACATTGCCTGAGGCAGATACCTTACAAATCATTGCTCAATGCTCCCAGGAACCACTCCCACCACACATTATTGCTTCTAGATCTATAACTAGACTTAAGTCCCAGTGAGCCCCAAAAGGTGAAGTGTAATCCAGGAAGAGCTACGCTACATTCCAGAATAACTGCTGGATTGTTCTAATATGTATGGAAACCTAGAGACTATGTGTGGGAATGGAAATAAAGAGTGTAGGATAATGGTCAAGAAATATAAAGTTAGATAAGTCTGAGTTTATTGACTTGGCCTACTAAGTACACATTCTTCATTCAATGTTTCAGTTTAAGAAGTTAGGAAAGCATCTAAAAGTTGGTTGGCTTACCAAAACATGGATTATGTGGTGGCCTATATTAAGTCAAGTTAAAGTACCAGCTCTGCCTTGGTATAATGTAGAAGAAGGTATCCAAAGGCTTAGAGAAATTAGTATGTTAGAGTGGATTTATCAGATTAGACACATAGACCCACACACATGAAGTGCTCAGACAACACACCTTTTACCACAATCCAAACCAGACTGAACTCACTGCCGTCGAATTCACTCATAGCCACCCCTCCTTGGATTTCTGAAGCAGTATCACTATGGAAGTAGATTGCCCAATCTTCCTTCTGAGGAGCAGCTGGTGGGTTTGAACTGCTAATCTTCTGGTTAGCAGTCAAATGCCTTAGGCACTACACCACCAGAGCTCCTTTTACCACAATGATGAGGAACAAATTTGTGAAGAGAATCCCAGAATCCTTAAAGACTGCTGTGATTGCTATTTTATGTAAATTGTATTTGAGTGTAAGAACTGCCCTAAGTGAATTAAGACAGGTGGCATAGTGCCTAAGGCATTTGACTGCTAACCAGAAGGCTGGTGGTTCAAACCCACCAGCCACTCTTCGGAAGGAAGGTTGGGCAATCCACTTCCGTAGTGACCCCACCTTGGAAACCCAAGGGGGGGGTGTCTCACTATGAGTTGGATCCGACTCAAGGACAGTGAGGTTTTTTTTTTTAAAGTAACTATAATGGGGCTGATTAGACCCTATAGAGGTAGGGGCCAATTGGCAGCACTTAATCAAAGACAAGTTAGGTATAGGTACCCTAATGGACAGCAGAGACAAAGCAGTAATCAGAATCATCTCACTCATAGGACTTACGGGATTGGTTACTTAGGTGTCCCTAAGAGTGAAATACATTGGAAATCTATTAAATATTTACTTGATCTGTACAAGGGAAAGAATTGTAGGTCATGTAAATAGCAGTCTAACCTGAATTGCCAGAATAGAGAGTCAAAGGCCCTTAATTAATTCACAAAAATGAGCCAATTTATACACTCACAATCCCTTCAATGAAAAGGAGGCCAGGTCCCCTTAAGGAAAGACTCCTCTACACTGCCAATTTATATTGTTTATCTTTCTACTGTTGTTTTTGTTGTTGTTAGGTGCCATTGAATTGGCTCCAACTCATAGTGATCCTGTGCACAACAGAATAAAACACTGCCTCGTCCTGTGCCAGCCTCACAATCCTTGCGATACTTGAACCTATAGTTGCAGCCACTGTGTCAATACATCTTGTTGAGGGTCTTCCTCTTTTTCACTGACCCTCTACTTTATCAAGGATGATATCCTTCTCCATGGAATGGTCCCTTCTGACAACCTGACAAAAGGAGGTGAAATCAAGTCTGGCCATTCTCACTTCTAAGGAGCATTCTGGCTGCACTTCGAAGATATTGAATTTCTCCACTGCCTCTTTCCACATACGTAGTCGATCTGATTACTGTGTATTCGTCCAGGACAGATTTGTTTGTTCTTCTGGCAACCCATGGTATTTTCAGTATTCTTCAACAACACAATAATTCAAAGGCATTGACTCTTTTGGTCTTCTTTATTCATTGTTGAGTTTTCACATACATATGAGGTGATTGAAAATGCTGTGGCTTGGGTCATGCACACCTTAGTCTTCAAAGTGACATCTTTGCTTCTTAACACATTAAAGAGTTCTTCTGCAGCAGATTTGCTGAGTGCAATACAACATCTGACTTCTTGACTGCTGCTTTCATAACTGTTGATAGTAAATGCAAGCAAAAAGAAAACCCTGACAACTTCAATCTTTTCTCTATTTATCATGATGATTATTGGTCCAGTTGTGAGAATTTTTATTTTCTTTATATTGAGGTGTAATCCATACTGAAGACTGGAGTCTTTGATATTCACCAGGAAGTGTTTCAAGTCATCTTCATTTTCAGCAAGGAAGGTGGTGCATATCGCATATCTGCATATGGCAGGTTGGTAATGAGTTTTCCTCTCATTATGATGCTGTATTCTTCTTCATATAGTCCAGCTTCTCAGATTATTTGCTCAGCATAATAAGTATGGTGAAATGATATAATCCTGATGCACATCCTTCCTGATTTTAAACTGAAGATATTTAACTTCTCCGTTGCCTCTTTCCACATACATAGTGGATCTGATTCTTGTGTATTCCACCTGGTAAGGTCCACATGTATAGCCACTATTTACATTGTTGATAAAAGGTATTTACAGTTAATAAGTCGTTGGTCTTACAAAAGTATATCATGTAATCTCCAGCACCATTTCTATCACCAAGGACATGTTTTCCAACTATTGATGCTTCATCTTTTTTCCAACTTTCATATTCCAATTATTGGTAATAATCAGTATATCTCGATTGCATGTTAGATCAATTTCAGACTGCAGAAGTTGGTAAAAATCCTCAGTTGCCTTGTTTTTGGCTTTGGTGGTTGGTGTGGTTGGTGCATAAATTTGAATATAGTAGTATTAACTGGTCTTCCTTGTAGGTGTATGGATATTATCCTATCACTGACAGCATTGTACTTCAGGATAGTTCTTGGAAACTTTTGTTGTAATGATGAATTCCCATTATTCCTCTTCAATATGTTATTCCCAGCATAGTAGACTGAATGATTGGTTGATTCAAAACTGGCCAATACCCAACCATTTCAGCTCACTAATGGCTAGGATATCAGTATTTATGTGTTCCATTTCATTTTTGACAACTTCCAATTTTTCTACATGGATACTTTGTACATTTCACATTCCAGTCCTTAACAGATGTTTATAGCTGTTTCTTCTCATTTTGAGTCATGCCACATCAGCAAATGGAGGTGCCTAAATCTTCACTCCATCCACATGATTAAGGTTGACTCTACTTTGAGGAGGCATCTCTCCCTCAGTCATATTTTATGAAACTTCTGATCTGAGAGCTCATCTTCTGGCACTATATAGGACAATATTTCAGGGATATTCATAAAGTTTTCCAGTAATATATCAGATAGCATTCCACTGCTATTTATAAGGTTTTCATTGGACAATTCTTTGAGAAGTGGATGCCCCCTTCCTTTTTCTCATTCTGTCTTTGCCTGGAAGCTCCACTGAAACCTGTCCAACAAGGATGACCCTGCTGGTATTTGAAATACTGGTGACATAGCCTCCAGCCTCACAGAAACATGCAAGCCATGACAGTACAACAAACTGACAGATGAGTTATTAATCAAAAGCTATTAGTCAAATGACAGACAAGTGATGGAATCTTTTACCTTGCCTTCCCCAAAAGGATCAGCCTTTTACAAGAATGACTGTTTATTGCATAAAAGGAAATAATCAGCCTTTATAGGGATTGCTGGACACTAATTTCACAAGTGCCAAAACACCATTGTGGACCACCATTCATGGGGGGGAGCAGAATAGAGTGATTAGTTTACTGATGGACTCTTAGCTCAGGTCCATCTCACAGTGGGCCCAGTGTGTTCCTCAATCCATCCTTTGGTGATTTTCCCAGGTCCAGAATGCATAATTGGAATAGAACAACAGAACATAATTGGAATAGAACACTCAGCAAATGGAAGAATCCCCACACTGGGTCCCTGACATATGGAGTAAAGACTATTATGGTAGGAGAAGCTAAGTGGAAGTCATTATAACTTCCTCAACTAGGAAAGTAGTAAACCAAAAATACTATTACATTCCTCCTGAAGGAACTGCAGAGATGAGTGCCACGGTCAAGGTCTTGGAGAATGCAGAGATAGTGATTCCCACTACATCCTGATTTAACTTACCTATTTGGCTTGTGCAAAACAACAGATGGATTTTGGGCAATGATAGTGGATTATTATAAACTTAACTAGGTGATGACTCCAATTACAGCTGCTGTTCCTGATGTGGTTTCATTGCTTGAGCAAATTAATACATCTCCTGGCACCTAGTATACAGCTACTGATCTGGTTAATGCCCATTTCTTAATTCTGGTTTTGAAGGATCACTAGAACTGTTTGCCTTCAGTGGACAAGGCTAGCAATACACCTTCACAGTCTTACTTCAGAGGTGTATCAACTTGCCAGCACTATATCATAATTCAGTCTGCAAAGAAATTGATTGCCTTCCCCTTACACAAGACATCAAATTGGTCTTACTTTGATGACAAATGTCATACATTGATGACATTATGCTGAATGGACCTAGAAAAGAAGATTTATCAATACCCTGGGAGTTATTGTTTAGACATTTGCATGCTAACCCAATTCCATCAAGTCAATTCTGACTCATAGTGACCCACATTGGGTTTCCAAGGTAGTAAATCTTTACAGAAGTAGATCGCCCAGTCTCCTTCCACAGAATTGCTAGTGGGTTTGAACTACCAACCTTCTGCTTAGTCAAATACCTTAGGCACTGTGGTAGTTCAGTTTGTGTATCAACTTGGCTGGGCCTGGTTGAATGGTTGGGCAGCTAGATGTAGTATTCCCCATGATGAGACTGGTAATCAACTCCATGGTGGAATTTACTGTGAGCAGCTGAATAGCTGCCTTAGGGAATGTAGTCTACTTCCTGTATATAAGCAGAAGCCTTGGAGAATGGTCTCTAGCTTATGGCACACTTGAATCCTGCATGTAGCCATGCCATTGTTCAGCAGGCTGCCATGCTCTGCCAACTTTGGGACTTAAAATGGACTTGAATTAATGGCCTGACATGTGGTTTGGTAACATCGAGACTATGCCATTTTATTTGTCAACCTTGGGCTTGCTAGTCTCAGCAGCCAGTAGCTGCCTGAGTGAAGAGATGCCTCTAGCTTCAGTGGGCTAGGAGCAAGAGGCAGAGCTGAAGCCCAAGGTTGAGGGGCTTTCACACAGCCCCTAGAGCCTGGCACATGGAACTCAGACTTCTAGCCTCCTGAACTGTAAGAGAATAAACTCCTGTTTGTTAAGGCCATCCCATTTGTGGCATATTCCCGTCAGAGTGACACTAGGTAACCAGAACAGAATTTGGATCCAAGAGAGTAGGGTTCTGCTCTGACAGATACCTAAAATGTGGAAACAGGAGTGGAGTGTGTCCTTGACCTGAGACCCTGGCAGAGAGACCCCAGCATACGGAATGAGAGACTGCAGGAGCAGAGTCAAAAGACTGGCATGATGGATGACAGTAGCAGAGCCCAGAGACCAGCATTAAACAGCAACAGGCTTACTAGCCCATGGAGGAGAAAGTCGGCTGCCATTGGGTAGATGGCTTCCTGGCATAGTGGGTTGCCTTCAGCCGTTAATTAGTAGAAGAGATCAGCACAAAATGGAGTAGCAGGAAAGCCAAGTGCTTTCTGGGCAGGAAGTTTTCCAGTGGAATGGATTGTCTTTGGCATTAATCAGCAGAAGCAGAAAGAACAAGGAAACAAAAACAGAGCTGTCTCAGCCTGAAAGGGTAGGACCATGGCTTTTGGGGATGGAACCACAACAGCTCCCTAGGTTTCAAAGAGCCAGGCCTTCACCAACTTGGTTTTGGAGTGT
The DNA here is from genome assembly GCF_000298275.1 of Orycteropus afer afer. Classification (NCBI taxonomy): domain Eukaryota; kingdom Metazoa; phylum Chordata; class Mammalia; order Tubulidentata; family Orycteropodidae; genus Orycteropus; species Orycteropus afer. The sequence goes on along the minus strand of NW_006921643.1, from coordinate 11,987,626 downwards.
GGGGCTGTTTGTTCATGTGAGCCAGTAGGATGGAGCCATAGCCACTGCCCAAGAGTGAGGGGGCGGGGCTGCCATGCCCAAGAGGGAGAGGAACAGGGCCCACCAGGCCAAGGGGTGAAGTCACCACTTAGAGGAATTAGGGGACTGGAGCCACCCAGTCAGAGAGATCTGTACAGATGTCACCCAATGAAGATCTATACAGATGCCAAGGTGACAAGGGGTGGAACTGTGGTAGTTCAGTTTGTGTGTCAACTTGGCTGGGCCTGGTTGAATGGCTGGGCAGCTAGATGTAGTATTCCCCATGATGAGACTGGTAATCAACTCCATGGTGGAATATGCTGTGAGAAGCTGAGTAGCTACCTTAAGGAATGTGGTCTACTTCCTATATATAAGCAGAAGCCTTGGGGCATAGTCTCTAGTTTATGGCACACTTGAACCCTGCATGTAGCCATGCCAATGTTCTGCAGCCTGCCATGCTCTGCTGATCTTGGAACTTACAATGGACTTGAATTAATGGCCTGCCATGAGGTTTGGTAACAGGGACTGTGCCATTTTATTTGTTGGCCTTGGGCTTCTTAGCCTCAGCAGCTAGTAGCTGCCTGAGTGAAGAGATGCCTCTAGCTTCAGTGGGCCAGCAGCAAGAGGCAGAGCTGAAACCCAAGGTTGATGGGGCTTTCACACAGTCCCTAGAGCCTGGCACTTGGAACTCGGACTTCTAGCCTCCTGAACTGTAAGAGAATAAACTATTCATGGTATATTCTTGTCAGAGCAGCACTAGATAATCAGAACAGGCACTGTGCCACCAGAGCTCCTTATTTGCATGCTGTTGTTGTTGTTGTTATGTGCTGTCGAGTCGGACCCAACTCATAGCAACCTCTCCTTGGGTTTCCGAGGCAGTATCACTACGGAAGTAGATTGGCTAACCTTCCTTCCGAGGAGTGGCTGGTGGTTTTGAACCGCCAGGTTCTGGTTAGTAGTCAAGTGTCTTAGCCACTATGCTACCAGAGCTCCTCTAGGTGCATGCTAGAGGGTAGGATATTAATTCACCAAAAGTTCAGGCAGCTTCTACCTCAGTAAAATTTCTAGGTGTCCAGTGGTGTGGGGTAAGGCAAGATATTCCTACTAAAGTGAAGAATAGGTTATTGCATCTGGCCCCTACCAAAACTAAAAAGGAGGTGCAGCATATGGTGGGCCTCTTTGGATTTTGGAGGCAATATAACATTTAGGTCTGCTACTGTGGCCTATTTATCAAGTGACTTGCAATGCTACTAGTTTTGAGTGTGGACCAGAACAAGAGAAGGCTCTGTAACAGGTTGAGTGCAGTGCAAGTCACTCTGCCACTTGAGCCACATGATCCAGTTGGTCCAATGGTATTTAAAGTGTCAGTGGCAGATAGAGATGCTGCTTGAAATCTTTGGCATATCCTTATTGGTGAATCACAGTGCAGACTCTTAACATTTTGGAGCAAAGTAGTATCATCCTCTGCAGATAAATATTCTCTTTCAAAGACACAACTTTTGGCTTGTTACTGGGCTTTACTAGAGACTGATTGCCTAAATATGGGCCACTAAGTCACTATGAAGCCTGAGCTGTCCATCATAAATTGGATGTTGTCTGACCCATAGAGTCATAAAGTTGGGCATGCACAGCAGTAATCTATTATTAAATGGAAGTGGTACATAAAAGATCAGCTTGAGCAGGACCTGAAAGCACAAGTAAGTTGCATGAGGAAGTGGCCCAAATGTCTATGGTTTCCACTCCAGTCACTTACATTCCTTCTCCCAGTCTGCACCTGTGGCCTCATGGGTAGTTCCTTATGATCATTTGACTGAGGAAGAGAAAATTTATACCTGGTTTACAAATGGTTCTGTGTGACATTGTTGTTAAGTGCCGTCGAGTCATTTCCAACTCATAGCGACCCCATGCATAGCAGAATGAAACACTGCCCGATCCCGCGCCAGCCCCACAATCCCTGCTATACTTGAGCCCATCATTGCAGCCACCATGTCAATCCATCTCATTGAAGGCCTCCCCTTCTTTTGTCGAACCTCCACCCTACCACATACAGGCACTCAAAAGTGGAGAGTAACAGCACTGCAGACTCTTTCTGGGAACTCTCTGAAGAACAATGATGAAGGGAAATTTTCATAATGGACTGAACTTCAAACAGTGCATCTGGTTATTCACTTTACGTAAAAGGAGAATTGGCCAGATGTGTGATTGTATACTGATTCATGGCTGTAGACAACAGTTTGGCTGGATGGTCAGGGACTAGGAAGGAACATGATTGGAAAATTGGTAACAAAGAGAAATGGGAAAGAATTATGTGGCTAGATCTCTTTGAATGGACCAAAGAAGTGAAGATATTTATGTCTCATGTGAACACCAAAGGATGGCCTCAGTAGAGAATTATAATGATCAAGTGGATAGTATGGCATGTTCTGTGAAGACCAGTCATCCTCTTCCACAGCAATTCCTGTCATTGTCTAATGAGCTTCTGAACAAAGTGGCCATGGTAGCAAGAATGGAGGTTATGCATGGGCTCAACAATATGGACTTTCACTCACCAAGGCTGACTTGGCTACAACCACTTCTGAGGACCCAATCTGCAAGCAGCAGAGACCAAAACTGAGTTTGCGATATGGAACCATTCTTTGGGGTGATCATCCAGCAACCTGATGGCAGGTTGATTACATTTGACCACTTTCATTCTGGAAATGCAGTAATTCGTTTTTACTGTTACAGACACTTACCCTGTATATGGATTATCTTCCCCTCATACAATGCTTCTTCCAAAACTACCATTCATGGACTTACAAAATGCCTTATCCACCATCACGGTATCCAACACAGCAGCACCTTGGACCAAGGGACTCACTCCACAACAAATGAAGTGCAGCAGTGTGCCTGTATTTATTGAATTAATTGTTCTCACCACAGTCCCCATCATCCAACTGGTTTAATAAAAAATTGAATGGCCTTCTAAAGACATAGTCACAGTACAGCTGGGTGGCAATAGCTTGCAGGGTTGGGGCAATTTCTCCAGAAAGCTGTATATTCTGTAAACCAGAATCCAATATATGGTGTTGTTTACCAAATAGCCAGGATTCACAAGTCCAGGGACCAAGGGGTGAAAATGGGAGTGACACCACTCATATTATCTCTAGTGGCCCACTTGCACAATTTTTGCTGCCTGTCCCTGTGACCCTATACTCTGTGAGTCTGGAGATCTTAGTCCCAAAGGGAGGAATGATCCCACCAGAGGCACAATGGTGATTCCATTGAACTGCAAGTTAAGAATGCCACCCAGTCACTGTTTGGTCACAGCCAGCTACCCAGAGGGACTGAGTAGTTGAACCTGCAGGCTTGGGACCATAGTTGCAGTGGACAACAAGCTCAATTGGTATAGCATACTATACAAAACATTGTTCCACCTCCTACTTTGGCAAGTAGTGACTGGGATCTTAAAAGCTAGCAAGCTGCCATCTAGATGCAACAATGGGTCTCTCCTTGTCCAGAGCAAAAAGAATGAAGAAAACCAAAATTCATGGAAACAATTAGTCCTAGTGACTGGTACACCATCCAATCTGCAGCCTATACGACTATGAGACCAGAAGAACTAGATGGTGCCCGGCTACCACTGTCATCCACTTGGAAGGGGATCTGTATAGGAGATCCTTGATAGAGAGGGAGAACAATGTGGAACAAAACTCCAAATCATTTGGAGAAAAAAAAAAAAAAGGTAGGGACCAGGTTTGCTGATCCGATAGAGCCTGGTGGAACCACTGAGACTATGGCCCCTAGCTGCCCTTCAGGTCTGGAATTGAACCCACACCTGTGGTTTCCAGCCAAACAAAAGACAGGCATATGAATTAAACATTTACCTCAAGTAGATACACGCCTTGAAGAGAACAATCATGGGAGAAAGAAGGGCTGCTTATGCACAGGGAGACAGCTCAGGGGGCAGGAGTGTATGGAGGGATGGACACTGGGAAGAGGTAACTATGGGGAGGAAGTGGGAAGAGAGCTGTTGCATTGTGGTAAACTGTGGTCAATGACATGAGACAAAGTATATGTGATTTGTTGTATGGAAAGTGAATTTGCTCTGTAAATCTTCACTCAAATCACAATAAAACAAAATAAAATAAAAAGTGGAAAAAAAAAAAGAATGCCACCCAGGCACATTTCGGATCCTCAAGCCTCTGGATCAACAGGCAAAAAAGGGCATTACTGCATTGTCTGGTGTGATTGATCCTGATTACTAATAGAAGCTGAACTGATATTACATAATAGAGGTTAAGAAGAGTATGTCTGAAATACAGGAGATTCCTTAGAATGTCTCTTAGTACTGCCATGCTTTGTGATTAAAGTCAATGGAAAACTACAGCAATCCAACTATGATATGACTACTAATGGCCCAGACCCTTCAAGAATGCAGGTTTGGGTCACCCCACCACGCAAAAAAACCACAACCAGCTGAGGTGTTTGTTGAGGGCAAAGGGAATACAGAACAGGTGGTTAAAGAAGGTACTTCAAATACCAGCTACAATCACTTGACCAGTTGCAGAACTGTGATTGTTATGAATATTTCTTCCTTGTATGTTTGCATCAAATATTTTTGTTTTCTTCCGTTGTAAAATAAAAGATGTAAATAAGGCCAATGCATTTTCCATTGTACACTTGTTAGTTGTATCATGTTAGGCGTATGAAACAACTTTATAATTGTCCTTATTTAGAGATTATATATGGTTTAAGAAGATATGTACATATACCAAGTTTAAAAGGCAGGGATTGTGATAGTTATGGTGTCTGTCAACTTGGTTACACCATGATTCTCAGTGGTTAGCAGTTATGATGTAGTCATCCCCCATGATGAGATCTGATTTGAGCAGCCAATCAGTTGAAAGTGTGTTTCATGAGTGATGTGACCTACTTCCAATATATATGGATGTCCTGGCAAAGTTCTTTGGCTTTTTGCTCAATCTGCCTCATCATAATCTGACCTCTCTTTCTTGGTCTTGAACCAGTTGCCTACAATATAGCCTGTCAATCTTGAGATTGTTGCTTTTGCAGCCTGTGAGCCAATGGTCTGCCATCCTATCTGCTAATCTTGGATTTATCAGCCTGTGAAGCCAGCAGTCAGCTGTATTGCCTGCTGACCTTGGGTTTGTCAGCCCCTGCAGCTAAATGAGTCAAGAGAAGACTCCAGCCTAATGTATGACCTATGGACTTAGGATTTTCCAGCTTTTACAACTATGTGAGCCATTTGGTTGAGATAAATTTCTCTGTCTCTGTGTGTGTGTGTGAGTGTGTGCAAGGTTCACTGGTTTTGCTTCTCTAGAGAACTTAGTCCAAGATACCTGGTCCAAATTTCCTGCATAAAATGAGAAGAGCACAAACATCTTGTTTGAGAAAGACTGCAGATGTACAAGTACAGTCTTCCTAAACATTAATCCGTTCTGTCAAATGAGATTTCCTTCTTCATATAGTAAGGGTTCAAAATGGGGTGGATAAGTGTCTACTCTACAAATGTTCTCTGCTATACAAAGCTGAGTTGTAGTAATAGCCACTTAGGAGCCTCTGGGAATTTGGATTCTGCATTTTCATGAGAAATCATGAGACAGTCTTCTCTAAGTAACTTGAGTTGCAACATCTGATTAATTTCAACCCACTCAACAATGGATCTCTTAATGATTCCAGCCATTTCTCACTTATTCAAAAACATTAGGTGTTATAACAAGTGTTGGTGAGGAGGTTGAGAAATGAAGACACTCATACATTGCTGGTGGGAATACAAAATGGTGCAGTTGCTGTGGAAAACAGTTTGGCAGTTTCTAAGAAAATTAAACACAGAATTACCATATGACCAACTAAGTCTATTCTTAGGTATGTAACCAAAAAAAATCAAAAGCAGCAACTAAAAAAGACATTAATGCAGTGTTATTTACTATAGTGAAAAGGTAGAAACATCCTAAGTGTCCATCAAGAGATGAACAGACATATAAAATGTGGTTTATGTACACAATGTTGTATTATTCATGTATAAAGAAAAATGAAGTCCTGATACATGCTGTGACATGAATGAAACTTGAAAAATTATCCTAAAAGAAATAAATGAAAACGAAATACCAAAGTCGCTGCCATTAAGGTGATTCTGACTCACAACATTTGCCATTCAGTTTCCAATGCTATAAATCTTTACAGAAGCAGATGGCCTCATCTTTCTTCAGCAGAGTGTTGTTGGGTTTGACCCACAAACTTTTGGTTAGCAGTTAAATGCCTTAAACACTACACCACTAAAGCTCCTAAAAGAAATAAGCTAGATGCAAAAGGACAGATAATGTATGATCCCAGTTATATGAAATATATGGCATAAGTAAATCCATGAGACAAAAGAAGATTGGTGGATACCACGATGTAGGGAGAAGGCATCAGAAGAAAATCATCAGTGTCCACCTAATGTTGTTGTTAAGCACATTAAGTTGGCCTCGACTCATAGCAACCCTATGTTTAATAGAACAAAACTGCCCAATCCTGTGACAGCCTCACAATCCTTGCTGTATCTGAGCCTATCATTGCAGCCACTGCGTCAATCCACCTCATTGAGGGCCTTCTCCTTTTTAATTGAGGAGCTCTGGTAGCATAGTGCCTAAGGCACTTGACTGCTAACCAGAAGTCTGGTGGTTCAAACCCACCAGCCACTCCTCGGAAGGAAGGTTGGGCAATCTATTTCCGTAGTGATACTGCCTCGGAAACCCAAGGAGGGGTTGCTGTGAGTCAGGTCCGACTCGACGGCACATAACAACAACAACAACACTTTACCAAGCATGATATCCTTGTTCAGGGAATGGTCCCTTCTGACAATATGACCAAAATAGGTGAGATAAAGTCTGATCATTCTCACTTCCAAGGAGCATTCCAGCTGCACTTCTTTCAGGACAGATTTGTTAGTTCTTCTGGCAGTCCATGGGACTTTCAGCATTCTTCGCCAACACCACAACTCAAAAGCATTAACCCTTCTTCAGTCTTCCTTATTCATTGTCCAGCTCTCACATACAGATAAGATGATGGAAAATACTATGGCTTGGGTAAGGTGGACCTTAATCTTCAAGGAGACATCTTGCTCTTTGGCACTTTAAAGTGATCTTTTTTAACAGATTTGCCCATTGCAATACAAAGTCTGATGTCTTGACTGCTGCTTCCATTGGTGTTGATTGTGGAACGAAGCAAATAATATGAAATCTTTGACAATTTCAGTCTTTTCTCCATTTATCATGATGCTGCTTCTTGGTCCAATTGTGAGGATTTTCATTTTCTTTATGTTGAGATATAAGCCATACTGCAGGCTGTAGTCTTTAATCTTCATCAGTAAGTGCTTCAAATCATCCTCACTATCAGGAAGCAAAGTTGTGTCCTCTGAATATCACAAGTTGTTAATGAGTCTTCCTCCAATATTGATGCCATGCTTTTCTTCATAAAGTCAAGCTTCTCAGAGTATTTGCTAGCATACACATTGAATAAGTATGGTGAAAGGATACAACCCTGATGCACTTCCTTCCTGATTTTTAAACCATGCAGTGTCCCCTTGTTCTGTTTGAATGACAGTCTCTGTTTGAACCTGCACAGGTTCCTCCTGAGCATAATTAAGGATTCTGGAATTCCCATTCTTCTCAGTGTTATCCAAAATTTGTTATGACCCACACAGTCAAATACTTTTGCCCAGTCCATAAAACACAAGTAAACATCTTTCTAGTATTATATGCTTTCAGCCAAGATCCATCTGACATCAGTTATGATATCCCTGGATAAAAGTCCTCTTCTGAATCCAGCTTGTATTTCTGAGATCCCTGTTAATATACAGCTGCAACTGTTTTTGAATTATCGTCAGTAAGATTTTACTTGCATGTGATAGTAATGATATTGTTCAATAATTTCCACATTCTGTTGAATCACCTTTCTTTGGAATGGGTACAAGTATGGATCTCTTCCAGTCAGTTGGCCAACTAGATGTCTTCCAAATTTCTTGGCATGGATGAGTGAGTGCCTCCAGCGTGACATCTGTTTGTTGAAATATCTCAATGGGTATTCCATCAGTTCACTTCTTTCTTCAATACCACTAGTTCTTGATCATATGCCTCCTCCTGAAATGGATGAACATCAACCAATCCTTTTTGGAACAGTGACTGTGTATTGCTTCCATCTACTTTTGATGTTTCTTGCATCTCATTCAATATTTTTCCTATAGAACCTTTAAATATTGCAACTTGAGGCTTGGATTGTTTACTTCAGTTCTTTCAGCTTGAGAAATGCCAAGTGTGTTCTTCCCTTTTGGTTTTCTAACTCCAGGTCTTTAAACATTACACTATAATAATTGACTCTGTCTTCTTGAGCTATTCTTTCAAATCTGTTCAGTTCTTTTATCTTGTCATTTCTTCCATTTGCTTTAGCTATCTCTGCTCAAGGGTAAGTTTCATAGTCTCTTCTGACATCCATGGTCTTTTCTTCCTTTCCTGTCTTTTTAATGATATTTTGCTTTCTTCATGGGTGATGTTCTTGATGTCATCCTACAATTCCTCTGGTTTTCAGTCATTGATGACCAATGCATCAAATCTATTTTTTAGATGATCTCTAAATTCAGGAGGGATATAATCTAGGTCATATTTTGGCTCTCAATGATTTATTTTAATTGTCTTCAACTTCAACTTGAACTTGGATATGAGCTGTTGATGGTTTGTTCCACAATCAGCTCCTGGCCTTGTTTTGGCTGAACATATTGAGCTTCTCCATAGCCTCTTTCCACAGCTGTTGTTGATCTGATTCCTGTGTACTCCATATGGTGAAGTCCAGGCATATAGCCACCATTTATGTTGTTGAAGAAAGGTATTTGCAATGAATAATTTGTTGATTGTGAAAAATTCTATCATGTAATCTCCAGGGTCATTTCTTTCATCAAGGCCATATTTTCCAACTACCAGTGATTCTTCTTTTTTTCCAAATTTTGCATTGCAATCACCAATAGTAATCAACACATCTTGATTGCATGTTTGGTCAATTTCAGACTGCAGAAGTTGGTAAAATTCTTCAGTTTTCTTTTCTTTGGCTTTGGTGGTTGGTGCATAAATTTGAATAATATTATTAACTGGTCTTCCTTGTAGGTGTATGGATATTATTCTATCACTGACAGCATTGTACTTCAGGATAGATCTTGAGAAATTATTTGTGACAATGAATGCCATGCCATTCCTCTTCAATTTGCCATTCCTGGCATAGTAAATAATATGGTTGTCTGATTCAAAATGACCAGTACAAGAACATTTAGCTCACTAATGCCTAGGATTTTGATCTTTAGGCAATGTATTTCATTTTTGATAACTTTCAATTTTCCTACATTGATTCTTCATAATTCCACATCCTGATTATTAATGGATGTCTGAAGCTGTTTCTTCCCATTTTGAGTCATGCACATCAACAAATGGAGGTCCTGAAAGCCTTACTTCATCCACATCATTAAGGTCAACTCTACTCTGAGGAAGTAGCTCTTTCTCAGTAGTATTTTGAGTGTCTTCCAACCTGAAGAGTTCATCTTTGAGCACTATATCAGAAAATGTTTCAGGGTTATTCATAAAGTTTTCCAGGAATATATCAGACAGTGTTTCACTGCTATTCATAAGGTTTTCACAGGCCAGTTCTTTGAGAAGTGGATGGCCCCTTCCTTTTTCCAAGTCTGTCTTAGTCTGGAAGCTCCACTGAAACCATCCACATTCAGTGACCCTGCTGGTATTTGAAATACTAGTGGCATAGCCTCCAGCCTCACAGCAAAATGCAAGCCACCTCAGTATGACAAACTGACAGAGGAGTGGTGGCCACTTGATATTGAGTGACATTTTATGTGAATTATTCCTCAAAAATATATTTTTTTAAAATGAGATGGCTATTGTGTATAAGGCACAGTGCTGAGTGTCAAGGAAACAAAGATAAATAAGAATCGATCTCTTCCTTCAAGGAACTTGCAGTCAAATAAAAGAACAGATCTCCAACACAGTATGATATATGCTTTGTGACAAGATAGAGTTACATTACAAAAGGGACATCATTTTTTGGTGGAGAAGCATATTTAGGGAAAGCTTCTCAGGAGAGGAGATATCTGATCCCAGATTTGGATGAATAAGTAGGAAGTGGACAAGCTGAGCAGTGGCAGTTCCAGGCAGAGAGGCCACTGTGTGCAAAGATGTGGAGATGTTATATAAAAGTGAAAAGGGAACTCTGTCATTTAGGAGGCTAAAGCACAGGGAGTGTGTGGCAAGTTTCCAATGAAAGCAAGCCATTGTCAGTTGGATTGTTAATTCCAGCTAAGAGTGAAATCATATACAGACCATTCAAATGCATGGAGTCATTAAAGGATTTTGATCAGTAGAACAACTTGAACAGATGTTTTTAAGAAAATTTACTCTGGGCTAGTATAAATAAAAACCAAACTCATTCCCATAGAGTCAATTCTGACTCTAGTGACCCCCATTGGGTTCCTGATGTAAATCTTTACAGAAGTAAATTACCCATCTTCCTTCTGCAGAGTGGCTGGTGGGTTTGAACTGCCAACTTTCTGGTGAGCAGTCAAATGTTTTAGGCACTGCACCATCAGAGCTCCTTGGTTCCAGTATAAGTAGTGGTAAATCACATTATACTTATTTCCTATATGTTAAATAATTTGTGATGTATATAAATTATAGGTTTCTTTAAAGTGCTGAACAGCAAAGATATTTCTTTAAAGACTAAGGTGCCCCTAACCCCAGCCAGTGTTTTCAATCACCTCATATGCATGTGAAAGCTGGACAATGAATAAGGAAGACCAAAGAAGAGTTGATGCTTTTGAGTTGTGGTGTTGGTGACAAATATTGAATGTACCATGACTGTGAGAAACTAACAAATCTGTCCAGAAAGAAGTGCAGCTGGAATGCTCCTTGGAAGTGAGAATGGTGAGACTTCGTCTCATCTGCTTTGGTCATGTTGTAAGAAGGGACCATTCCCTGGAGAAGGATATCATGCTGGTAAAGTGGAAGGTAAGCAAAGAAGGGGAAGGTCTTCAACAAGATGGATTGACATGGTGGCTGCAACGAAGGGCTCAGGTATAGCAAAGATTGCACTTTGTTCTGTCGTACATAGGGTCTCAATGAGTTGGCGGCAACTCCACAGCACCTAGTAATAACAATAACATAAATTATAGAATTTGGTCTATTCCAGACATGGCAAATATGTGCTACCAACCCCTCCCCCTGCTTCGTGCAGCTAACAGAGACATTGCTAATTAGTTTTAGCATCTTTTGACTAAATTTAGATGTCAGCTAAAACTCCTTCTCAATCCTACTATTCAGGCATTCACCACCAACTAAATGGAGCCAGCATTGAGTTGAAATGTGTTTTCCATTCTTGGCTGGAACTGATACTGTGGCATGCAAGAGATGGAAGCAGGAATGGGCAGTGGAAGAACAGGGGCAGCTATGAGGCCTAGTGCAGCCACAGCCAAGCCCACAGGTAGAAGAGTCAAAGAGAATAGCCTAGAGTTCTTGTAGCCCTTCAGAGTTGTCCCAAGATGACTCATTCTTCATACGCCCGCATAGGTCAGTCCTTGAATATGGGCTATCCCAAGAACAGTGTGACCTTGGCCTAGGCAGTTTCCTAACACTGAGGCCAGTACTAGTTGCTGTCAACTTATGACAACCTCACGTGTGTCAGAGTAGAACTGTGTTCCATAGGGTTTTCAATGACTGATTTTTCAGAAATAGAGAGCCAGGAGCTTGGGAGGTACTTCTGGATGTATTCGAACCACCAACCTTTTAGTTTATAACTGAATATGTTAACCATTTCCACCACCTGTAGAGCACCAATAACCAAAACCAAACCAAACTCACTGCTGTCGAGTCAGATCTGACTCCTAGCAAACCTCCTTGGGTTTCTGAAGCAGTATCACTGCAAAAGTAGATTGCCCAGTCTTCCTTCCAAGGAGTGCCTGGTGGGTTTGAACCTCCAGCCTTCTGGTTAGCAGTCAAATGCCTTAGGAACTGCACCACCAAAGCTACATCAAATAAATATGCTCCCTTCTACAGCCTTTCCAACTGCTTTCACCAGAGTGGGGAAGATCATGAAGGCTTTTAGAACTTCTCAACCTGCCCAACAGTGGGGGTTTTAATTATATATATGTATTTTTTACTTCATAATTTTTGTTTTCAAGTTTGGGGATCAGCTGAAACTAATTTATAGAGCTCAAATTTACCATTTAACTGCACACATGTAACTTGTTACACTAACTAGACTGCAGTATCTGGATGGTAGAGACCATGAATTAGAATCTTAATGCTTCCTGGCACCACAGTTATGAAACTTCAAGTGATCTTCTCTGGGGTCACACAATACTTAAAGGGCTTAGCATAAATCTGGGCACATAAGCAGTACCCCCAAACCTTCTGTCATTGAGCTAATTGATGAGTTTGCATTAGGGCTGCTCATGGTGCCTCGGCTTCCTGAATACTTTTGGGTAGAGTCTCACCCATCACAGGTAACTTCATCCCTCTTTCTGGGCCAGTCATAATTTATCCCAATCTTCAGAGTAGCTTGTTACCAGTTTTTGGTCTTAGGATAAATGAAATGAATCAAACTGTTCTCTTTAATTCTTTCTGTTGGCTCTCCAGGTGAATTCCTACATAGCACATTATGGCTCTCAGTGGGGTCATAAAAATCATCTTTCAAAATCGACTTTATCCTGTATTGCTGCTATTTCTCAACCAAAAGAAAGAAAAAGAAAACAAAGGAAGAGGACAAAAAAGCATACCAGAAAAATTTGTGGATTGGTCAAAAAATTGATCTTTGTCAAGCTCTGGACTTTAAGTTGGAAGGTTTATATTTCAAGTTCAAAGACCACCTGACTCTGTGATGACCTTGAACATATCACTTCTTCATTTTCTCTGCCTTGGATTCCTTATTGATAAAATGAAGAGATTGGATAAATTCCTCATTTCTCCAAACATTCCTATAATTCCATGTTAGAATTTTCCTACTTTGTCCTATTCTAATGTCAATGCAGATGAAAGAAAAGGACTCATGAGCTAACAGTGCCAAAGACGATGCTTGTCATGAACCATCTGATTATTCACATTGGGTCATTCCTGACTGCACAGGACAAAAGGAATTGTACTTTCTTTCTTGTGTCTTCCATGCCTCTCTTCACCCATGGGAATGCTGCAAGGCTGCTCATGGTATATATATGAGACAAATAACTGTCTAGACCCGAGAATCTATCTGTAATTCTATTCATTGGCAATATTTGATACTGCATTTTATTGAACAGGCAGACAGGAATAATCCAAATTATTAGATTTTGAATTATGGTTTGTTAAATAATTTTGCTTTTGTTTTGGTCCACCTAAACTCCTCCTCTCCCCTAATCCAACCTTAATTCCTAATGTTTCTATCTTCACTTATTCTGATAAAAACTTTAGTTTATTAAGGATCATTTTCTTCAGCTAAACTTAAATTGTTGTTCAGCCTAACTAGAAGTAAATGTTTTTTAGCAGTAGATCTGTAAGTCATGTTTTTTTCATTAGTGCATTCATTCTTTCATTTAGTCATTTAATCAATCTTTACCAATAATATTATATTGCATATTTAACAAAACATACACTGTCCCTGCCATCACAGAGCATACTCTCTAGCATGGAAGACAGATGATTTAACAAGTGCTTTCAATTAAGGCTGCTATGCGCCTTGGCAAAGGATGTGCAAGAAGCTACAAGATCATATAACAAGAGCCATCAGATAAGGTTTCTCAAAGGAAATTACATTAATTATGCAGAAATGGTCATAGTTGGTCAAGTGAAGAATAGGAAAGATTGGAATAAAGAAAAGTGTGGTGCATCAAAGGAGCTGGAAGAAGTTAACATGGCTGAACCATTTGGTGGAAAGAGGAGAAGCAGGAAGGGAGGATGAGAAGATGGGTAGCTCACCCAGGAAAGATTTGTAAGACATGGTGAGATACCAGAGCTTCATCTTTAGTGCAATGAGAAATCATTAAGTGATTCAAGCATAGGAAGTAGTTTATACTTTAAGATAATTGTTTTTCCTGAAGTATGGAGATAGGTTGAAGAGCAGCATTGACATCATGGAGACTAATTAAAAAAAAAAAAAACACTGTCATCAAATTGATTCCAACTGACAGCAACCCAATAAGACAGAGTAGAACTGCCCTATAGGGTTTTTAGTGCTTTAAATCTTTAAAGAAGCAGACTGATTCATTTTTTTCCTATGGAGCAGCTAGTGGGCTCAAACTGCTGAGATTTTGGTTAGTAGACCTAATTTAATTGGAAGCCGGGTAGGAGCCTGTTATAGGATTCCAGCTGTAGTAAGCTAATAACAATGGTGATGGTGTAGAAAACTTTAAGGGATAGTTAATAGGTAGACATTGAAGGAAAAAAAATGATTGAATCTTTAAGAAGTTGATTGATAACTGTGAGTGGGAAGAGTTAAGAAATTACTACCAGGTGTTTGACTTGGGAAAATAAGTGGAAATCAAACTAGGTTTGGCACGGAGAGAGGGAGATGACAAGTTTTGAATATGCTCAGCTTGGTCAGTGCAAGAAAGTAAGTGGAGATATCCAGGGGGCAGCTGGTAAATAGATCTGTTCCTGGGATGATATATATACTTTAAGATTAAAAATATGTGGGTTTTTACAGAACAGGATGAGCAACAATGTGATTATGTTGGAGAGAATGTATTCAAGAAGGTAAGAGGACCTTGGGCTAGTTTGGTTTGGTCAGGACTGAAGGGTTTCCTGAGACATGGTCACCCTACATAGGATAGGCAGATCACTGATTATCAGAAGAGGGACCAGTATCAAATATTGGGAAGGAAAAACCAGGAAGGTAGGAATGAAACCAGAAGAACTGAATGTCATGAAGAGTAAAATAGGAGAGAGTTTTAAGAAGGAAAGATTAAATTGGCATAACACAGTACACAAAAATCTTGTTCCAAACCTACTTTGGTGAGTAGTGACTGGTATCTTAAAAGCTTTCAAGCAGCCATCTAATATACACCTGAAGCAAAGGAAAATGAAGAAAATCAAGGCATCTGGAAACAATTAGTCCAAGGATATGATGGACCCTGAGACCAGAAGAACTAGATGGTGCCCAGCTACCAATGTCAACCACTCAGAAAGGAATCAAACCTGGAGATCCTGGATAGAGTGGAAGGAAAGATGTGGAACAGAATCCTAAAACACAAAAATGACCAGAATTACTGGTCGGATAGTGTCTGGTGGATCCCCCAAGACTATGGCCCTGGGTTACCCATTGGGTCTAGAATTTGACTCACTCATGGATTAGCTCTTAGCCCAACAGTGGAAAGGTCTACATGCAGAGCACCTATCCCAAGGCAATGCACCCAGCTACTCTAGGGAGATACACTCCTTAGAGCAGTTGGTCATAGGACGCCAGAGGGACAGCATTCACATACAGAGAAAGCTGGACAGATAGGAGTGCATCATAGTTAAGAAGGACACTGGGAGGGGGTAGTCGCAGGGATGGGAGGGAAGAGACTTTGTTATGGTCAGGGATGGTAATTGGGGCATGATATCAAGTGCATACGAACTGTTGAATGTAAAACAAATTTTGCTGTGTAAATTTGCACCTAAAACACAGTAAAATTAAAAAAAAAAAAAAAGAAGGAAAGATTAGTGAACAGTGTCTAATATTCCTCAGAGGTCAAATAATAAAAAGACTGAAAAGAAATGAATATTTGGTTTAGTGACAAATACATAGGCTGAAGAGTGTGATTAAGTATGAAGGAAGAGAAAGGCATGGAAGGAAGATATTTTCATTGGTTCCTTTGGAAGGAGAGGAATGGAGAGGAAAGCAGTAGAAAATATTAACTTAAAAAACTTCGTATTATTTGACCCTCTATTACTTTAATAATTAAAAAAAGTCCAAATGAAAGAATAAATAAGGTGAAAAAGCAGGGATAGCAGTTATAAACTATATTTCTAATAAATTTGTCTAATAAGTGTAAAGGTTTTAATAGGATTTTGTGGTCAAACAAAAGAACCAAAGTACAATACAAAGAAAAACAACAACACAAACATCAACAAGTAATTTTTCATTTTTCACATTTGATTCAAATTTTACTAATCCACCAACGTAGCTTTTTTTTTTTTCAAAAAATTTTTCACTGTCAAGAAAAGAAGGAAGATCAGATTGACAAAAGAAAATAAAACCCAATGCCATCAAGTTGATTCCAACTGATAATAATGATCCCACTTGTTACATAGTTGTACAGCTCCATAGGGTTTTCTTGGCTGTAATCTTTACAGAAACATATCATCAAATCTTTCTTCCACAGTACTGCTGGGTGGATTTGATCTGCCAAACTTTAGGTTAGCAGTCAAGAGCAAACTGTTTACAAATATATAATAAACTTCTCATCCAATTGCCAAAATCATTTTGGAAGTTATATTTGCATTACTTGATTTCTCTTGTCTGATTTCACATTTTAAAGATTGTTTCTGGAACTCTAATCTAGACTGATTTTGCATTATCATGGCAGCCTGAAATATAATCTTAATGAGGTACACCCCAAAAGGGCCTACTAAGGAGGTAAGTCAGCAGCCTCTATTTAACTAAGCATTCTACCCAACCTATATAACTTCAAGGATAGCCTAACTTTTGAATGAGATAGGACCTCTCACTCAGGCCCAAATACTGGGCATCATCCTTAAGCCCAAATTGGGGGAGAAGGTTTAAGTTGAAAGAAACTACTTTCTTAAGCCATGTTTTAAAAGGTTTTTTTTTTTTTTTTTTTTTTTTCAAAGATGAAAACAGTTGGTGTTTTGTCAATCTCCCAGAACAACTTGAAAAACAATTTTTTTTGCTGTATAAGTGTGTTTGGAGTAAAAGGGGAAAAAAAAAAAATCTTTTGAAATCAGGAATGAAAGACACTATTGTACACTTGGCAACTGCTGGAACTTTGAAAAGAATGGAACAAAACACAGGAAGAAAAGAATCCCAGTACCTTAGTAGTAGAAAATCCTCATGTTCTTTTAGTGAAATACTTGATGATATTTTCCTTTAAAATTTTATTCAGTGAAATATGAAGTCAAATGTCCTCTTTGATCACAACAATGCATCATATAATCTAAGGTGCCTCTTTTCTATCAGAAACTTTCCTCTAATTACCAACCAGCCCACATACTTTGGTTGAAATTTCTAATGTTCACAAGTGAGGGAGCTAAGAAGTTTTTAGGACATATTCAAACAATAAGCAATACAACAAATGAAAATCAGTGTAATGAGAAATAATGGAAGAATGAAGAATAAATATAGTGAATAGCTATATATGAGGCCATCTTTCTCAGTCGATTATCCTACCACCTGCTTCTTAGGAAAACTAGAAGCTGTCAAGGGAGAAAGGAGCCCTGGTGGCAGTGATTAAAATTGTGGTACAAATGGTAGCCCACTGAGCTGCTAACTTAAAGGTCAGTGGATTGAACCCACCAGATACTCCATGGGAGAAAGACGTAGCAGTCTGATTCCATAAAGATTTCAGCCTTGAAAACCCTATGGGGAAGTTGTACTCTGTCCTAAAGTGTTGCTATGAGTTAGAATCAATTTGATAGCAATGGGTTTGTTTTTAATTTCTGTTCAAAGGTGAATTAGCTTAGCTTTCCTAGCTGCTACCTCTCAATTCAGACCCTCACCCAGCTTTCCTGTTCTCACTCTGTCCCATGGACAGAAGTGGCATTCTTCTGCTCTTCTGCACAAGGCCAACTCCTTGATCCATTGTATTCCTTCTTCTTCTTCAAAGATTTTGCTCCATCACTTATTTCAATATTATCTTTAACCTTTAACCAGTAAGCCAGTTGCTGTGGAGTTGATTCTGATTCATGATGACCTCACAAATGTCTAGTAGAAGTATACCCCATAGTGTTTTCAGTGACTGATTGTTCAGAAGTAGATGACCAGACTTTCTTCCAAGGGACTTCTTGGCAGACTCAAACCTCCAACCTTTAGGTTATCACCTCAGTAGGCTACCATTTGCACCACCCAAAGATTCTCATCTCTTTAGCCACTTCTTTTTCTTAATTGGGTACTAACATATTCAAGTTTCCCACCATCTCATTTTCCCCAATCCTCTTCAACCATGTTATACCCCAAACTCCCTTCTTATCTTTCTCTTTTTCACCACCATATTGTTTCAGAGTTGTCTTCTCACTTCTCCAGTTCCCTTCTGCCCATTTAATTATCTCTGAATCCTATCCCTAATGTCAACTGAATGCACACTCTTCTCATTTCACTGGTAACCTCTTAACTGCTTAATGTAATAGGGATATTTTGTTCCTGTAAACACCTTTCTATGCTTAAACTCCAATTACAATTCCCTATTCAAAGTCTGTCTGCCTCTCTTTGTATTCTATACCATCACAATTCCAGTTTGTCTCTTGTTGCTGTTGTTATGTGCCTTCAAGTTGGACTCGACTCATAGTGACCCCTCCTTGGGTTTCTGAGGCAGTATCACTACGGAAATAGATTGCCCCATCTTCCTTCTGAGGAGTGGCTGGTGGGTTTGTCTCTTACTCTTCTGATAATTCTAAGCTTCCATGAAGACTCCTTTTATTTTATAAATCCCATCCCAGCCACTGTTCTTCATTGTACACTCCCTCTGGGCAATCTCATCATCCATTCCAGTGGCTCCAGACCTAGATGTGTCTGCCTATAGAAAACCCCACCAGAATGTCTCACAAACAATTTAGAAGCAGTATATCCAAATCTAAACTCAATTACTTTTCTCTACTTACTTCCAACTCAACATATTTCTCTTCCAGGATATTCTCCATTCCTCATTAAAAGACACCATTGTTGTCTTATCCAGAAACCTGAGAGTCACTGAAATTTCCTCTCTCAACTCCACTTACCCTAATTCTTCTTCTTGAACAGATATCCATTCAATCCTGCTGTCTCTACTTGCTACATAGTTTTCCAATTCAACTACTTTCTCCATCTCCACTACCACAGGGCTTCAAACTGGTTCATTCCAGTTCAACTCCCTCCTGAGATTTTGCATTTCCACTCCAGGTATACTGAAGTAGAATCTATAGTTTAGTAAGATCCCCAGGTGATTCTTCTAGGTCCCCAGGTAATTATATACACATAAGAATCACCTGGGATTCTTGTTAAACTGTAGATTCTGACTCAGTATATCTGGATTGGAAATGCAAATTCTCAACATGGGTTCAAATAAGAATGAATTGGTTCAAACCCCTGAGCTATCATCATCATATTTTTCCTGGGCTACTACAGCAGTCTCCTTTCAGTCTTGTTCCTTTTTAATTTACCACACTGTAAACCACAGCATAACTTAAAGGGTTCCTTAAGACCTGTCCTTTGTCCAGATATCTATCTTAACTTATACCACCATCCTCCTTGTACTGTTATAAAATTTTGAAATTCTCCTTGTTGTGAATTCTTTTCTCTCTAGCTGCCTATTTGCCTCTTTATAGTCCTTAGAGTCCCTTCTTCCAGGACATCTTCCCTTGCCTCTGTACGAAGTCAAATAAGGAGAGGGGTGTTCACCCCTCATTACTCCCATGTACTCTCAAGCCCTCTGTTCTTCCTCTGCACATTTATAGTCAGCCCTTAATTGTCTGGACTTCTCTGCTGAAGTATATGTTCAGAAAGGACAAGAATAAATATTTAACCTCTTTTCCAAGGTATCTCCTGAGACTTGAACAGCATCATATTCATTGAAGTTGTTCATTTGGTGAAATGATGAGTAAATGAATGTACTACCTTGTTTGCTGAAAGTGAGGAGGACTTGAGCCATTTACTGATGAAGATCAAAGGCTACAGACTTCATTCAGTATGGTTTACACTTCAACATAAAGAAAACCAAAATCTTTACAACTGGAACAATAAACAACATCATGATAAACAGAGAAAAGATTGAAGTTGTCAAGAATTTAATTTTACTTGGATCCACAATCCCATGAAAGAAGCTGTTAAGAAATCAAAAGGCCTCTTTGAAGTGTTATAAAGAAAAGATATTATTTTGAAGATTAAGGTATGTCTGATCCAAGCCATGTGTTCTGGTTACCTAGTATTGTTGTGATAGGAATATACCACAAATGGGATGGCTTGAAAAAACAGGAGTTCATTTTCTTACAGTTTGGAGGCTTTAAGTCTCAGTCAAAGTACCAGGCTCTAGGGGCTGGGTGAAAGCCCCTCAACCTTGGGCTTCAGCTCTGCTTCCTTTTCCTGGCCCACTAAAGCTAAAGGCTTTTCTTTACTCAGACAGCTACTGGCTGCTGAGACTGATGAGCCCAAGATTGATGAGTAAAAAGGCATGGTCCCAATGTTACCAAACCACATGGCAGACCATTAATTCAAGTCCATTGAAAGTCCCAAGGTTGGCAGAGCTTGCCAGGCTGCTGAACAACAACACATCTACATGCAGGATTCAAGCATGCCATAAGCTAGAGAC
The DNA here is from genome assembly GCF_000298275.1 of Orycteropus afer afer. Taxonomy (NCBI): domain Eukaryota; kingdom Metazoa; phylum Chordata; class Mammalia; order Tubulidentata; family Orycteropodidae; genus Orycteropus; species Orycteropus afer. Next base: position 11,967,111 of record NW_006921643.1, on the reverse strand, counting down.
CGTTCCCCAAGGCTTCTCCTTATATACAGGAGCAGACCACATCCATAAGGCAGCTAGCTACTCAGCTGCTCACAGTAGATTCCACCATGGAGTTGATTACCAGTCTCATCATGGAGAATACCACATCCAGCTGCCCAGCTACTCAACCAGGCCTAGCCAAGTTGACACACAAATTTATCACCATACCATGGTATTTTCAATCCTCTCATGTGCATGAGAAAGCTAGACAATGACTAAGGAAGACCAAAGAATTGATGACTTTGAATTATGGTGTTGGCAAAATATATTTAATGCACTATGGATTTCCAGAAGAATAAACAAATCTTTTTGGAAGAAGTACAGCCAGAATGCTCCTTAGAATCAAAGATGGCAAGATTTCATTTATTGTACTTTTGAATGTGTTATCAGGAAGGACTGTCCCTGGAGAAAGACATTATGCTTTGCAAAGTAGAGGGTAAGCAAAAAGTGGAAGACTCTCAATGAGATAAATTGACACAGTGGCTGTAACAAGGGGCTTAAACATAGCAACTACTGTGAGGAAGGTGCAGGACCAGGCAGTGTTTCATTTTGTTTTACAAAGGGTTGCTATGAGTCAGAATGGACTTGATGGCACCTAACAAGAACTAAAAAACAATTTTCAAAAAACAATTTGCTCATGGAACAATTGTGTTTGGTCCAAGCCATCCTATTACTAAAATAAAATAATTGAAATATTTTCTGATTTTCAAAAACTTAAGGCTTTACTTTTCTCAAGCTCAAACACATCTTAAGTCTTTTGCATCTGCTATTAACCACACAGAGGAGCCCTGGTGGTTTGATGATTGCATGTTCACTTGCTAACCAAAAAGTTGATGGTTCAAATCCATCCAGCAGCTCCACAGGAGAAAAATCTTGGCAATCTGCTACCATAAAGTTTACAAACAAGGAAACCTTATGGAAAGTTCTACTCTGTCACATGGAGTCACTATGAGTTGGAATCAATTCTATAACACTCCACAACAACAACAATTAACTATGCATACTAGCCTCTACAAGGGCCCTTGATATCTGAAACAAGTCTGAGTATCTCAGCTTGTGCTGTTTCCCTTACTCTTCCTTTTCTGTCTGGAATATCATCACACCCTGTCCAGGACCCTCCTCTCCATCCCCCACATACAGATTTTACTCTGCAGCAAGGAATCTGGTGAAGGAAGCCAATAAGTATAGAAATCCAGTCTTAAACCCTAGTCCTGGAGCAAGGTTGCAGAGAACCCAAAGGAAGGGGTGACTTTCTGTAATTTGTGTATGCAGATGGAGTACCTTTTTCTATTTGCATAAAGACTACCCAAGTGCTAACAGATGACCCAGTACCAATTTACCCCTAATTTCTTGAATTCCCAGTTTAAGAGTCACCTTGATCCATGGAAATGGACAAAGAGTTATTTCCAAACTCTTTTCTACCCTAGTTTCTAAGGTGGATGGTCCAAAAGTTTGAGCCAATTGACTATGATAAAGTCTTGCTATTTCAACACATTTAAATCAGTCATAGTTAAGTGCTTTAGTTATGAGTTAAAATTCCATGTCCTTCTCCATGAAAACATCCCTCAGCATTCCCAGTTGGCAGTTTTAGTAAAGAAATGACTTGTTCTGTAGCAAAGGCAGCCAAAATATTTGCTTACTGATTTGTGAGTGGAATGATCTGTAAATTCTGAGACATTTCACAGGTAGGATGAAAGGAACAACAGTGGCCTTAGCCCTAGGAATTTAGCTAAGCGGCCCAGCAAGTTGAGAATGTGTCCAGCCTGCTTTAAGAATGATCTAACCATGACTATAAGGAGTTCTGGTCATATAGTGGTTAAAACATTTTGCTGCTAACCAAAAAGCTGGTGGTTCAAACCCACCAGCTGTTCCACTTCTGTACAGATTTACAGCTTTGGAAACCCAATGGAGGTCACTATGAGTCAGAGTCAACTTGCTGGCAGTGAGTTTGGTTTGGAAACAACTCTGTTTTCCTGTTCACCAAATAAAGAGCAAACTATGTTTGTTAGTTTGCTTTTTCTCCCTTTCATTGTGGTAAAACATATACATGAGAAAATATACTCCATCTTAACAAATTCTACATATACAATTCAGCAACACTGATTGCATTCTTCAAGTTATACACTCATTTTCATTATCCTTTTCCAAATTATTCCACCACCATTAAAATAAACTTAATGCCTCATAAGCAAAGTCTCCCCCCTGCCTCTTTCCACCCACCCCTGATAACCACTTACAATCTTCAGTTTTTATATTGTTGTTGTTGTTGTTTTGTGCCGTGGAGTCAGCCCTGACTCATAGCGACCCCTCCTTGGGTTTCCGAGGCAGTATCACTACGGAAGTAGGATTACCCAACCTTCCTTCCGAGGAGTGGCTGGTGGGTTTGAACCGCCAGCCTTCTGGTTAGCAGTCAAGTGCTTTAGCCACTATGCTACCAGAGCTCCCTCAGTTTTTATATAGCTGCTTATTTTACATAAGTGAGATCATACAATATTTGCCCATTTGTGACTGACTATTTTCACTCAGGATGATGTTTTCAAGGTTCATTCATGTTGTGGCATTCATCAGGACTTCATTGCTCTTTATGGCTGAGTAGGTTTTTTTTTTTTTTTTTTTTTCCTTGCAGTGATTGTATAGATTTTTGTTTTTCATCTTTTATTACTTGAATGAATTTTCTAAATTGTGCTTCTCAGGATGTTAATACTCTGCAATGTTCTCTCAATTTCCTGGAGAATTCACACATCCATCATAAGATTTCTTTTTCACCCCATAGTATGAGATCTAACTAAGTGACATTTCAAATGTTTAATGTCTCTAAAAACCAGCAATTCATTCTCTCTATTTAATGGTCTGGAGCTCTGGTAGCATAGTGCCTAAGGCACTTGACTGTTAACCGGAATGCTGGTGGTTCAAACCCACCAGCCACTCCTCATAAGGAAGGATGGGCAACCTGCTTCCATAGTGATACCTCCTCGGAAACCCAAGGTGGGATTGCTATGGGTCAGGTCGGAGTCGACGGCACATAACAACAACAACATTTAATGGGCAGATGCTTAGCTTTGGGTATCCAGGCAAGATCGAGTTTAACAGCTAGCCTAAGCTAGGAGGATTATTATGAAGGCACTGAATTTGATGGTCTAGTCCTGGCTAGGAAGGAAGTTTTTTGTCTATTTGTTTTTAATTTTAAGGTTTTATTTTTCCCTCAAATTTTCTGTTAACAATAATTAGCTTTTCTTCTCCCTCTCCTAATTTTAAGATCTCCTCTAGGTTTCTGGAAGGAGGGTTGGGCAATCCTACTTCCGTAGTGATACTGCCTCGGAAACCCAAGGAGGGGTTGCTATGAGTCGGGGCCGACTCGACGGCACATAACAACAACAACAACAACAACAACTAGGTTTCTGGAGTTTTCAAACTTTGCTATATTATTAGAATCATCATGGGGGTGGGGGGGATAATGTAGTTTAAAAATACTGATGCCCAGTGCACATCCTAGACTAATTATTTCAGAATTTCAGGTGTTGGGGCTCAAATATTAACAGTTGTTATTTGTTGTTTACCAGCTGTTATAATGGGCAGCTGTGTTTGAGAACCAATGCCTTAGATCATTCTTACCCAACCTAGTTAGAACCCTTTAGCAGCTCCTTCCTTCCATCAATTCTACACAGTTGGGTCTCATAAGCAAACATCTTACCTACTTTTAGCAAGACTGTCACCTCTCTAATATTCTACTGCATCCATCTTCTTTATTATAACTCATGAGTAGAATAATTGTTTTTATAAAAGAACACACTGAATTCAAACAATAGAATCCTTTATATTTGGGCAAGGAGAATACTTCATCTTTACTTAACCAATTAGTTCCTTAATTGGCCAGTTCTTGTAGTTAAATCTATCATGTTGATCTTGAACATTTTTAATAAGTAGATTTATATTAGAGACCAAGTGTTAAAATTGTTTAAACTTGAAAGGCCCAGTTTGCAATGAAATAAAACAGATTTTGGTGGATGTGACTGAGCTGCCAATAAGGATTAATTGAAACTCAAATATTCTTTATTGTTCCTTAATTATGTAATTGTTATTCATCCAACCCTCTTGTTTTTACATGTTAAATAATCACACTTGTATTTCATCCTAGCCTCTCTGTTTGGTTAACCAATTAATTAAGGATGGGGATATTCTGCATTGATTAGCATTCTAATGAGCAGTTTGAATCCCTTGGCCCAAACATCTACATATGTTCAGTTTTCAAGCTCAGCTTTATTCCCTTTTAAGTGATTATCATCCTTAATTGCAGACACTAGAAACTGAAAAAAACATGCCCTTCAACAAGCAGTTCATCCACCTCATTAAAACTGCCCACTGAAGTCTCAGCTCAAGTGTACCAGGGCTTTGAGGACCACCAGTTCATTCCAGTTAGACCTTCTGCTGAGAAGTTGCATTTCAACTCAAGATATACTAAATCAGAATCTACGTTTTAAGAAAATCCTTGGTGAGTCATGTATACTGGTTTGAAGCCCCAGTTGTTATAACCATTAGAAAGTAATTACACATGGTCAAAGCAGGATAGAAATCACCCTTAACTCAGAGTTGCCTTGGCCTGGGCTGTTCTTGTCCTGGAGTGTCCAAGGACCAGCAACTTTGCAGCAGTTTCTACGGTCAGGGGATCATGCAAATCAGATTTGTTTTTCTTTTCCAAAAGGCCTATTATCCAAATCCATAATAGACATTTATTGTGTCAAATTGCATCAGATATTAAAAATCAGTACATTGTCTCTGAGACAATTACATATCTATGTTTTAAAGAAGGAGCTCTGGTTGCACAATGGTTAAGCACTCAGCAACTAATCAAAAGGTCTGAGGTTTAAACCCACCGGGCATTCTGTGAGAGAAAAGATTTGTAAGATTACATCATCTCCTCTACAGATTACAGCCTAGCACATATTGGAGAAATTCTAGTCTCTCATATAGGGTCACTATGTGTCAAAATCAACTTAAAAGCACACGATAACAAAAACAACATGTTTTAAAGTGCCTCTGGAACATACATTACATTCAATTAACCACAGCAAGTCAAATACTGGTAAAAAAGAGCTCTCTGGTACCTCACTGGAGGAAAATGATGTTAATCAATAGAGTGGTGGGTAGAAGAATGTTTTTCATAATCTGCTTTAGCTCTGAGAGCCTACCTTTGCTCACTTAGTTCAGTTTAAGTATCACTTCAGCCCAGACATGGAACCAGGCTCCATATCAGGATTTAAACACACTTAAACAACTCACCAAGATCTACACTTAGAAATGTGGAGTGTGTTTACATTGCAAAATTATAAACATCTGCTTTTAGAACATTTCTTTCTATTTTCACCAACTTGGCTTCCATCCTAAAGGAAAAGAAAGCTAAACACCATGGCTTTGAACCAGTTCAAACAAGTTCAGTCATCACTGATGAGCCAAAAGCAGAGCAGACACAAATTTTAAATTTTGGGAGATTCAGAATGCGAACTGGAATGTTAACTAGAAAAATTACTAGTCTATGCCCTGAAATAGGAGATTCAGAAGAGATATAATGAGCCCTTTCAAGAGCTTGATACATGACATTGGATTATTGCCAGGACTGTGGAGAGCAGGACATAGTCAGCCACCATCTTGGAGCCGGTCAAGAGATTTGGTTGCTAGGCAATATGCATAGCACCCTTGTTTTCTGTAAGGAAGATGAAGTTTCTAGCAGGAAAATTTGAGTCCTTTATGGTGTTGTTCTGTTGGCAGTGAATGAACCAGGCTGAACCAGTTCAAAACCAAAAAAAAAAAAAAACTCATTGCCATCAGGTCGGTTCTGACTCATAGCGACCCTCCTTGGGTTTCTGAGGTAGTATCACTACTGAAGTAGATTGTCCAATTTTTCTTCCAAGGAGTGGTTGGTGGGTTTGAACCACCAGGCTTCTGATTAGCAGTCAAATGCCTTAGGCACTACGCCACCAGAGCCCCAAAGCATTGCATAAAACATCCTTCCCTTTTTCTGTTACTATTCAGAACAAATGAGGCTTCTCTTTGTTCCACCATCTCCTAATCTAGACCCAACCCTGAAGCCACACCCAAATGGCCCTTTCTACAATGTTTTCCTAAACAGAGAATCTTTTTTTTACTGAGGTAATCTGATACTATTTTAAAGCTGCATAGAGTAAATTTAAATATTTTCCCCAAGGTACTACAACTAAAAATTTATAAAGTTAGGATCCAAACCCACATTTTTTTTTTTTTTCCTGACTGAAGGGTACAAATTCTTAGTTACTACATTGACTGCTATCCAGAAGGTTGACAATTCAAAACCACCAGCCACCAGACCTCCATGGAAGGAAGATGGGGCAGTCTACTTCCACAGAGATGTACTTCCTTGGAAACCCAATGGGGTTTGCTATTAGTCAGAACCAACTTGATAACAGTGAGGTTTTTTTTTTTTTTTTGGTTTATATTGGGCTTATTTTTTAAAAAATTGAGAATATTCACTAAACATTCATTACATATCAGTCTCCATGGCATACCATTTTCTTTAGCTACTCTTTGTTCAAGAGCAAGTTTCAGAGTCTCATCTGACATCCATTTTCATCTTTTCTTCCTGTCCTGTCTTTTTAATGACCTTTTGCTTTCCTCATGGATGATATTCTTCTTGTTATCTCATGATTCCTCTAGTTTTTGGTCATTGGTGTTCAAAGCATCAAATCTATTCTTTAGATGGTCTCTAAATTCAGGAGGGATTAATCTAGGTCATATTTTGGCTCTCATGGACTTGTTTTAATTGTCCTCAGTTTCAATTTGAACTTGCATATGAGTAGTTGATGGTCTGTTCCATAGTTAGCTCTTGGCCTTGTTTTGGCTCAGGTGTTGAGCTTCTCCATCACCTTTCCACAGATATAGTCGATCTGATTCCTGTGTACTCCATCTGGCAAAGTGCATGTGTATGTTGTTGTTGTTGTTGTTATTTGCCATCAAGTTGGCCCTGACTCATAGCGACCCCTCCTTGGGTTTCCGAGGCAGTATCACTACGGAA
>NW_006921643.1:11956926-11959566 GCF_000298275.1 Orycteropus afer afer | reverse complement strand
TCTTCAATTTACCATTCCTGGCATAGTAGATCATATGGTTGTCTGATATAAAATGGCCAAAACCAGTCCTTTTCAGATTATTAATGCCTAGGATATTCATCTTTACACATTCTTCTTCATTTTTGACAACTTCCAATTTCCCTAGATTAATCCTTCATATATTCAATGTTCCAATTATTAATGGATATTTACAGCTGTTTCTTGTCATTTTAAGTCATACGACATCAGCAAATGGAGGTTATGAAAGCTTTGCTCTATCCACATCCTGAGGGTCAACCCTAGTCTGAGGAAGCAGCTCTTCCCCAGTTGTGTTTTGTGTGCCTTCTGACCTGAGGGGCTCATCTTCCAGCACAATATCGGACAGTGTTTCAGGGCTATTCATAAAGTTTTCCAGTAATATGTAAGACAATGTTTCAGTGCTACTCATAAGGTTTTCACCAGCCAGTTCTTTGAGAAGTGGATGGCCCCTTCCTTCTTCCAAGTATGTCTTAGTCTGGAAGCTCTGTCCACCATGGAAGAAATAGAAGAAATGTCCACCATGGAAGAAATGGAAGAAATGATAAGATAAAAGAGTTGAACATAAAATTTCAAAGAACAGTTTGAGAAGACAAAGACAATTATTACAATGAAATGTGCAAAGACCTGGAGTTAGAAAAACACAAAGAAGAACGTGCTTGGCATTTCTCAAGCTGAAAGAACTGAAGAAAAAGTTCAAGTCTCATGCTGCAATATTAAAGGATTCTATGGGAAAAATATTGAATAATGCAGGAAACATCAAAAGAAAATTAAAGGAATATACAGAGTCATTGTACCAAAAAGTACTACTCAATGATCATACATTTCAGGAGGTTGTATGTGATCAAGAACCAAAGGTAATGAAGGAAGAAGCTGAAGCTGCTCTGAAGGAATTGGTGAAAAACAAGGCTCCAATAACTGACAGAGTAACAATTGAGATGTTTCAACAAACAGATGCCATGCTAGAGGCAGTCACTCATCTATGCCAAGAAATTTGGAAGGCAACTACCTTGCCAACTGACTGGAAGAGATCCATATTTGTACCCATTCCAAAGAAAGGTGATCTCGAAGAATGTGGAAATTATCAAACAATATCACGAATATCACATGCAAGTAAAATCTTGCTAAAGATCATTCACAAAACAGTTGTAGCAGTATATTGACAGAGAACTTCCAGAAATGCAAGCTGGATTCAGAAGAGGATATGGAATCCAGGATATCATTGCTGATGTCAGATGGGCCTTGGCTGAAAACAAAGAATACCAAAAAGATGCTTACTTGTGTTTTATTGACTATGCAAAAGCATTCAACTGTGTGGATCATAAAAAATTATGGATAACATTGAGAAGAATGAGAATTCTAGAACACTTAATTGTTCTTGTGAGGAAATTGTGCATATACCATGAGGCTGTCATTCGACAAGAACAAGGAGATACTGCATGACTTAAAATCAGGAAAGGTGTGCATCAGGGTTGTATCCTTTCATCATATTTATTCAGTCTGTATGCTGAGCAAATAATCTGAGAAGCTAAACTGTCTGAAGAAGAATGCAGCATCAGGATTGGAAAAAGACTCACTAACAACCTGCAATATACAGATAACACAACTTGGCTTGCTGAAAGTGAAGATAACTTGAAGCGCTTGTTGATGAAGATTAAAGAATACAGTATGAAGTGTGGATTACACCTCAACATAAAGAAAATAAAAATCCTCACAAATGGACCAATAAACAACATCACAAAAAAATGGAGAAATGATTAAACTTGTCAGCGATTTCATATTACTTGGTTCCACAATCAACACCAATGGAAGCATCAGTCAAGACATAAGAAGATGTATTGCAATGGGCAAATCTACTGCAAAAGACCTCTTTCAAGTGCTGAAGAGCAAAGATCTTTGAAGACTAAGTTGAACCTAACCCAAGCCATTGTATTTTCAATCATTTCATATGCATGTGGGAGCTGGACAATGAATAAGAAAGACCAAAGAAGAGTTGATGATTTTGAGTTGTGGTCTTGGTGAGGAATACTGAAAGTACCATGGACTGCCAGAAGAACTAACAAATTTCTCCTGGGAGAAATGCAACCAGAATGCTCATTGGAAGCGAGAATGACCAGACTTCGTTTGACCTATTTTGGTCATGTTGTCAGAAGGGAAAATTCCCTGGAGAAGGATATCATGCTTGGTAAAGTGTAATGTCAATGGAAAATGGGAAGGCCTTCAACACTGTAGCTGCAACAATAGGCTCAGATACAGCAAGGATTGTGAGGCTGGCACAGGATAGGGCAGTGTTTCAGTTTGTTGCATATAGGGTCGCTATGAGTCAGGACAGACTCAGTGGCACCTAACAACAACCACAAACATGGTATACCAGGATGGCTTTCATGTTGCTGTGATGTTGGCTTCTTGATGTTAGATGCCATTGAGTCATGTCTGACTCATAGTGACCCTATGCACAACACAACGAAACACTGCCCAATCCTGCACCAGCTCCATGATCCTTGCTATACTTGAGCACATCATTACAGCCACTGTGTCAATCCATCTCTTTGAGGGCCTTCCTCTCTTTCATTGACCCTCCACTTTACCAAGCATGACATCCTTCTCCAGGGAATGGTCCCTTCT
>NW_006921643.1:11946978-11956618 GCF_000298275.1 Orycteropus afer afer | reverse complement strand
ATGGCTTGTATCAGGCACGCCTTAGTCCTCAAGGAGACATTCTTCCTCCTCAGCACTTGAAAGAGGTCCTTTGCAGCCAACTTGCCCAATATGCCGTCTAATGTCCTGACTACTGCTTCTATTGGTGACAATTGTAGAACCAAGCAATGGAAAGTCTTTGACAACTTCAATCTTTTCTCCATTTATCATGATGCTGCTTATAGGTCCAGTTGTGAGGACTTTTGTTTTCTTAATATTGAGATGTAATCCACTGCAGACTGAATTCTTCAATTTTCATCAGTAAGGGCCTCAAGTCATCCTCACTTTCAGCAAGCAAAGTTTTGTCATCAGCGTATCGCAGGTTTTAATGATTCTTGCTCCAATCCTGATTCCATGTTCTTCTTCATATAGTCCAGCTTTTCATATTATTTACTCAGCATACACATTGAATAAGTATATTGAAAGGATACAACCCTGAATTGATTTTAGACAATGCAATGTCCCCTTGTTCTGTTCAAATGACAGCCTCCTGATCTATAGACAGGTTCCTCATGAGTACAATTAAGTGTCCTGGAATTCCCATTCTTCTCAGTGTTATCCACAATTTGTTATGATCTACACAATCAAATGTTTTTGCACAGTCAATAAAGCACAAGTAAACATCTTTCTAGTATTCTTTGCCTTGGGCCAAGATCCATCTGACAGCAGCTATGATATCTATCCTTTGTTCCATGTCCTCTTCTGAATCCAGCTTGCACCTCTGGAAATTCTCTGTCAATGTACTGCTGCAGCCATTTTTGAATATCTTCAGTGAGATCTTACTTGCATGTAATATTAATGGTATTGTTTGATAATTTTCACATTGTGTGGGATCACCTTTCTTTGGAATGGGCACAAATATGGATCTCTTCCAGTCAGTTGGCCAGGTAGTGTCTTCCAAATCTCTTGGCATAAGTGAGTGAGTGCCTCCAGTGGGGCATCCATTTGTTGAAACATCTCAATGGGTATTCTGCCCATTCCTGGACCCTTGCTCTTTGCCAATTCCTTCAGTGTACCTTCAACTTCTTCCTTCAATACCATTGGCTCGTGATCAAATGCCACCTCCTGTAATGGATGAGCGAGCTCTGGTGGCATAGTGCCTAAGGCATCTGACTGCTAACCAGAAGGCTGGTGGTTCAAACCCACTAGCCATCCCCAGAAGGAAGGTTGGGCAATCTACTTCTGTAGTGATACTGCCTCAGAAACCCAAGGAGGTGTCGCTATGAGTCAGTCCTGACTTGATGGCAGTGGAAGAGAAGAAGAAGAGTAATGGATGAAGATCTACCAGTTCTTTTTGGTACAGTGACTCTATGTATTACTTCCATCTTCTTTTGATATTTCCTGCATCATTCAATATTTTGCCAATAGAATACTTCAACACTGCAACTCAAGGCTTTGATTTTTCCTCAGGTCTTTCAGCCTGAGAAATGTCAAGTGTGTTCTTCCCTTTTGGTTTTCTAACTCCAGGTTTTTACACATTTCATTACAGTAATTGGCTTTGTCTGCTCAAGCTGCTCTTTGAAATCTTCTGTTCAGCTTTTTTATCTTGTCATTTTTTCCATTTGCTTTAGCTACTCTCTGCTCAAGGGCAAGTTTCAGAGTCTCTTTTGTCATGCATTTTGGTCTTTTCTTCTTTTCTCATCTTTTTAGTGACCTCTTGCTTTCTTCATGGATGATGTTCTTGATGTCATCCCACAGTTCTTCTGGTTTTTGGTCATTGTTGTTCCATGTATCAAATCTATTCTTCAGATGGTCTCTAAATTCAGGAAGGATATATTCAAGATCATATTTTGGCTCTCATGGACTTGTTTTAATTGTCTTTAACTTCAAGTTGAATTTGCATGTGAGCAGTTGATAGTCTGTTCCACAATTAGCTCCTGGCCTGGTTTTGGCTGAAGATATTGAGTTTTTCCATTGCCTCTTCCCACAGATGTAGTCAATCTGATTCCTATACATTCCATTTGGCTAAGTCCACGTAAATAGGCACTGTTTGTGTTTTTGAAAAATGGAATGAATAAGTCATTGGTCTTGCAAAATTCATGTGATTTCCAGCATTATTTCTGTCACCAAGGCCAAATTTTCCAACTATCAGTGATTCTTCTTTGTTTCCAACTTTTGGATTCCAGTCACCAGTGATAATTAACACATCCTGATTGCATGTTCAGTTAATTTCAGACTGTAGAAGCTGACCAAAATTCTCAATTTCCTCATCTTTGGTTTTGGTGGTTGATGCATAAATTTGAATAATATTCGTTTTAACTGGTCTTCCTTGTAGGCATATGGATATTATCCTACCACTGACAGCATTGTACTTCAGGACAGGTCTTGAAACACCCTTTGTGATGATGATTGTCATGCCATTCCTCTTAAAATCAGGATGTTGGACTCTATGCCACTGGTATTTCAAATACCATTGAAATTAGCATTGTCACCCATAGTGAACTGGTTTCAGTAGAGTTCTTAGACTAAGACAAAGAAGAAAGACTTGGTGATCTACTTCTGGAAAAATTGGCCTGTTAAAATTAATGAATAAAAGAAGAATATTGTCTGATATTGTGCCAGTAGCCAAGAAATTCAATTTGGAAAGCACTCAGAATACAAACAGGGAAGATCTTCCTCCTCAAAATAGAGTCAACCTTAGTGATATGAATGAAGTAAAGCATAACATGGATGAACTTGGAGGAGATTATGCTAAGTGAAAGAAGTCAATCACAGATGAACAAGTATAGTATTACTTCATTATTGTAAAAAGTCAAATAAAGGTTTATATATGGAAGGGAACTTTGTTGGTTATCAGGGGTGGGAGGGGAGGGGAGAGAACACGGCAAAAAAAAAAAATGCATTTGCCCATATCACTTTAGTTTTGTGTATTTCACTGTACATAAATTATATTTCAATAGAATGCATTAAAAAAAAGACAAAACAAGTCCACAAGAGCCAAGAAAAAGAAAAGGTATTGTTTTACTGATTTCCTTTTCAGAGTTCTTTTTGTCAGTGTAGAGGGATCCAATTGATTTTTATGTGTTAATCTTGTTCTCTGCAACTCTGTCAAAACATTCTGAGTTCCAGTTCCTTGTTGAATCTCTAGGGTTTTCTACATATAGGATCATATCATCTGCAAATAGAAATAGTTTTACTTCTTTGCCAATTTAGATGCCTTTTATTTCTCTTTCTTTTCTTGTTGTTCTGGCTAGGATTTCCAACACAATATTGAATAGAAGTGGTATTTTTTTCTCATTAGGAAGGGGAATGTTTTCAGTCTATCTGCATTAAGAATAATATTGACCATTGGTTTTATGCATATGCTTTTATTATTGAGGGATTTCCCTTCTATTCCGATTTAGTGAGCATTTTTATCAAGAACGGGCTTTGGATTTTGTCAATGTTTTTCTGTGTCAATTGATATGATCTCTATGGTTTGTTTTATTTACGTGGTGGATCAATATGATTGCTTTTATAAGGCTGAACTATCCTTGCATACCTGATATGAATCCCACTTGGTCATGAAGTATTATTTTTTGATATGTTGTTGGAGTCTGCTCGTTAGGATTTTGTTGAGAATTGTTGTGTCAATATTCATAAGGGATATTGGTCTGTAACTTTCTTTTTTAGTGATGACTTTGCCTGGTTTTGATAACAAGGTTATGTTTGCTATTAGAATAAATTCTGTAGTATTCCACCCTTCCCTATGTTCTGGAATAGTCTGAACAGAAATGGTGTCTGCTTTTTTTCTGAATGTTTGGTAGAATTTGCCTGTGAAGCAGTCTGAGCCAGAACTTTTTTTTTTTTTTTTTTGGTGGGAATCTTTTATGACTTGGTCAGTTTGTTCTTTTGTGATGAGTCTGTTCCAATTTTCTACTTCAGATGGTATTAGTTTGGGTAGGTAGTGTGTTTCTAGAATTTTGTCCATTTCTTCAAGTTTTTCAAATTTTTTGGAGTATAGCTCTTCATCGTATTCTGTTATTGTCCTTTTTTATTTCAGTAGCTTGTTATGACATCTCCTATGTCATTTCTTATTCACTTTATTTGCATCTTCTCTTTCTTTTCCTTTGTTAAGGTGGTTTGTCAATTTTATTAGTCCTTTCAAAAACCAACTTCAAGTCTTGTTAAGTCTTTCTATTGTTTTTCTGTTTCATTTATTTCTTGAATGTTTATTTCCTTTGTTCGTGTGATTATAGGTTTTTTTTGCTGTTCTTTTTCTAGTTGTTGGAAATGTTAGGTTAACATGTTGATCTTGATTCTTTCTTCTTTTTGAAATGTGTGTCTATTGCTATAAATTGTCCTTTGAGCACTGCTTTTGCTGTGTCCCAAAGGTTTTGGTATGTTGTGTTTTCAATTTCATTTGATTAAAGAAACTTTTTTATTTCATTTATTTCCTTTTATTGTCCAGTAGATTTTAAGGAAGGTGTTATTCAGTTTCCATCTATTTGAGTTTTTTTCCTGGATCTTCCTGTTGTTGATTTCTACTTTTATGGAATTATGCTTTGAAGATTCTTTGAATTATGCTTTAGAAGATGCTTTGTAGTATTTTCTTTTTTTTTTTTTTTAATTTATTGAGGCTTTCTTTGTGGCCTAACATATGGTCTCTTCTGAAGAAAGGAACATTTACACTGGAAAAGAATGTATATTGTGTTGTTGTTGGGTGGAGTGTTCTGTATACAACTATGAAATCTGATTGGTTGATTGTGTGGTTTAGATCTTCCACATTTTTGTTAAGTTTCTTTCTAGATGTTCTGTTCTTCATTGAAAGCGATATATTAAAGTGTCTTACTATTATTGTAAATAATTATTATTGTAAATAATAGTAGGACACTTTAACATATCACTTTTGATTGTGGAGTTATCTATTTCTCCTTTCAATTCTCTTAGTTTGATTTATGCAGTTGAGGGCTCTTTCATTGTGTGTATAGATATTTATTATGATTTTTCAATTGACCCTTTAATCATTATATAATGTCCTATCTCATTATATAATTTCTCTTATGCTGTTTTTCCTTTAAAGTCTATTTTATCAGAAATTAATACTGCCACTCCTGCTCTGTTTTCATTGCTGTTTGCTTGATATATGTTTTCCATTTGTTTGATTTTTAGCTTATTTTTGTCATTGTGTTTAAGGTATGTCTCTTATAGATAGCATAATGATGGGTTTGTTATGTTTTCTTCCATTCTGCTACTCTCTGTCTCTTCATTGGTTCATTTAATCCATTTACATTCAATGTAATTATTAATAGGTATGAATTTACTGCTGCCATTTTGCTGTGTTATTTTGTATGGTGCTGATGGCTTCTTTCACATATTTTGTTTATGGAATTTCTTATCATTTTCTTAATTGCTATTATTTTAGTATTTTTCGAGACTTCATGATTTTCTTATTTTTTATTTTGTTGTGAAGGTTTATTAATTTTCTTTGAAGTTAGACTGTAATTTATTATTATCTTCCTATGTTTAAAGCAGTCCATTCTATCTTGATATCATCTTGACTTCCTCTCCATTTGGAAGTTCTGTAACTACATCATTTTTCCTTCTTTTTGTTTTAGTTATCATCATTTACAAATTGGCATCTCTGGTTCTCTATTTTGTGTCTGGTCTGTTTATTTTATTTTTGATACTTCTATTTCTGGGTTAATTTCCAGGTGATGTCTCCATATGTCATAATCACTGGTTGTTGTCTGCCTTGGTGGTTCTCTGTCTAAAGAACTCCCTTTAGCATTTTTTTGTAAGGTTGTTCTGGTTTTTGCAAATTCTCTTAACTTCTATTTATCTGGCAATGCTCTAAATTCACCATCATATTTGAGACAATTTTCCTGGATATATTACTCTTGTTTTGCAATTTGTTCCTGTCAGCATTTTATATATGTCATCCTATTGCCTTCTTGTCTGCATGGTTTCTGCTGAGAAATCAGAGCTTAGTCTTATTGGTTGTCTTTGTAGGTGACTTCATTTTTCCCAAGCTGCTTTCAAGATTCTTTCTTTGTCTTTTAAAAATTTTGATTATGATATTTCTGGGTGATTTTCTTTTATAGTCTATGCTATCTGGGTTTTGTTGCACTTCTTGAGTGCATATCATCTCATCTTTCATGATATTAAGGAAGTTCTGAAATTCCAATCACATGTAAATTATACCTGCTCATTGTGTCCTAAATGTATCTTCAACTTTCTTCATTTTGTTTAATTTTTATTTCTGATTGTTCCTCTGACAGATTAGTGTTGAGAGATTTGTCTTGAATCTCACTAATTCTGTGTTTCATTGATTAAATTCTACTCCTTTATTCTTCCAACACATTTTCTGTTTCTGAAATTTTAGTATAATCTTATGGATTTCTATTTGTTAGGGTTTTTAATTTTCTATTTGTCATTTTTTTTTATCTCTTCTAGAGTTTTGTCTATGTTTTCCTTTATTTTGTCTGTGGTTTCCTTGAACTTTCTCTCCATCTCTTGAAGGTAACTAAATATAATTTTTTTTGAATTCCTTATCAGGTAATTTCACTATCATTTCTTCCTCTGGAAGATTTTCTGGACCTTTTTTATTTTTTTATTTTGGCAGCACTGGGGCACTAACCACCTGTTTCTGAGCATATTTGGTATCATATTTTTGTGGGCATGAGTCTGTGATCACTGATCATGCAGAGCAACTGACATCAGGCTAGGTGGGTGTTAGCCATCATCTGTCATAAATACAGTATTGCTGGAGTGGGTGGTGGCACTTTCCCAGTGAGTGGGATGATAGATGTGCCTGGTATGGTTGGGTACAGTCTCTGGCTCCTAACTGCTAGAGGGAACAAAAAGGAAAAAAAAAATCAAAAGGGAGAAGGAAAAGAGGAAGAGAAAATGATAAAAGTAATAATAATAAACAATGTGAGAGGGAGAGAAGGAAGAACTAAGAAGAAAGAGAAAAGAGGAGGGAAAAGCAGCACAGTATTGGGGCAAACACTAACTGCCAAACACAGCTGCAGCAGGAATGTAATGTTTGTTCCATGGGAATGCCAGTGTCATCAGTGGAGGGGCAGGGTTGTGTGCTATTGAATGCAGAGGTGGCAGGGGTGGAGGCATCCAATCCATGAGATTTAAAAAAAAGGAAGGAAGGAAGGATGGATGGATGGAAGAAAGAATGAAAGAGAGAGAGAGCAAGACAAAGAAAAAGTTGGGAGTGAAGATGAAGAAAAAGAAAGAAAAGACAAAAACAAGAGAGTTGAAGAGGAAAGAATTAAGATGACAGAAAAAAGAAAAAGGGGAATAAAGAAGAAAAATGGCATTATATTGACACAAGCATTAGCTGCCAAAAACAGGTGCAGTGGGAATTCAGACAGAGCATACTCTGTGGGAGGGTGACCCACCATCAACACAGGGGTGGGATCAGGCAATGCTGTCTGCAGGCAGTGGTCACCTGCTCCACAGGATCAAAAAAGAAAAAAAAAATCAGAGGAGTGTGAAAGAGGAAGAAAAGAAAGACAAAAAATGAAACAAAGGGGGAACAGAGAAAAACGGAGACAAAGGAAGAGAGAGAGATTAAAAAAAGAAAAAGCAGCATAGTACTGATGAAAGTGCTTGTCACCAAACACAACTGAAACAGGAACACAGTGATAAATCCATGGGAGCTCACACTGCCAACAAAGGAGGGATGAGGATGAACACTGCTGACTGTGATGTGAGTGGAGGTCCTACTCCATGGTATCAAAAAAAAAAAAGGAAGGAAGAAAGAGGGTGAGAATAAAGAAAAGAAAAAGAAACAAAGATTTAAAAAAAGGAGAGGAGAAGGAAGAACTAAGATGAAAGATAAAGAAAACAGAAAAGAATTGAAAATGAAAGTGGCACAGCACTAGTAGTGGTAGGGGGTTTAATTTGCCACTGGATGGGTGGGTGGGGGATCACTGGGAGTCTGTGCAGGGTGAGAGGGGAGAGCACACCTCTCTAGTCTTTGATCACTTATGTGGGAGCCAACAGAATCAAAAGAAAGCAGAGTTAGTTATCTGGTTCTTGCCCCAACTGTAATGCTGCTTGCAATAATTCAGAATGGTTCCACTCTGCTGGGTGGCAATTTACCATTCTGTATTCCCCCTTATTCACTGTTTTCATTTAATATCTTCTTCTGATTGATGTTTAATATATTTATTTAAATCTTCATTTAAAGTTCTCAGTTACAGGATTATCTTCTGCATCTGTTTCACTTTGTTCCTAATGTTTTTGTAGCAGACGGTTTGGATGGTGTATCTACTTATTCTGCCATCTTGCATTGGAAAATAAGATCTATCACTGTCAGTGATAGGTTAACATCCATACTCCTGCAAGGAAGGCCAGTTAATATGACTATTATTCAAATTTACCCACCATCCACTAATGCCAAAGATAGAGAAATTGAAGATTTTCACAGATTTCTGCACTTTGATATTGATCAAATATGAAATCAAAACACACTGATAATTACAGGTGATTAAAATTTGGAAGTTTAGAAACAAAGAAGAAGGAAAGTAGCTGGAAAATAATGGTCTTGGCAATAGAAAGGACAACAGAGATTACATGATAGGATTCAGCAAGACAAACAACTTATCCATTGCAATTACCTTTTCAACAACAGACACTATACATGTGAATACACATGCAGACCTCACTGTATGTGAAATACACATGAATCAAATTGACTATATCTGTGGAAAGGGACAATGGAGAAGCTCAATTTTATCAGTCAGAATATGGCCAGAGGTCAACTGTGGAACAAACAATCAATTACTCTATGAAAGTTCAAGTTGAAGCTGAAGAAAATTAAAACAAGTCCATGATATCAAAGTATGACCATGAGAATACCCCACCTGAATTTAGAGACCATACCAAGAATAAATTTGAGGTATTGAAAATTAATGACTGAAGACCAGATGAGTTGTGGGATGCCATCAAGACATCAAACATGAAGAAAGCAAAATGTTATTAAAACACAGGAAAGAAAGAAAAGACCAAAATGGATGTTAAAAGAGACTCTGAAACTAGCTCTAGAATATGGAGTTGTTGTTATGTGCCGTTGAGTCGGACCCGACTCATAGCGACCCCTCCTTGGATTTCCGAGACAGTATCACTACGGAAGTAGATTGCCCCATCTTCCTTCCAAGGAGTGGCTGGTGGGTTTGAACTGCCAGGCTTCTGGTTAGCAGTCAAGTATCTTAGGCACTGTGCTACCAGAGCTCCCAGAATATGGAGTATATAAACAAATTGAAGAAGTGATGAAGTAAAAGATCTGAACAGATTTCAAAGGGTGGCTTGAGAAGATAAAGTGTTATAATGAAAAGTGAAAAGACTTAGAGTTAGAAAACAAAAAGAGAAAAATACACTTAGCATTTCTCAAACTGGAAGAACTGAAAAACACATTCAAACCCTGAGTTGAAATATTGAAGGATTCTATGGGAAAAAAATATTGAATGACTCAGGAAGCATCAAAAGAAGATGGAAAGAATACACAGAATTAGTTTATCAAAAAGAATTGGTCAACGTTCAACCATTTCAGGAAGTAGTGTATGATCAAGAACTGATGGCATTCAAGGAAGAAGTCCAAGCTTCACTGACGGCACTGGCAAAAAAACAAGTTTCCAGGAACAGAATACCAATTGAGATGTTTCAACAAATGGATGTTTTTTTT
>NW_006921643.1:11944654-11946708 GCF_000298275.1 Orycteropus afer afer | reverse complement strand
GGGTTTGAACAGCCAGCCTTCTGATTAGCAGTCAAGTGCCTTAGGCACTATGCTACCAGAGGTCCCTCCAACTTGGTTTAGTGAGAACAATTTACAAAGGATTTCTACCCTGAAGTTTGTCTCTATCTTCCTCTTCTTCCTTTCTTTTAATTTTTTTTTAAATTTTTTATTTTTATTGTGATTTTGCTGAAAGTTTACAGAGCAAATTAACTTTCCAAAAAGGAGTTCACATACACTTTGTCTCATGACATTGATTACAATTTACCACAATGCAACAGCTCCTCTCCCACTTCCTCCCCATAGTTACCTCTTCCCTGTGTCCTTCCCTCCCATGCACTCCTGCCCCTCAGCTGTCTCCCTGTCCATGCACAGCCCTTCTATTCTCCCATGATTGATCTCTCCAAGTAGTGTATCTACATAATGTAAATGTTCAGCTCATATGCGCCTATCTTTTGTTTGGCTGGAAACCACAGGAGAGGGTTCAATTCCAGACCTGAAGGGCTGCTAGGGACCATAGTCTCAGGGGTTCCATAAGGCTCTATCAGACCAGCAAACCTGGTCCCTTTCTTTTTTTTAATGATTTTGAGTTTTGTTCCACATTTAACAAATGGATGTCTCTTAATTATCTAGTGCTGTTGTAACAGAAATACCTCAAGCGGATGGCTTTAACAAACAGAAATTTTCTCTCACAGTTTAGAAGTCTAGAAGTCCAAATTTAGGGTGGCAGCTCTAGGAAAAGGCTTTCTATCTGTGTTGACTCTGGAGGAAGGTCCTTGTCTTCTTTCAACATCTGAGGGCCTGATGTTCCTTGGAGCTCTACATATATCTTGGCATCAATCCCTTGGGTGTAAGAGGTTCTTAGCTCAGAGAACTTGGATCTAAAGGATGCACTCCACTCTGAGCTCTTATTTCTTAGTGGTAGGCCAGGCCCTCACCTCTGCTTGCTTTTCTCTCTTTTTATATCTTTTAAGATAAAAAGTGATGCCGGCTACATACTGAGAAACTTCCCTTACATGAAATCAGGGTTGTAATCTAATTTAGGATGTTACATCCTACTCTAATCCTCTTAGAAGTGATTTGCTGATCATATTACATTACCTCATGGTGATCACATCGTTACATAAATGCCAGGTTGTATTATTACAAACTGTCAAACCACTGAGAATCATGGCTCAACCAAGTTGACACACATTATTAGAGACACAGTTCAAACTATGACAAGATGCAATGAGGGTAACACACCCTTATCTATGACAAGAAATTTGGAAGACATCTACCTGGACAACCTACAGTAAGAGATCCATATTTGTGCCCATTCCAAAGAAAGGTAATACAACAAAATGTGAAAATTTTCAAACAATGCCATTAATACTACATGCAAGTAAAATTTTTCTAAAGATAATACAAAAATGGTTGCAGCAGTACATTGACAGGGAATGCCATAAATTCAAGCCAGATTCAGAATAGGATGAGGGATATCATTGCTGATGTTAGATTAATCTTGGCTAAAAGCAGAGAATACTAGAAAGATGTCTACTTGTGTTTTATTGACTAGCCAAAGGCGCATTTGACTGTGTGGATCATAACAAACTATGAATAACATTTTGAAGAATTCCAGAACACTTAATTGTGCTCATACATAACCTGTACAGAGACCAAGATTCAGTAATCTCAACAGAGCAATGAAATACTGCATGTTTTAAAATCATAAAAAGTGTACATCAGGATTATTTACTTTTAATACACTTGTTCAAACTGTATGCTTTGCAAATAATCTGAGAAGCTAGACTATATGAAGAACACTCAGGATGGCAGGAAGACTTATTAACAACCTGAGGTATGCAGATGACACCACCCTGCTTGCTGAAAGTGAAGAAGACTTGAAGCACTTACTGCTGAAGATCAAAGACCACAGCTTTTATTTTATTTTATTTTATTTTGCCTTTGCAAGTGTTTTTTTTGTTTGTTTGTTTGTTTGTTTGTTTTTATTTGGGTGAAGATTTACAGAGCAAATTCACTTTCCATACAGCAGTTCACATAGACCTTGTCTCATG
>NW_006921643.1:11941497-11944001 GCF_000298275.1 Orycteropus afer afer | reverse complement strand
ATCCTACTTCCGTAGTGATACTGCCTCGGAAACCCAAGGAGGGGTCGCTATGAGTCGGGGCCGACTCGACGGCACATAACAACAACAACAACAACGACACAAGCCATGGTCTTTTCAATAGCCTCATATGCATGGGAAAGTTGGAAGATGAATAAGGAAGAATGAAGGAGAATTGATGCCTTGAATCACTGCATTAGCAAAGAATATTGACTATGTCATGGACTGTGAGAAGAATGAACAAATCTGTCTTGGAAAGGTAGTCAGAATGTTCCTTAGAAGTGAGAATGGTGAGACTTCATCTCATATTCTTTGGACAAATTATCAGAAGGGACCAGTTCCTGGAGAAGCATAGTATTCTTGATAAAGTAGAGGATCAGCAGAAAAGAAAGCCCTTAAGGAGATTGACTGACACAGTGACAGCAATAATGGGTCCAAACATAGCAACTATTGTGAAGCTGGTACAGGATCGGGCATTGTTTCATATTGTACAGTACTGAGGGTCACTCGGAGTTGGAAGCGACTTCACAGACCTAACAGGAACAAAAACAATAATGGCAAGAGCTTCATATACTGTTTAATCTACACATTTAATCCTTGCAACTTTGCTATTTTTATTATTTTAATTTTCTTCAGCTTCAAGTTGAACTTGCATATGAGTAATTGGTGGTCTGTTCCACCATCAATCATCTCCTTGTTTTGTTTTGACAGATGATATTGAGTTTTTCCATCAGCTCTTTCCTCAGATGTAGTAAATCTGATTCCAGTGTATTCCATTTGATGAGGTCCATGTGTATAGTCTCTCTTTATGTTGTTGAAAAAATCATTTTGCAATGAATAAATCATTGGTCTTCCAAAATTCTATCATGTAGTCTCTGGCATCATTTCTTTCACCAAGGCCATATATTCTAACTGAAGATGCTTATTCTTTGTTTCATGGTGTATATGTTAGGGGAAAATAAATTAAGAACATGAACATTTAAATACAGTTGATAATATTTAATTTCTTTAATGAGTTTGTTGAAAATCATCTACATATTTATATAGGTAATTAATAAAGTTAAAAAGGAAAATAAAAAAACACTGAAGAAATTTAAATGATTTATTTTTTTTTCTTTGGTTACTGGAGATGTACATCAAGTAGCAAGACTCAAATCATAAATCCTGTGTCCTGTGAACATAATTGGGAGCTCTGGTAGTATAGTGCCTAAGGCACTAGACTGCTAGCAGGAAGGCTGGTCGTTCAAACAAACCAGCCACTCCTCAGAAGAAAGGTTGGGCAATCTACTTCCATAGTGATACCTCCTAGGAAACCCAAGGAGGGGTCACTATGAGTTGGGTCCGACTCAAGGGCAAATAACAATAAAATCAACATGAACATATTTATCTCACATAAAATAACTGTTATATCTGAGGGAACTTAATTTGCTCCATGATCTAATGAGATATGTGCCATATACTAAGAAATCCTTTGGATAAAGGATATCTTCTCAACAGAACTAAGACCCTAAAAGAATCTTTTCCTTCTGACAGAAGAGGATTATCTTGCATATTTCTTTTCCTTGACTTGACTTTTCCCATTTTTTCAATGATTTACTCATTCATTCACTCATTCATTCAACTGTAGCAGGAACTATTCTAGTCTCTGTGAATACAAGTCAAATAAGACTTTTGAGGAGATACTTTTGAGCTGAGACTTAAAGAATAAGAAAAGTTCAGGGATCTGTAGAAGAGTATTACATATAGAGATAATGCTCCATGGGCTTAAAGAGGTAAACATGATAGTGTCTTTTTCCCTTCATATACTGTCTCCCCTGAAATTTGTTGTGATGTCATCAGACCTGAGAAGTTCTCTGAAGTTTTGTCAGACATAATTGAAGGAGTATATTGTTTTACCACTATCCATTTAATCCCACTGCTTTCATTAGGTCTTCAAAAGATCATCTAGAGTTTAGCTTATGATAATATTAAAGAAAGTAAGATACTGAAAGTTAAAAAGTTATCATAGTACTAACTTTTATTTCTCTTTCAGTTCATGTTCTTCCTAACAAAATGTTTGTTTATTGTTTTTGTTGTTAGGTGCCATCAAGTTGGCTCCAACTCATAGCAACCCTATGTACAATAGAACAAAACACTACCTTGTCCTACACCATCCTCACAATCCTTGCTATGCTTGAATATGTTGTTGCAGCCACTGTGTCAATCCATCTTGTTGAGGGTCTTCCTCTTCTCCACTGACCATTCACTTTACCAACTATGATATCCTTCTCCAGATACCAGTGCCTTCTGACAACATGACAAAAGTAAGTGAGATAAAGTCTTGCCATTCTCCCTTCTAAGGAGCATTCTGGTTGAAGTTCTTCCAGGACAGATTTGTTCTTTCTTCTGGCAGTCCATGATATTTTCAGCATTTTTTGCCAACATTACAATTTAAAGTTACCAACTCTTCTTTAGTCTTCCTTTTTCTTGGTCCAGATTTCACATGCATATGAGGCTACTGAAAATAC
>NW_006921643.1:11938628-11941397 GCF_000298275.1 Orycteropus afer afer | reverse complement strand
TCACATACACTTTGTCTCATGACATTGACTACAATTTCCCACAATGCAACAGCTCCCCTCCCACTTCCTTCCTATAGTTACTTCTTCCTTGTATCCTTCCCTCCCATCCACTCCTGCCCCCTGAGCTGTCTCCCTGTGCATACACAGCCCTTCTATTCTCCCATGGCTGATCTCTCCAAGGAATGTATCAAGCTAGTGTAAATGTTCAGCTTATATGCTTGCTTTTGTTTGGCTGGAAGCCACAGAAGAGGGTTCAATTCCAGACCTAAAGGGCAGCTAGGGGCCCTAGTGTCAAGGGTTCCACCAGGCTCCATCAGAATGGAAAACTTCATCCTTTTTTTTTTTTTTTTAATGATTTTGAGGTTTGTTCCACATTGTTCTCCCACTCTATCCAGGATTTCCTACATAAATCCCACTCCAAGTGGTTGACAGTGGTAGCTGAGCACCATCTAGTTCTTCTGTTCTCACAGTCATATAAGCTGAGGGTCACATGGTGTACCAGTCACTTAGACTAATTGTTTCCACATATCTTTGGTTTTCTTCATTCTTCTTTGCTCTGGATGAGGAGAAACCCATCATTGCATCTAGATGGCCACTTGCAAGCTTTTAAGATCCCAGGCACTACTCACCAAAGTAGGATATGGAACAATGTTTTTGTGTAGTGTGTTATACCAATTGAGCTTGATGTTCCCTGCTACCATGGTTCCAAGCTCACAGGTCCAACTACTCACTCACTCTGGGTAGCTGACTGTGGCCAAGAAGTTACTACAACTTTGTCCCTTGTCAGTTCTATATATACCTGGAAATTCTTACAGAACATACAAATACACTTGTAGAAACATTGTCTGTCAACCTTACCCATGTCATGGACACATTCCCCCCTGCATAGACATACCTAATCATTCAGCCTGTCCACCTATCTATACACCCATATATCAGTGTTTGTCATCACTGACAGTGCAGTACTGTATGTGCGAAAGGGTTCATCTTTGTTGTCTGTACCTCCCATGCACCTTTCTGTCTTTCTCTTCCTCAATATCACTGTGTTGATCACTCACATTTGGTACACTGCCATTGCCTTCACCCAAATCAATACTTGTCTCTACCTGTCTAGCAGTGTTCCCTTCCCTCCCTTCTCACCCCTGGTAACCAACAAAGAGAATTTTCTTCCATATATCAACCTTTCCTTGACTGTTTACAATGATGGTCTAATGCAATATTTGTCCTTCTGTGACTGACTTATTTCACTCAGCATAATGTCTTCCAAGTTCATCCACATTATACAGATTCTTCATTATTCTTTAGGGTTGCATAGTATTCCATTGTGTGTATGTACCACAGTTAGGTTATCCATTCTTCAGTTGATGGACACCTAGGTTGTTTCCATCTTTTGACTATTGTAAACAGTGTTGTAATGAACATGATTGTGCATATATCTGTTCTTGTCCTGGCTCTCATTTCTTTAGGACATATACCTAGTAATGAAATGGCTGAGTCAAATGGTATTTCTAATTCCAACTTTTTAAGGAACTGCCTTACCACTTTCCACAGTGGTTGTATCATTTTACAGTCCCACCAGCAGTTTTTGAGAGTCCCAATCTCTCTGCATCCTTGCCAGTATTTGTCATTTTCTGTCTTGTTGAACTTTCCTACCAGTGGTTGGACAAAATGGTATATCATTGCTGTTTTGATTTGCATTTCTCTAATGGCTAATGATTGTAAACATTTCTTCATGTGTTTTGTTGGCCACCTGAATATCCTCTTTGGTGAAGTCTCTATTCATGTCTTCTGCCCATTTTTTAATTGGATTATTTGTCTTTTTGTTGTTGAGGTGTTGGAGTTTACTACAAATTTTAGAGATCTTTGTCAGATATGTTGTTGCCAAATGTTTTTCTTTTTCCCAATCTGTAGGTTCTCTTTTTACTCTTTTTAAGAAGTCTTTGGAAGCACATGAAAATTTAATTTTAAAAGATTCCATCTATCTAGCTTATATTCTGCTGTTTGTGCATTTTGGGTTGTGCTTGATAGTCAATTTATGCCAAATATTGTGTTGTTATTAGGTGCCATTGAGTCATCTCCAACTCATAGTGACCCTATGGACAGCAGAACAAAACACCACCTGGTCCTCCACCTGCTCTATGATCCTTTCTATACTTGAGCCCATCACCACCACCACCATGCCAATCCATCTCATTGAGGGCCTTCCTCTCTTTCAATGACCCTCCATCTTATCAAGCATGACATCCTTCTCCAGGGAATTGTCCCTCTGACAACATGAACAAAGTAGGTGAGATGAAGTCTAGCTATTCTAGCCTCCAAGGAGCATTCTGGGTGCACTTCCTCCAGGAGAGATCTGTTAGTTCTTTTAGAAGTCCATAGCACTCTCACCATTCTTCACAACACCACAATTCAAAAGCATCAATTCTTCTTCAGTCTTCCTTATTCATTGTCAAACTCTCACATGCATATGAGGCTACTGAAAATACCATAGCTTGTGTCAGGCACATCTTAGTCCTCAAGGAGACATCTTTGCTCTTCTCCACTTGAAAGAGGTCCTTTGCAGCCAATTTGCCAAGTGTTATATGTCATCTGTTGTCCTGACTGCTGCTTCCACTGACATTGATTGTAGAACCAAGCAATGTGAAGTCCTAGACAACCTCAATCTTTTCTCCATTTATCATGATGCTGCTTATAGGTCCAGCTGTGAAGATTTTTGTTTTCTTTATATTGAGATGTAATCCATACTGCAGATGGTATTCTTCAATTTTC
>NW_006921643.1:11934349-11935732 GCF_000298275.1 Orycteropus afer afer | reverse complement strand
ATGGATGCCTTTGATTACCCTTTCTTGCCTTATGGCCCTGGCTAGGACTTCCAGTACAATGTTGAATAGAAGTGGTGATAGCGGGCATCCTTGTCTAGTTCCTGTTCTCAAGAGGAATGGTTTCAGTCTCTCTCCATTAGGAATAATGTTGACTGTTGCTTTTCCATATATGCCATTTATTATGTTGAGGTATGTCCTTTCTATTTCTGTTTAGCTGAGAGTTTTTATCAGGAATGGGTGTTGGATTTTATCAAATGACTTTTCTGCATTGATTGTTATGATCATGTGTTTCTTTTCCTTTGTTTTATTTATGTGATGGATGACGTTAATTGTTTTTGTAATGTTGACGCATCTTTGCATATGTGATATGAACCCACTTGGTCATAATGTATTATTATTTTGATATTTTGTTGGAGTATATTGGTCAGGATTTTGTTGAAGATTTTTAAGCTATATTCATGAGGGATGTTGGTCTGTAGTTTTCCTTTTGAGTGATGTCTTTGCCTGATTTTGGTATCAAGGTTATGCTTGCTTCATAAATGAGTTAAGGAGGATTCCATTGTTTTCTATGTTCTAGAATAGTTTGAGTAGGATTGGTATCAGTTTTTCTCTGAACATTTGATAGAATTCTATGGAGAAACCATCTGGCCCAGAACTTCTTTTTTGTTGGCAATTTTTTTTATGACCCCTTCAATTTCTTCTTTTGCTATGGATCTGTTCAACTTTTCCACATCAGTCTGTGTTAGTTTAGGTAAGAAGTGTGTCTCTAGAAATCTGTCCATTTCTTCTATATTTTCAAATTTGCTAGAGTACAGTTCTTCATATTAAATAAAATAAATGATATTATCATTTTTATTTCAGTTGGTTCTGTGTGATGTCCCCAATTCATTTCTTATTAGTGTTATTTGTATTCTCTCCCTCACTTCCTTTGTTAAATTTCTCAGTGATTTGTCAATTTTATTAATGTTTTCAAAGAATCAACTTATAGTCTTGTTGATTTTTTCTATTGTCTTTCTGTTTTCTGTTTCATTGATTTCTGCTCAAATCTTTATGATTTCCTTTCTTCTGGTGACTGTAGGCTTTTCTTTCTGTTCTTTTTCTTATTGTTGGAGATGTTGGTTTCAGGTGTTGATTTTGGCTCTTTCTTCTTTTTTGATATGTGCATTTATTGCTATAAATTGGTCTCTGATTACTTCTTTTGCTGTGTCCCAAATATTTTGGTATGTTGTGTTTTCATTCTCATTTCATTCAAGGAAATTTTGAATTTCAATTTTTATTTCTTCTCTTAGCCAGTCTTTCTTAAGGAGGGTGTTGTTAACTTTCCATGTGTTTACTCCTTTTCTGTTCATCTTCCTATGTTGATTTCTAATTTGATAGCATTGT
>NW_006921643.1:11925409-11933868 GCF_000298275.1 Orycteropus afer afer | reverse complement strand
TATTTTAATCATTACATAATGTCCTTCCTTGTTCCTTATGGTGGATTTTGTCTTAAAGTTAATTTCATCAGTAATATTTCCAATCCTGCTCTTTTTTGGTTACCATTTGCTTGCTATATCTTTTTCCAACCTTTTATTTTTAGTCTATTTTTGTCTTTTTCTCTAAGGTGTGTCTCTTGTAGACAGCATATCAATGGGTTATGTTTTCTTATCCAGACTGTAACTCTCCGTCTCTTGAGTGGCACACTTAATCCACTGACATTCAGTGTAATTATTGACAAGTATGAATTTGTTGCTGTCACTTTGTTTTGTGCTTTTTCCTGGTGTTCTTGGTTTCTTTGTTCCATATAATTTTCTGTGCTGAGCTCATTTTGTTTATGAATCTAGTTATCATTTCCTTCATTGGGTTGTTTTAGTATTTGCTAAATATTTATGCTTGTCTTCTTTTTTATTGTGGTGTCAAGGTTTATATTTTTCTTTCAGGTTACCTTGTGATTTATAATTGTCTCCCTGAGTTTAGAACAGTCTATTCTATCTTGCAACTCTCTTGACTTCCTCACCATTTAGAAGTTGTGTAACAACACAGGCTTTTCTCTCTTTTTGGTTTGTAGTTGTCCTTATTTGTCAACTGATTTCTCTGGTTCCCTATTACAGTCCTGTAAACTTACTTTACTGTGGATACTTCCTTAACTGAGTTGATTTCTGAGTTATGTCGTCCTGTGTATTAATGGTTGGTTGTTGTTTGCCATTATTGGTAGTTCTTTGTTCGAAGGACTCCCTTTAGTATCTCTGGTGAGGCTGGTCTGGTTTTAAGAAATTCCTTTAAATTCTGCTTGTCTAGAAATCTCCTAATTTCACCATTATATTTGATGGACAATTTTGCCAGGTGTAAATTCTTGGTTGGAAGTTTTTATCTTTCAGGTTTTTATATATACCACACCATCGCTTTCTCAACTGCATGGTTTCTGCTGAGAAATCAGAACTTATTCTTATCAGTTGCCCTTTGTAGGTAACTTTTCATTTTCCCCCTTGCTGCTTTCAGGATTCTTTCTTTGCCTTTGTTTTTGATGAATTTGATGATGATATGTCTTGGTGATTTTCTTTTCAGTTCTACCCTGTTTGGGTTCATTGGAGTTCCTTAATGGATGTATTCTCATCTTTCATTATATCAGGGAAGTTCTCTTCCAACAAATCCTGGACAATTTTCTCAGTGGTTTTATTTTTCTCTTCCTGTTCTGGAATTTCAGTTACATGTAGGCTATTTCTTTTGATGGTATCCTAAATGAATCTTAGGCTTTCTTCATTTTGTTTTGATCTTTTTTTCTGATTGATCCCTTTCCAAAGAAGTATTCAGGTGTTTGTCTTCAATCTCATTAATTCTATCTTCCATTTATCAATTCAATCCCTTTGCCCTTTCAGTGTTATCTATTTCTGAAAATTTAGTATTAATCTTCTAGATTTCTATCTGTAGATTTCATATCATTCCTAATTTTTCATATTTTTCATTATTTTGTCATTTTGTTCTTGTATTATCTTCTGAAATTGTTCTAGGGTTGTCTCTGTGTTTTCCTATATTTTGTCAGTGTTTCCCTTGATCTGTCTCTCAATTTGTTGAAGATATCTAAATATAATTCTTTTTATTTCCTTATCAGGGAGTTCCAATGCTGCTTCTTCCTCAGGGATATGTTCTGGTTCTGTATTCTGCTCTCTTGTTTCTACTGTTTTATCTTGTTTTTTTTTTGTGTGTGTGTGTGGATTGTGGTGGTCTGTTGTCTCTGAGACACTGGGACTTTTTGTATTTATATTTAATTGGTCATTGTATGTTGTATATTGGAGTGATTCACCTAAGATTTTCTTTTCTTTCTTTATTTTATTATTTATTTATTTATTTTGATGTATCTGAGTAAGCAGGGTACTGTGTTGCTCCATTCACTAGTTGGCAGCACTTATGCACTTATTACCTGTCTCCTGGTGCGTGTGATAGAGAATGAGAGTGGCTGCAAAAATCTCTCTTAACAACTGTGAAGAGCAGTTAAGAGTGAGTCAAGCTCTTGTTGGTGGCTGTGTATCATTGGACAGTTGGTGCAGAAGGAAATGGTAGCTTTCATTCAGTAAGTGGAGCTGTAGGACATGCAGTGGTTGGGTCATATGGGCACAGTTGCTATCACCCACTCAGATGAAAACAAAATCATAAAACCATCAGAAAAGTAAAAGCAAGAGAACAGAAAACACATACCACATAAACACACAGGATCAATCACCAAAAAGAGAAAAAAGTAAGAAAAAAAAAAAGAAAGGCAATAAATGAGAGAAAATATTTAAACAAATACTTTTCAAAGCCAAAAGAAATATGAATAGAAAAAGAGAGAGAAAAAAATATCTGGGGTGGGTGGAATAAGAGAAAAGAGGTAGAGTAGGAGAATCATGTAAGAAAAATGGGAAAAATGCAAAAAGAAAAGCAAGGAATGGGGAGAACCATAAGAAAGAAAAAAATGAGAAATAGGAAAAGGGAGGAGAGAAAAAACTGAAAGCTAGAACTTGGGATGGGAAGAAGAATGAATAATAATAAAAAGGATGAAAAAATAATAATAATTTTAAAGCAGACAAAAGCAAACAAACTAGAAAAAAAAAATGGTGTGGCAAGGCAGGGCACCTATGCTTTGTCAGAATACACAGACTGGGATGGAATTCTTGCTGGCCCAGTCAGTGGGTGGGAGTGAGGGATGGCCACCTCCATTCACAAGGAGGGTATGAGGTATAGAGTAACAAGGGGAATATTGCACCTTTCCAGTCCTCAGTGTGTGAGATGTCCTTGTGGTCCCTGGCAAGTGAGGTCTATTCTTAGGTCCCTGGAATCTGATAGAACACTATCACTTTAAATACCCAAAACGGTCAAATAGCTTATAAACATTCAAAATGGCTGTGCCCTCCAGACAGCCAAAAGTCCACAGCTCAGACCATCATCTCCTTCACTGCTTCCCCTTTTATTCACCATCCATCAATGCAGTCCTTCATGCAGCCCCTGGCTAGCAGGGCTGATATTTAGGCTAATTCTTAGGTCCTACCACCACTTAGAAATATCCAAGCTGTCCATGCCATCAGGATTGCTGATAGTCCACAGCTCCATTTGTGTCCCTTTTAGACATTCTCATGCACACTCTTCCACTAGAGTCTAGTCCACTTCTGTATCCTTCCCTTCAAAGCTCTGGGCTCCAGGATTATCTTCTGTATCTGTGTTAATTGCTTCCCCTTTGCTTTGTTGAAGAAGGTCTGTGTTGTTTGTCTCCCTATTCTGCCATCTTACCAGGACATTGTCTGCTTCTTAATAATTTTTAAAGAGGTCTTTTGCAGCAGAATTGCCCAGTGAAACATATCATCTGATTTCTTGACTGCGGCTTCCATGGGCATTGATTATGGATCCAAGTAAAATGAAGTCCCTGACAACCTCAATCTTTTCTCCATTTATTGTGATGTTGCTTGTTGGTCCATTTGTGAGGATTTTTATTTTCTTTACATTGAGGTGTAATCCATACTAAAGACTATATATAGTTTTGATCTTCATCAGTAAGTGCTGCAAGTCATCTTCACTTTCAGCAAGCAAGTATGTGTCATCTGCATATCACAAGTTGTTAATGAATCTTTCTCTTATCCTAATGCCATGTTCTTCATACAGTCCAGCTTCCCAGATTAATTTCTTTGCATACAGTTTGAATAAGTATCATGAAAGGATACAACCTTGATACACACCATTCCTGATTTCAAACCATGCTGTATCACCCTGTTCTGTTCAAATGACAGTCTGTTGGTGTCTGTACAGGTTCCTCATAAACACAATTAAGTGTTCTGTAATTTCCATTCTTCACAATGTCATCCATAATTTGTTATGATACAAACAGTCAAATGTCTTTGCATAGTCAATAAACATCTTTCTGACATTCTTATATTCTTTGCTTTCAGTCAAGATCCATCTGTTATCAGTAATGATATCCCTAGTCCCACATCTTCTTCTGAATCCACCTTGAATTTCTGGAAATTTCTTGCCAAAATACTGTTGCAACTATTTTTGAATTATTTTCAGCAAAATTTTACTTGCAGGTGATAGTGATGATATTGTTCAATAATTTGCACATTCTGTTGGATCACTTTTCTTTGGAATGGGCACAAGTATGAGTCTCTTCTAGTTGGTTGGCCATGTAGCTGTCTCCAAATTTCTTGGCATAAATCAGTAAGAACCTTCAGTGCTGCATGCATTGATACATCTCAATGAGTATCCCATCCACCACTTATCTGTCAGTTTGTCATATTGTGATGGCTTACATGTTGCTGTGAAGCTGGAGGCTATGCAACTGGCATTTCAAATACCTGAAGGGTCACTCATGTTGGGCAGGTTTCCCTGGAGCTTCCAGACTAAGACAGGCTGGGAAGAAGGTCCAGACCACCTGCTTCTGAAAAAAATAGCCACTAAAATCTCATGAATAGCAATGAAACATTGTTTGTTTATTATGGAATTTTAAGTATATTTGCAATGAAAAGAGACTTCACTTCCCAAATGTGTGTATGAAACCAGCACATACACACAGCTAAAATAAGGTTTAATTTCATAAAAATGCAATATAAAAGTTGAAAGATTATCTCCACACCCCCCATGCTCCTCCATCTCACTCTTTCTCCACTTGTTACTTTTTAATGTTGTTTAAATAATTATTAGAGTATTTGAAAGCAAAAGATGATGAACGGATGAGAGACAGAGTAAGGTTAGTTAGTCTTCAGAAAATCTAAGTTATTTGGACCTCAGTCACAAATATAATAGCCACTATACACAGCAATTAATCTCTTGGAAGAAAATGTTAATAGTTGCATCCCATACCAATTGTTTTGGTTCTCTAATGCTGCTCTAACAGCATTGGTTAAGACCAAATGGGTGGTCTTAACAAGCAAGAGTTTATTCTCTTATTGTTTTGGAGGCTAGAAGTCTGAGTTCAAAGTGCCAAGATCTAGGGGCTGGGTGAAAGGCTCTCAACCTTGAGCTTCAGCTCTGCCTCTTGCTCCCAGCCTACTGAAGCTGGAGGCTTTCTTTACTCAGGAAACTGCTGGCTGCTGAGGCTCACAAACCCAAGGTTGACAAGTATAAAACCACTGCCCCAATATTACCATACCACATGGCAGGCCACTGATTCAAGTCCATTAACAGTCCCACAATCAGTAGGAAATGTGGCAGGCTGCTGAACAATGACTCAACTACATGCAGGATTAAAGCATGTCCAAAACTAGAGACCTTCCTCAATGTTGCTTCTTATATACTAGAAGCAGACCACATCCCTAAGGCAGCTACTCGGCTGCTCCAGTAGATTCCACCATGGAGTTGATTACGTCTCATCATGGGGAGTAACTACATCCAGCTGCTTAGCCACTCAAAACCAGGCCCAGCCAAGTTGACACATAACCTTAACTACCACACCAGTCACTGCAATGAACTTCAGACAAAGCCATGTGCAACTAAATACAGAATAGAAAGATAGAATGTTTTAGTTTAAAATAACCTTTGAGAATATCTTTGGGCAATCCCATTTTAAATATTTCAGGCCTAACCAAGCTCTCTCATGACTAGTTGGGTGGAATTGAGAACTCATCAGAGGGAAAGTGCATAAATCAATCTCTCAACATAATTTTCATGAGATACTTTAAAATATTTAAGCTGTTCTTCATTGCTTATTAATAAAACTAATGTATTGATAAATTAATATAGCACTGTGGCTCCTAGGAAAATTTCATTTATGATGTATGAAAAAATCAGGGCTAAAGTTGCCCCTGTTTTTCACCTAAGCCATGAAAACATATTTATCACTGCTGATGTCTGTTTTCATCACTGTGCTGAATATTCTCTGCTTCCCCTCTGGATCTCCATTAACCTTTCCCCACTCTGCTCTGTGCCTTAGGTTAGCTGACCCCATTTTGACTGCAATTGGGCTCTTTGGCCCTCAGATTTCAGATCATCTTTGTAATGTGCAGTGGGCCACCAGCAGGAAATAAGAGAGTTGGAAGACAGAGAGATGTTAGGATATTTACTGCCCTTGTTCCATAGCTGCTGTGGGAGCCATACCTTCTGTGGGAGGAAACCTCTTCTGCAATTATAATGGCATCTCTCTCCAGGATCCTATAACTGTTCCCACTTTGCCCCTTCAGGCTGGGAGCAGGTAACTGCTGTCTTGCTCCAGCAAGCCTGGAGTTCTTCATGAGCCATTCTTCATTTCCCTTACACTTGCTCACACTTTTGTAAACAGAGATGTTATTAAACACTCTTCAATTACTTCATCTGTTTCCTATTAAAACTCTAACTGATATACTCACAATTTATCCCCTGCTACTAACAATCTCAAGGAGCTCTGGTGGCATAGTGCCTAAGGCATTTAACTGCTAACCAGAAGGCTGGCAGTTCAAAACCACCAACCACTCCTTGGAAGGAAGATTGGGCAATCTACTTCCATAGTGATACCACTTCAGAAAGCCAAGGAGAGGTTGCTATCAGTCAGATCTGACTCCAGGACAGTTTTTTTTTGTTTTTTTTTTTTGAGAGATTTTCCTTACAATTTCTTCCTAGCCCATAGTAAGCGTATGTTTCAGTCAGGAGAAAAACCCCTCTAAGTAATTCAAACTGGAAGGGATTTAATACATGAGTTTCCAGAATTTTTGGAAGAGCATGGGAGGAAAGGTAGGAAAAAACCCTGCTGGCTTTCACAAGATCAGGAAGCTATCACAAGATCATTTTACAAAATAGCAGCCAAAGACCCTAACAGCAACAAAGTGGATGACTCACAGGAGCATGCCCCAAAACCAAGGCAAACCTCCAACTGTTAATGCCCTGCATGTTGCTGCCAAGGAGGAGAATAATAGCTTCCCTCCTTGTCCACTGTCCACCTTCCCAAATGCACCCAGTGTCTCTCTTTGAGAAGAACTCATCTGGAATCTTACTTTCAAGGGGTTTGGGACAATTTATCACTCCTCACTGCTTCTCTGAGACACAGAGAACACAGATAAAGGAGGGAATGAAGCTGAGCAGTCAGTAAAGAATCCATGCAAGGAGCACTCAGTAAATGTTGGATGTACCTTGGAGTACTTCCTTAACATCCTGGTACATCAGTTTCCTCTTCTTTAAAATGAAGAATAGTAATAGCAAATAGTCTCTTCCTCTTTCCATTGTTGTGAAGATTCCATGAGTAATATACATATATATACATATATAAAGTAGTTTTAAATGAGTGAGGCAGAGCAGGAGTGCTTCACCGTTTGTGCATGGATCACTTTGGCCATGTGATAAAACTTAAAGATCTCTTCTCAGAAAAAAAGTTTTGAAATTAAAAAAAAAAAAAGGATAAAAGGATTCAAAGAAAACCTATTGTCAAGATTTTAAAAATTGTGGTACAGTATTTTATATATACCATTATAGATATAGCTAGATATGTGACAGATAGATGACAAATAGACAGATATATAGGTAGACCGATAGAAACACACACACATAAAATAATAAAATTGAGTGGCAAGTCCTACCACTCATGTTTCAGTTTGCTGTACTGTGGTAGTTTACATGTTGCTGTGAGGGTAAAGGCTATGCCACCGATATTTCAAATACCAATACAGTTACCCATGGTGGACAGGTTTCAGCAGAGCTTCCAGAATAAGACACACTCAGAAAAAGGAAGGAGGTCATCCAATTCTCAAAGAATTGGCTGGTGACAACCTTATGAACAGCAGTGAAACATGTCTGATATATTACTAGAAAATATTATGAATAGCCCTGAAACATTGTCAATATAGTGCCAGAAGATGAACTTCTGAGATGGGCAGGTACTCAAAATACAACTGGAGAAGAGTAGCTTCCTCAAATTAGAGTTGACCTTAATGATCTGGATGAAGTAAAACTTTTAGGACCTCCATTGGCTGATGTGGCATGATTCAAAATGGGAAGAAACAGCTGCAAAGATCTAGTAATAATTGGAACATGATATGTAGGAAAATTAGAAGTTCTCAAAAATGAAATGGAATGCATAAAGATCAATATCCAAGGCATTAGTGGGCTAAAATAGCATGGCTTTAGCCATTTTGGATCACACAATCACATGATCTGTTATGCTGGGAAGAACAGATTGAAGAGGAATGGCGTGGCATTCATTGACACAAAGAATGTTTCAAGATGTATCCTGAAGTACAATGCTTTCAGTGATAGGATAATATCCATATGCCTACAAAGAAGACCAGTTAATACCACTATTATTCAAATTTATACAACAACCACCAAACGCAAAGACAAGGAAATTGAAGATTTTTACCAACTTCTGCAGTTTGAAATTGACCACACATGAAATCAAGATGTGTTTGTTATTACTGGTAATTGGAATGCAAATGTTGAAATAAAGACCTGCTGCAAAAGACCTTTTTCAAGTGCTGAATAGTAAAGATAT
>NW_006921643.1:11910196-11924388 GCF_000298275.1 Orycteropus afer afer | reverse complement strand
AGAGATTTGGAAGACAGCTACCTGGCCAACTGACTGGAAGAGATCCATATTTGTACCCATTCCAAAGAAAGGTGATCCCACAGAATGTATAATTATTGAACAATATCATTAATAATATCACATGCAAGAAAAATCTGGCTGAAGATAGTTCAAAAGGGGTTGCAGCAGTACTGACAGTGAACTTCCAGAAATGCAAGCTGAATTCAGAAGAGGACATGGAACAAGGGATATCATTGCTGATGTCAGATAGATCTTGGCTGAAAACAAAGAATGCCAGGAAGATGTTTACTTGTGTTTTATTGACTATGCAAAAGCATTCAACGGTGTGGATCATGACAAATTATGGATAACATTGCAAATAATGGGAATTCCAGAACACTTAATTGTGCTTATGAGGAACCTGTACATAGACCAGGAGGTTGTCATTTGAACAGAACAAGGGGATACTGCATGGTTTAAAATCAGGAAGGGAGTGTATCAGGGTTGTATCCTTTCACCATACTTATTCAATGTGTATGCTGAACAAATAATCCAAGAACCTTGACTATATGAAGAAGATCATGGCATCAGAGTTGGAGGAAAACTTATTAACAACCTGAGAAGTGCAGATGACACAAATTTGTTTGCTGAAAGTTAAGAGGACTTGAAGCCCTTACTGAAGAAGATTAAAGTGTACACTCTGGACTATGGATTACACTTCAACATAAAGAAAATAACAATCCTCACAACTGGACTAATAAGCAGAATCATGATAAATGGAGGAAAAATTAAGTTGTCAGGGATTTCATGTTACTTGGATCCACAATCAACATCAATGAAAGCAGCAGTCAAGAAATCAGATGACATATTGCAAAAGGCAAATCTGCTGCAAAAGACCTTTCTCAAGTGCTGAAGAGTAAAGATATCTCTTTGAAGACTAAGGTGGGCCTAATGCAAGCCATGGTATTTTCCATCCCCTCATATGCATATGAAAGGTGGAGAATGAATAAGGAAGACCAAAGAAGAGATAATGCTTTTGAATTGTGATGTTGATGAAGAATATTGAAAGTACCATGGACTGCCAGAAGAACTAACAAATCTGTCCTGGAAGAAGTGCAGCCAGAATGCTTCTTGGAAGTGAGAATGGCCAGACTTCATCTCACCTACTTTGGTCATGTTGTCAGAAGGGACCATTCCCTGAACAAGGATAGCATGCTTGGTAAATAGAGGGTCAGCAAGAAAGGGGAAGGCCCTCAATGAGATGGATTGACACAATGGCTACAATGGTGGGCTCAGGTATAGCAAGGATTGTGAGGCTGGCTCAGGACTGGGCAGTGTTTAATTCTGTTGTACATAGGGTCACTATGAGTTGGAATCAACTCAACAGCACTAACAACAACAACAGTGGCGAGTCTAATGGCTACTTTAATTCTGAAGTAGTATTTAGATATTCCAAGCTATAGACAAGATATCTGAAATGTGATATGACAATATCTGATTTCTGTCAGTGACAAAATCACCAGAACTGCTGATATACTACTGTGATCTGCTGTCTACATTTATAACAGAAGGAAATGCTAAATCTCAGTAAAGTGCAAGTGAAAACAATAGTGTCCTTTTTTCCATTTGAATTCACAAGACCCCAGAATTAGAAAAATCAATGCTTCCAGTAGGAAGTGTGGGATTTCCTTTGATAGTGGGGAATGCAGAACAGTGCCTCCATTGAACTCACCCTCTCCTTTGGGGCTCCTAACACCAGTTGTACCCTGTTGTTAGTTGTTGTTATGTGCCGTCGAGTCGGCCCCGACTCATAGCGACCCCTCCTTGGGTTTCCGAGGCAGTATCACTACGGAAGTAGGATTGCCCAACCTTCCTTCCGAGGAGTGGCTGGTGGGTTTGAACCACCCTTTCAGTTAAGCAGCCAGGCACTTAGCCACAGGGCCACCAGAGATCTTCCCATAAGAAGAAGCAGTGGAAATCAACCATCTTTTTTTCCTTACTTCCATTAATTTTTTTACCCCTGTGGAGCAAGCTTACCCCATGGAGGAGAATCAAGGAACATCACTTGAAACTCTAAAAATGACCCAACTGACAAAAACTGCACCCGCATGTTGTTGTTGTTATGTGCCATCGAGTTGGACCCAACTCATAGCGACCCCTCCTTGGGTTGCCGAGGCAGTATCACTGCGGAAGTAGATTGCCCAACCTTCCTTCCGAGGAATGGCATAATGCTAAAATATTTGAAGACAAATAGGGACAACATATATGTTAAACACTGAGGCAATGTAGTGAAACATCAGAGCAGAAATGTACCTAAAGATTCCTACCCATCTTGCTAATGGGTGTAGATAATGATGATAGAAGTCTTTTATGGATGGAAACACACTTTAGTGTCAGACACTTGGACTATAATTCTAGCTCTGTCACATACTGTTTTTAGGATCATATAACTTCTTGTCTCCAAGCCTCAGGACCCACCTACAAAATGGAGATAACAATAGTACCAACCACATAGGGTTACTGTTAGGATTAAATGAGTTAAACCATGTAAAATGATTGAATACAAAGATTGACACAAAATAATTGTTCAGTTAATGTTAGCTTTAAGAAGTAGCACTACTATGTAAGTTCTTCTTTCATATCTTTTTTTTTTTTTTAAGATTGTGATTAAAGCATCAGATTTATTTCTCACCTGTGCAAACATGCTGCTAAATGACAACACTGACTCTACTGAAGGAACAAAGTAGCAGGCTTACACCATCTCAAATACCATGATATGAAATGACAGTCAATGGGGTTCTCCTTTTATAAAAAGCAATGTCTAATAAAAGTAATGGCCCATTGCAAAACTTTAGTCACTGGACTAAGCTGATGATGTTTTTGCTGTGTGTTGGACCTGTAAAATCTTGTCATAGCTGTCTGCTTTGCAAATAGAATTTGGATCACTGCTGAACTCTGAAATAAGATGCTAGGCAAGTTTTTCCCCAGCAGTTCACTTCAGTTAGTGCATGTCAATACAAATGAGGTCTATAGTGGGTCAGTGATTTTCCATCACTTGTCAGTCAGTAGACTTCTCCTGGTTCCATTTCCCACAGGGCTCCCAGACTTCTTAAAGAATTTCTTACTACTTTACTATGTTTCTGGTTCCCAATGCCTTTCTTTTTATTTCCTTTTAAATAGTTTACAAAAAAACTGGCAAGAAGTCTGAATACCAGCCAGAAGATAAAAGAACACAAACTTGCAAACACAAAAATACACACATGGTCCTCTCAAAAACAGTCTCAAGCCTAAAACTTTAATCCCAGATAACCTATTATTTACTTTCCCAACATTAGTTAAGTTAATAAATCTACCAACTTTCCAGCTAATAGCTGGTATTCAAAGAAATAATCCAAAACAAATCCCTAGATGAGGCAAGACATTTGCAAAATAAGGCCTGGAAGCTACTACTTGGGTGGTATCAAGTGGCATCTAAGAGCCTCTGCCTTGTGTGCATATCAAAATGTAAAGCCCGTTTTAAACGGCATGGATGACAGCTGGAGGATTTAAAAGACCACATGGCAGGACCCCAAAGTTTCTCAGAGAGTAAGGTTAAGGAAATTTAGAACACACAGGAAGCAAATATGGTCTAAGGCTCCCATATTCCTACAAAGAACCACCCATTTGTACAGCATAATTTATTTATGTTTTTACTAGATATTTCCCATTGGATCCCTTAAAGATGCTGAAAAATAAAAACCAAACCAATTGCCATCAAGTCAAGTCAATGCCATCAAGATAGGTATCTTTGAAATATTCTACACACTACTTTCATGAGTAGCAACTTGGTTCTCAAAAGCTTGTGAGTGACCTCTAAGATGAAACTATCAGTCTCTCCCCATCAGGAGAAAAGAAGAGTGAAGAACATCAAAAATACATGGGAAAAATTAGTCCAAAGGAATCAATTAGACCCCAGGAACCCCAGCCTCCATGACTCTGAGACCAAGATACTAGATGGTGCTCAGCTACCACTGCTGACCACCATGAAAGAGATCAAAGTAGGAGGTTCTGGAGAAAGTGGGAGAAGAATGTGGAACAAAATTCAATACAGTAAAAAGACCAGGCTTACTGATTTGATAGAGACTTGTGGAACTCCTGAGATTATGGCCCATAGACACTCTTTAGTCTTGGAACTGAACTCACCCCAGGAACTCAACTTTTAGCTAAACAATAGACTGGCTTATAAGGTGAACAATAACACTAGAAAGGTGTGCACTTATTAGAAAGATCAACCATACAAGATCTAAAGGGCAGTATTTGCCCAGGGATAAAGCTAAGAAGGCAAGAAGGGATAGAAAAGAATGAAGGGACTTGGTAACAGGGAGGAAGTAGAATGAGTGCTGTTACATTATGAAGGCTGCAATCAATGTCATACACACACACACACAAACACACACACAAATGTGTATTAATTGTTTAATGGAAAACCAACGTGGTCTGCAAACTTTCAACCAAATCACAATAAAAAGTTATTTAAATGAAAGAAAAAGAATGATGTCTTTGAACTCAATGACAAATATCCATCATTTTTATTTTCTTTTTGAAATGTAATGTAACTTTCAGAGAGTACAATAAAATCTTTTTCGTCTCTCTAGAAAGGGCTTGCAGGCTCATGGCAACCCCATGTGTGTCAGAATGGAACTGTGCTCCATAGAGTTTTTAAGACTGTGATCTTTCAAAAGATGTCAAGTTTTTCTTCTAAGGCTCCTCTGGATGAGTATGAACTGCCGACCTTTGGATTTGTAATCAAGCATGTAACTATTTGCACCAGGTAGGGACTCCTATGTAGGCTTATTCTTTGAACCAGTTTAAAGTTGAAAGGTTTGAGGGTAGGGATGATTATGATCTGTCAAAAGTCACATACTAAAAATCGTGGAACCATCTCAATTTCTTTACTATTGAATCAAGAAGAAAGTGAGAATCTTATTAGTGTGTATAGTTGTATAATTCAATGAATCAATTTTCCCAGAGCTTCTGTCTACAGAACTTTGCTTCTTTGGGTCAAAAGGCAGTCAGTCCATTGAAGCCAGAAAGCCTTGAGCTCCTCATCACTCACATGGCAATTTCCTACAAAGGGCCAGAGCAAATATTGCAAATTTGCATTTATTCTTGTAATATCCCTCCTTTAGTTTGCTATGAGTCAGAATCAACTCAACGGCAAATAACAACCACAGCAGTTTTTCCAGGCAGCTATCACTTATCAATTCAAATTAGCCCACATGAGATAAACCTATTTGCTCTTTTTTTTAAAAAAAAAAACTTAAATGGGAAAAAAAATCTTTAAAGAAAGTACTATTTTTAGATATGCATAAATTCTATCACCATTTTAAAAACAGAAACAATACTTAAGATTACAAATAACTAGATAAATAACACTCCTTTCTATTAGCTATGTACTGGTGGCCATCATGTTTACAGAACATTAAGTATAAAGTTAATGGCCATTTTCCCCCTTTCCCATATGATTTCAGCATCTCTACTTTTGACACCATAGCATGAGGCACTGTGAGAGGTCAACAAATGACTTATAAAAGTACCTGCTATATGCCAGTCACTCTCCTAGAAGTTGGGATATAGCAGTGAACAAGACAAGATCTCTATTCTCATGGAGCTTATATTCCAGAGAGGTCAGACAGACAATATCCAACTACAAAAGTAATTAAGTATACAAGTAACTTCAATTATTGAAAAGTGCTCTAGATAAAATATCCACCAGCCACTCCTTGAAAGGAAGATGGGGCAATCTACTTCCATAGTAATACTGCCTCAGAAACCCCAGGAGGGTCGCTATGAGTTGGGTCCAACTCAATGGCACATAACAACAACAACATAGAGAAAATAAAGTGAATGCCATAGAGTGTGCTTTGAAGACTTCTCCAGTAAGGTATTTGAGCTAAGAACTTAATGATGAGGAAAATCATTATTTGAAGGCTTGGAGCAAAG
Organism: Orycteropus afer afer; assembly: GCF_000298275.1. Taxonomy (NCBI): domain Eukaryota; kingdom Metazoa; phylum Chordata; class Mammalia; order Tubulidentata; family Orycteropodidae; genus Orycteropus; species Orycteropus afer. The sequence continues at coordinate 11,918,427 of NW_006921643.1, read as the reverse complement.
TATTCCAGGTGGAGGGAAGAATATATGAAGGCACCAAGGTGGGGGCAAACTTGGATTTGAAGGTAAGGGAGAAGACCGTGGTGGTTGGAGCAGTGGGTAGGGGTAACACAGTACAAGGTTACACCAAAGATGTGAGCAAGACCAGATTATTTTAGCATCTTGTAGGCCATGGTAAGGAGATTGAGTTTATTTTAAATATATATTAAAGTCTTAAGTAAAAGAGTAGCCTGAAGGAAGACTGGGCAATCTACTTCCATAGAGATACCCCCTCGGAAACCCAAGGAGGGTTCACGATGGTTTGGAACTGACTTGATGGTAGTGAGTTTGATTTTGGAAATCAGAATAAAACACACTTGCTGACTTCAAAGACCTTATAAACTATATTACTAATTAAATTAAGAAGCAATAATTGAAGGATGAAAGAGCCATGGTGCAGTGGTTAAGCACTCATTTACTTACTGACAGGTTGGGAGCTTAAACCCACCAGCTGTCTCAGTGGAGAAAGATTGAGCAGTCTGCTTCCATTAAGATTTATAGCCTTGGAAACTCTCTGAGGCAGTTCTATTCTGTCCTGTTTGGTTGCTATGAGTCAGAATTGACTTGATAGCAATGGCCTGGGATTTTTGTTGTTCATTTGTTTTTGTTTCTTTGTTATCATAATTTGGGTGAAAGTTTACAGAGCGTATTGGTTTTCCATTCATCAATTTATACACATTTTGTTTTGTGACATTCATTCCAGTCTACACAATGTTACAGCATTCTTCCCACATCCTCTGTGTTTACTACGTTCCTTTGTCTTTCTTTCCTATCCCATTCTGCCTTCTGAGCCTTATCCCTGACAAATACTGCCCTTTTGATCTCATATGGTATATTGTTTCAATGAATGCATACTTTCCAGGTATAATTGTTAACCTTATAGGTCTATCTATCTTTTGGCTAAAAGTTGAACCATAGAGGTGAGTTCATTTCCTAGCTAAAAAAGCGTCTAAGGGCCTGGTCTCATCAGACAAGTAAACCTGCATTTTTATGATTTTGAATTTTGTTCCACATCTTCTTCTCACTCTATCTGGAAACTCTTATTGTGATCCTTTTCAGAGCAGTCAGCAGTGGTAGCTAGGCACCATCTAGTTCTTCTGGTCTCAGTGTAATAGAGACTAGGGTTCATGTGGTTAATTAGTCCTTTTAACAATTTTTTTCCCTGCATCTTTGATTTCTTCACTCTTCTTTGATCCAGATGGGGAGAGAGACTAATAGTTGCTCCTTAAATGGGAGTTAATCAGTGCTTAAAGCATTTGGCTTTTAATCAAAAGGTCAGTGGTGCAAACCCACCATCTACTCCATGGAAAAAAGACAAGGCAGTCTGCTTCCATAAAGATTTACAGTCTTGGAATCTGTGATAATTAAGGTTGTAGGTCAACTTAGCTGGACCAGATTTTAAATGTTGTTTAAAGCAGTTGTGATGTAATCACCTCCAGGATGAGATGTTCTATGAGCATCTACTCAGTTGAAAGGGAGTTTACTGAGGCATGGTCTACTTCCTATATATTATGGACATCCTGGGAACAGTCACTGGCTTTCTGCTGAATCTGAATCCTGCATCTAGCTCATCATCATCTTTGGCTCTTTGAGCTGAACCAGTGGCCTGGTGCATTGCCTGCTGACCTTGGGATTGTTGCCTTCACAAGCTATGAGCCAACAATCTGTCATTTTAGCTATTGATCTTGGATTCATCATCTTCCAAAGCCAGCAGCCTGCTATATTGCCTGCAGATCTTTGGTTTGTCAGCCCCTGCAGCTGCATGAGTCAGAAAAAATCTCTGCCTTGATGTTTGACCCATGGATTTGGGACTTGCCAGGCTCTACAACAGTGTAAGTCATTCCTTGAGATAAATGTATCTATCCTCCCCCACACACACACTCATTTTGCTTCTCCAGCGAACCAGCCTAAGACAGTACTCTATGGGGCAGTTCTACTCTGCTCTATATGGTTGCTAAGAGTCTGAAACAACTCAGTAATAGACAGTTTGGAGATGGCCACTCACAAGCTTTTAAAACCCCAGTCACTATTAACAAAAGTTTTTACTTAAATATCTGTGGCAAGCACTGACATAGGTTGTATATAGACTCCACCAACCTCAGGGAATGGTGCTCCTATCTGTATATAAATATAGTCTGATTTAGGAGTTCAGCATTAAAGGGTAAAATTAGCTGATGTCTTTAAACCCAAGGGGAAATATTCATAATTTTATTTTTCTTTTTGAAATGTAAGTACTAATTTTCAGAGAATACAATAAAACCTTTTCAGTCTATCCAGAAAGAGCTTGTGCAGTACAAGTCTTGACATTCAATCTTTCATTTCTTTGATTTGTGGAAAAAGGGAAGCATAATCCCCTGAGTGTTTTATATTCAAAGCAATCCCTTTTCTTTTGTGTTTGCTGATGGGGTAATTGCAAAGGAATTTATTTTTTAAATTAAATCCAGTAAATACAAGTAAAGCCATTATTGATACAATATCCTTCACCCAGGAGCTTGAAACACTCAGAAGAGCTCAGTTCCTGGGGTCAGAATGTCTGGGCTCTTGCAGTTGTTCTGTGACTTGGGCAAATATTTTCATTTTGGAGGTCAGCCTTGGTCTACTCATAGCCAAATGAAAGGGCTTATTTAGAACATCTGCCTTTGGCTGGGTTCTCTAGAGAAGAAAAACCAGTAAAGCATATATAGAGAGAAAAAAAAAATTATCTCAAGAAAATGGCTCACACAGTTGTTGAGGCTGGCAACTCCCAAGTCCATGGTTCAAATGTCAAGCTAGAGGCTTCTCCTGTAGGGACGGATGAAACCCAAAACAGCATGAAGTGTAGCAGGCTGCTGGCTTTGGCAGATGATGAATCCAAGAATGACATGTAAAATGACAGATTGTTGGCTCACAGCCTGTGCAGGCAATAATCCCAAGACTGACAGGCAATATGGAAGGTCACTGGTTCAGCTCCAAGAGCCAAAGATAATGATGAGCTTGATGTAGGATCTAAATTCGGCAGAAAACCAGGGAGTATTCCCAGCACATCCATAAATATATCTGAAGCAGGCCATAGCCCTAAGTAAACTCCCTTTCAACTGAGTGGCTGCTCATAGCATATCTCATAGTGGAGGTGGTTACAATATATCAGATGTCATCATGGGAGATGACTACATCATAATTGTTTAAACCACAGAGAAACATTGCCCAACCAAATTGCCATACAACCTTAACCATTACACCATCTCTAAATTCTTCAGCACCATCTTTTACTTTTGATGATCTGCTAACTCCTCTGCACTTGGGTTGATTTTCAAATTCAGCTATATAGGTGATCATCCAAAGGGTAATTAGAGTTGTGGAAATTCAGATATCCTGGGTTGTAGAGAAGAAATATTGTAACATCTCCAGTGTGGCTTTGAGATTCTCTTAAGGTGAACACAGGCAGTGTTCACATTGACTGTGGTGTCTACGAACATTGCCATTAACTTACACTATGTGACTGAGTGGTTGAGAAACTGAGGATCCTATAAAGGAATATACAATGTGCTTCAAATAACTCATTATCCATCTTTGAAGATAAGACACAAAGAGGTGAGAAGTTAAATAATACACTGCAAGGTAAGTACGATGAGATGACATGTCACAAGGGGTTGCATGATTAATTATTAAATGGAAAATTAAGGAGTAATGAATGCAGGGAAAACTGAGCTCATAATTGCTAAGGGATATGTTTATTGATTCACTTAATCATTTAACAAATAGTTTCTCCATGCTCAGTTTTGGGTAAATCGCTCTGCTACATGCTGGAGAAGTGGTGAGCCAAGATAGATAAATAATTAGAATTTTTGGGAATGTTTCGTCATTGCTGACCATTACCCATCTGTTAGTTTGTTGTATTATAATGGCTTCTGTGTTACTATAATGTAGGAAGCTATGCTGTTGGTATTTCAAATACCAGAAGTATCACCCATACTGGACAGGTTTCAACAGACCTTCTAGACAAAAAGAGACTAGAAAGAGAGACCTGGAGATCTACTTCTGAAAATTGGCTAATGAAAATCTATGGATCACAAAGAATAATGTCCAAGATAGTACTTCCCCAGGGAGCTCTGGTGGTGTAGTGCCTAAGGCATTTGCTTGCTAACCAGAAGGCTGGTGGTTCAAACCCCCCAGCCACTCCTCAGAAGGAAGGTTAGGCAATCTACTTCCATAGTGATACTGCCTCAGAAACCCGAGGAGAGGTTGCTATGAGTCGGATCCGACTAAACAGCAATGAGTTTTTAGAGTTTAGGTCGGAAGTCACCTAAATTACACAGTAGCTACAATAAGGGACTCAAACACTCCAACAATCCTGAAGAAGGCAAAGGACTGAGAAATATCTTGTTCTGTTGTACATGGGTTAGTCCTGAGTCAGAGCCGATTTGATGGCATCTAACTACAGTATCACTGACAAAGTATCAGATTTCTCCTTTCTTCTACTTGCCACCAAAACTACATGCATAAACCAAACTGTGGGTATATCAGAATTTCCTCTAACTTGTCCCAGGATTTTCAGACTCAGAGAACTATTGAACTCCCAGTTATACATTACCTTAGTCCAATATTCCCTGCAGAGATCATGTCCTGGATTCAAAAGCCTGTGAGGAAAAGAGCTCCTTTCTTTCTGAGATGTCTAGTTACACTAATAGATGACTACAGTTGATGTATATGTTTTCTTCATTCTCAGTCAGACTCCTCTCTGCCCCTTTCATACTGTCATCTGCTAGTTGATAGGGAAAGCTGAAGGCACATACCCCCACCCTTCCCAAAGGAAAACCCTGCAGAATTTCTTCTTTGCTAGGAACAAAGGAACATTTTAGAACAGAGCAATCAAGCAAATAACAATGTTCTTAGTTTTCAAGTCAGACTGAGTATTTTAAAGATAATAACTGAATTAAATTACTTCCATACCTTTCAACATACATGATTATGCAATAAGAATAGTGTAGGCAGACTTTTTTATGTTTCCTTTAGCTCCATTTATTCATTTAGCAAAGGCTGTTTTTGTTATTGATGTTAGGTGCTGTCGTGTTGGGTCTGACTCATGGAGACCTTAAGTACAACAGAAGGAAAAATTGCCTGGTCCTGCATCATCCTTGACATCTTTCCTATGTTTGAGCCTATTGTTGTAGTCACTGTGTCAATCCATCTTGTTGAGGGTTTTCCTCTTTTTCATTGATCCTCTATTTACCAAGAAAATGGCACTACCTCATTTTTCACATATCAAACAAAGGTACATTTTAAGTTAACAAATAGTATATATATTTTGGTTTCTGAGGTGGTATCTCTACAGAAGTAGATTGCCCAATTTTCCTTCCGAGGAGTGGCTGGTGGGTTTGAACTTCCAGTCTTCTGGTTAGCAGTCAAATGCCTTAGACACTACACCACCAGAGCGCCTATTTAAATGAATAACTAGTGTATCTGCAAATTAATAACTAGTGTATCTGCATATATGTATATATATATATATATATATACACACATGTTATGTATACATATATATATGTTATATGTATATAACAGCATATATATATATATATATATATATATATATATCTGTGCATATATGTATACAGTTGACCCTTGAACAACACAGAGGTCAGGTGCACTGACCCCCCCCACGCAGTCAAAAATCCATATAAGCTTTTGAATCCCTAAAATCTCAACTATTAATAACCTACTGTTAACTGGAAGCCCTACCACTAACTTAGACATATGAGCAGCACAATTCTTGCCATATAGTTACTAGATTTTGCATGAAGATATTCATACACACACATAAGAGATAAGTTTGTTAACTGTTTGGCATGATGATTATTTGTTGTTATTGTTAGGTGCCATTGAATGGATTTCAACTCACAGTGACCCTAGATACAACAGAATGAGATACTGCCTAATCCTGCACCATTCTCACAATCATTGCCACATATGAGCCCATCTTTGTAGCCACTGTGTCGATTGAACTCATTGAGAGTCTTCCCCATTTTCACTGACCCTCTCTACTTTACCTAGTGTGATATCTTTCTCCAGGGACTGGTCCTTTCCTGACAACATGACCAAAGTATGAGAGACAGAGTCTGGCCATTCTCACTTCTAAGGAACATTCCAGCTGTTATTATCCATTAAGTGGAGGTCCTGGATTTCAAAACAAATCTTCTCTGTAACCTTGTAATAGCCATCTTGGTGAAACAAATCTTTCACTTCATTTTATTTCAAAAGCAAACTTGTTCTTTGAGTTTCCCTCGTATCAGTGTCTCTCACTGGCATTCTTCATGCAAATGGACTTTCTCTGAGCTGCTCCTAATCTCTGGAAGCCTGTGATAATGTTCTCCCTTGGGGAATTATAATAAATTGTAATAAAGTCTAGTTGTTAGAAAATCTTTCTTATGTTGATCCAATTTCTGCTTTTCTATAAATTCCAATTATTGGCTTTAGGTCTTCCCACTAGATATATATTAAATCTTCACTTCTTTGAGCTTCTCAGTTCCTCTAATTGTTCCTTTTGTTCATTACACAGATATTTATTGGACGCTTAAACAAGCACAACTGCAAATAAAGTAAAACCTTTGTCCAATGGACACATGAGATGGTTTCAGACCTTTTAAAATTGTCTTCAGGGCATATGGGAGCCTGAACCTAATCCAATACTAGAGATGGCTATTCCAAGGTTACAGAGAAGATTTGTTTTGAAATCCAGGGCCAGAAAGTGAAGATCATATATCCCTTAACAAGGTTGTTGTTGTTATTAGGTGCTGTCAAGTCATCTCTGACTCATAGTGACCAGATACATAAGAGAATGAAACTTTGCCTGTTCTTACACCATCATGACAATTATTGCTATGTTTCAGATCATTGTTGGCAGCCACTGTGTCAATTCATCTCATCAAGGGTCTTCCTTTTTTCTCTATCTATGTTATGAAGCATGATGTCCTTCTCCAGGGACTCTTCCCTCCTGATAACATGTCCAAAGTATGTGAGTTGAAGTTTCACCATCCTCCTTTCTAAGGAGCATTCAGGCTGTACTTCTGCCAGGACAGATGTATTCGTTCTAGCAATCCATAGTATATTCAATATACTTCATCTATACCGTAATTCAAATGCATCAATTCTTCCTCTATCATTCTTAGGCATTGTCCAGCTTTCACATACATAGGAGGAGATGAAAAATACCATGATCTGGGTTGGGAACACCTTTGTTATCAAATATATTTAAAGATATTTTTTCAGCAGATTTGCTCAGTACAGTACTTCATTTGATTTCTTGACTATAACTTCCATGGGCATTGATCCAATGAGAATGAAATCCTTGATAACCTCAATCTTTTCTCTGTTTATCTTAATATTGTTTATTGGTCCAGCTATATATATTTTCAGTTTCTATACCAAAAATAATAAAAGTGAAAATTCTTAACAGAGTTTCAAGTAATAAATCAATTTGGAAAGTAAATTATCAAAACTAATACTGGATTGCACAGAAAAGTAGCTTAAATAAACTAATTATAGGGCAAGGTTTTGTTTTTAATATAGATTACCAAAATAGATATATTACAGTATAGTTTATTGAAGATAGATTACAGTATACTTCAAGGGCAAATCTGCAGCAAAAGACCTCTTTAAAGTGTTAAAGAGCAAAGATGTCACTTTGAAGATTAAGGTGCTCCTGACACAAGTCATAGTATTTCATATGCATGTGAAAGATGGAAATGAGTAAGGAAGACCAAAGATGAATTGATAGATTTGAATCGATGTGTTGGTAAAGAATGCTGAGAATACTATGGACTGCCAGAAGAACAAACAAATCTGTCTTGGAAGAAGTATAGCTGGAATGCTCCTTGGAATTGAGAATGGCCAGAGTTCATCTCACCTACTTTGGCCATGTTGTCAGAAGGGAATATTCCCTGGAGAAGGATATCATGATTGGTAAAGTTGTTGTTGTTAGGTGCCATCAAGTCGTTTCCAACTCATAGCAACCTCATGCACAGCAGAACGAAATACCACCCAATCCCGTGCTAGCTCCACAATCCTTGCTATACTTGAGCCCATAGTCGCAGCCACCATGTCAATTCATCTCTTTGAAGGCCTTCCCTTCTTTCGTCAACCCTCCACCTTACCAAGCATGACATCTCTCTCCAGGGAATGGTCCCTTCTGACAACATGACCAAAATGGGTGAGACGAA
>NW_006921643.1:11898308-11908071 GCF_000298275.1 Orycteropus afer afer | reverse complement strand
CTTTGTTTCCAACTTTTGCATTCCAGTCACCAGTGATAATTAACACATCCTGATTGCAAGTTTGGTCAATTTCAGACTGTAGAAGTTGATAAAAAATCTTCTATTTCCTCATCTTTGGTTTTGGTGGTTGGTGCATAAATTTGAATAATAGTTGTATTACCTGGTCTTCCTTGTAAGCATATGGATATCCTATCACTGACAGCATGGTACTTCAGAATAGATCTTGAAACATCTTTTGTGATGACAAATGCCATGCCATTCCTCTTCAATTTATTATTCCTGGCATAGTAGATGATATGGTTGTCTGATTCAAAATGGCCCAAACCAGTCCATTTCAGCTCACTAATGCCTAGGATATCACTCTTTACGTGTTCCATTTCCTCTTTGACAACTTCCAATTTTCCTAGATTCATACTTCATACATTCCATGTTCCAATTATTAATGTATGTTTGCAGCTGTTTCTCCTCAATTTGAGTGGTGCCGCATCAGCAAATGGAGGTCTCAAAAGCTGTACCTTATCCATATGAGTAAGGCTTGTTTTACACTGATGATGCAGCTCTTTTCCAGTCCTATTTTGAGAGCCTTCTAACCTAACCGGACTATTCATAAAGTTGTGTAGTAATGTATCAGACAGTGTTTCTCTGCTATTCATAAGGGTTTTTCCCCGGCCAATTTTTTGAGAAGTGGATGGCCTCTTCCTTCTTCCTAGTCTGTCTTAGTCTGCAAGCCCCACTGAGACCTGTGCACCATGTGGTTTGAAACATCAGTGGCACAGCCTCAAGACTCACAGCAACACATCACCACAGTAGAACAAACTGACAGACAAGTTTGTTTCCCTTAGCTGTTCAAAACCTCTCCAACCTCCCCTTACCTGGATCCCTACTGCTGCCTCCTCCCTCTGTCCCAGCCCCCTGTCCTTTTCTCTCCTTTCCTCCGCTTTCCCACCTTGCTGCTTGTGGGCTGTGGCCTGGGTTCCCTCCCCTCATTTGGATCCCTGCAGCTGACTCATCACTCTGTCTCAGTCCCCCTGGTCATAAAGTAGAGGGTCAGCCACAAAAGAAAAGATCCTAAACAAGATTCATTGACACAGTGGTTGCAATGATGGGCTCAAACATAGAAAAGATTGTGAGATGGCACAAGACCAGGCAGTGTTTCCTTCTGTTGTACACGAGGTCCCTATGAGTCAGAGCCAATTCCATGGCACCTAACTACAACAACACTATGGATTAAGTTATAAACATATTATATATGTTCTAAAATACACACACAAAAAAAACCCACAAACATTTTCAAATAAGATGAGATACAGATGAAATGAATAACATTTTACATCTTTAAAATTTTCATTTATTGGTGATTTCAAAAGTTTTATCCCACTAATATAACTATTATTGGTGAATACAATGAGATAACATAAGTCTTGTTATCTTTCAAAATATTGATTTAATACTTACAGTACTCGTAATTTAGCAATTTGAAAATCTGTAACTAAGATTAGTTTATTTTGATCCTTGGATTTAATGGTTGTCAAGGCTGAAGAAAGAGATCTCCCAAAGATAAATAGATCAAATTTTTTTTAAAAAAAGTATTATTAGCTGCATTTGATATCATAATACTTATTTTTCAATCTCATCCAGACATTCTGCAAAGGTGTTTAATAATTCAATGGACACATTTCCACTTCCCTGATCTCTATCATTGGTTCTTTCATCTACATTCTAATATTTTTAAGAAACAGATCCAAAGTCCACTGGAACCCTTTATTATGAAGATTTGCAAAGCTTTTGGAGAATTCTGTGTGTCAGATAAACTCTTGTTGTTGTTCTTTGCCATCAAGTCAGACCTGACTCATAGTGATCCCTCCTTGGGTTTCTGAGGTGGTATCACTACGGAAGTAGATAGCCCAACCTTCCTTCTGAGGAGCGGCTGGTGGGTTTGAACTGCCAGCCTTCTGGTTAGCAGTCAAGTGCCTTAGGCACTATGCTACCAGAGTTCCTAATGAACTCTTAGGTTACCCTTAATAATTGTCCCCTTCTAGGGTTCACACCTTTGTTTAATGCCTTTCTCTTGAAAGTAGGCATGGCATATGACTTGCTTCCAACCAAAGACTTTGGCAAAGGTGATGGGATGTCACTCTCTTCCTTATGCCATTTTACATGGTAAAGGAGATGGTACATCCCTCTTGTAATTATGTTTTGTTATGGAAGACTTTTAGAATACTGGGGTAAGAGACTGTCCTTGAGTATTGAGGAAGTACATGGCCATGTTAGAGAGATCAACATGACAAGGAACTATGGGCAGTCTAAGTGTGTTTATATTTTAAAAATATCTGCTGGTTAACCTAAAGTTGACAACCTCTTGTTATTACAGAAAAAATCAGTAGATGTTACATCTTCATAATTTTGTTATAAAAGTGTATATCTTATCTTAAAATTTCACAACTTTTTAAGTGAAGCTCTGAGTGGTATAAAAAAAAGTCATGGTCTCTCTATATCTCATTACAAAATGATGTACACTGTCTATATTTTACCACCACTCGTCTGTCAGTTTGTCATACTGTGGTGGATTGCATGTTGCTGTGAGGTTAAAGGCTATGCCACCAGTATTTCAAATACCAGCAGAGTCACTGATGGTGAACAGGTTTCAGCAGAGCTTCCAGATTAAGACAAACTGGGAAAAAGGAAGGGGCCATCCACTTCTTTAAAAAAAAAAAAAAAAAAAAATGCCACTGAAAACCTTATGAATAGCAGTGGCTGTCTGATACATTACTGGAAAAGTTTATGAATAGCCCTGAAACATTGGCTGAAATAGTGTCAGAAGACGAGAGCGTTGGGTGGGAAGGCACTCAAAATATCACTGGGGAAGAGCTGCCTCATCAAAGTAGAGTCAAACTTAATAGCATGGATGGAGTAAAGCTTTCAGGACCTCCATTTTCTGATGAGGTGCTGCTACTCAAAATGGGAAGAAATAGCTGCAAACATCCATTAATAATCAGAACATGAAATGTACAAAGTATGAATCTAGGAAAATGGGAAGTTGTCAGAAATGAAATGGAACATATAAAGATCCATTCCCTAGGTATTAGTGAGCTGAAATGGACTGGAATTACCCATTTTGAGTCAGGTAATCATATGATTTACTATGCTGGGAATGACAAATTGAAGAGGAATAGCATCATATTCATTGTCACAAAGACTGTTTCAAGATCTATCATGAAGTATAATGCAGTCAGTGGTAGGATAATATCCAGACATGTACAAAGATGACCAGTCAATACTATCATTATTCAAATTTATGTACCAGCCATTATAGCCAAACACAAAGAAATTGAAGATTTTTACCAACTTCTGCAGTCTAAAATTGACAAAAGACACAATCAAGGGAAATTGATGATTACCAGTGATTGGAAGGTGAAAACTCAATGCAAAGAAGAATCATCTATAGTTGGAAAATATAGCCTTGGTGACAGAAATGAGGCCAGAGATGGCATGATAGAATTTAGCAAGATGAATGACTTACTCTTTACAAATATTTTTTTTCAACAACATAAATGGTAGCTATACACATGGACCTCACCAGATAGAATACATAGGAATCAGGTTGATCACTTCTGTGGAAAGAGTTGATGGGGAAGCTCAATATCATCAATCAAAACAAAGCCAGGAGCTGACTGTGGAACAGATCATCAATTGTTCATATGCAAGTTCAAGTTGAAGTTTAAGAAAATTAAAATAACTCCACAAGATCCAAAATATGACCTTGACTACATCCCATCTGAATTTAGAGATTACCTAAAGAATAGAGTTGACACATTGAACACCAATGACAGAAAACCAGAGGAGTTGTGGGATGACATCAAGAACATCATACATGAAGAAAGCAAATGGTCATTTGCTGTTGTTGTTGTTGTTTGCCATCGAGTCGGCCCTGACTCATAACGACCCCTCCTTGGGTTTCCGAGGCAGTATCACTACGGAAGTAGGAATGCCCAACCTTAAAAGCAGGAAAAAAGGAAAGACCAAAATGATGCCAGAAAAGACTCTGAAACTAGCTCTGGAACAGATAGTTGCTAAAGCAAATAGAAGAATGACAAGATAAAAGAGTTGAACACAAGATTTCAAAGAGCAAAATATTATAATGAAATGTGCAAAGACCTGTAGTTAGAAAACCAAAAGGGAAGAATATATTCTGCATTTCTCAATCTGAAAAAACTAAAAAAAATTCAAGCTTCAAGTACAATATTGGAAGAGTCTATTGGCAAAATATTGAGTAATGAAGGAAGCATCAAAAGAAGATGGAGGGAACACAACCACTGTACCAAAAAGAACTGATCAATGTTCAAATATTTCAGAAGGTAGCATATGATTAAGAACCAACTGTATTAAAAGAAGAAATTCAAGCTGCACGAAAGGAATTGGTGAAAAACAGGGCTCCAGAAATTGACAGAATACCCACTGAAATATTTTAACAAATGGATGTAGCACTGGAGATGTTTACTCGTCAAAGTCAAGAGATTTGGAAGACAGCTACCTGGCCAATTGATTGAAAGAGATCCACATTTGTGCCCATTCCAATGAAAGGTGATACAACAGAATGTGGAAATTACTGAACAATATTATTAATATCAAATGCAAGTTAAATGTTGGTGAAGATAATTAAAAAATGATTGTAGCAGTGTATTAGCAGGGAACATACAGAACTTCAAGGTGGATTCAGAAAAGGATGTGAAATGAGAAATATTATTGCTGATGTCAAATGTATCTTGGCTGACAGCAAACAATACCAGAAAGATGTTGCCTGTGTTTTATTAACTGTGCAAAGACATTTGACTGTGTGGATCATAATTAATTATGGATAACATGGTGAATAATGGGAATTCCAGGACACTTAATTGTACTCATGAGGAATCTGTACATAGACCAAAAGGCTGTCATTCAAACAGAATAAGGGAATATTGCAAGTTTTAAAATCAGGAAGGATGTGCATCAGGGTTGGATCCTTTCACTATACTTATTCAATCTGTATGCTGAGCAAATAATCTGAGAAGCTAGACTGTGTGAAGAAGAACGCAGCATTGAGATCAGAGGAAGAGTCATTAACAACCTGTGATATGTAGTTGACACAACCTTGCTTGCTGAAAGTGAACAGAACTTGAACCATATGGATTACACCTCAATGTAAAGAAAACAAACCTTCTTACAACTGGATTGAGCATGATAAGCAACATCATAATAAATGGAAAAAAGCTTGAAGTTGTCAGGGATTTCATTTTACTTGGATCCACAATCAACAACCGAGGAAGCAGTAGTCAAGAAATTACACGTCTCATTGCACTGAGAAATTCTGCTGCAAAAGACTTCTTTAAAGTGTGAAGCAAAGATGTCACTTTGAAGACCAAGATTGGTCTCCCCCAAGCAAAGGTATTTTCAATTGCTTCATTTGCATGTGAAAGCTTATTCATTTGCATGAATAAGGAAGACTGAAGAAGAGTTGATTCCTTTGAATTATGGTGTTGGTGAAGAATACTGAAAAGACCATGGTCTGCCAGAAGAAGAAACAAATCTGTCCTGGAAGAAGAGCAGCCTGAATGACCCTTGGAAACCAGAATGGCCAGACTTCATTTCACCTACTTTGGTCATGTTGTCAGAAGGGATCTTTCTCTGGAGAAAGATATCATGCTTGGTAAAGTAGAGGGTCATCGAAAAAGATAAGACCCTCAACAAGAAGAACTGATATAGTAGCTGCAATAATGGGTTCAAGTGTAGCAAGAACTGTAAGGATGGTGCTTGCTAGGGCAATATTTCATTCTGTTGTACATTGGGTCACGATGAATCAGAGTTGACTTGATGGACCTTAACAACAATGACTGTATTTTAAGACTTGATTTTATAAAATTAATCATGTCAGTGTGTAGCCATCTGTGCATTTGTGGCTTTGTCTTCTCGGCTCCCTAAGCTTATGTATGAAAGATATAATTAATGGATTTCAAGTTTGGTTTTATCAAGAAACATTTTTTAAGAAATTCTAGTTTGAGAAACTACCTAATCGATTAATATATTTAAATACGTTTCTCATGACACATTACTTTAATTATAAAGTTATTTACTCTCACAGATACATCTTCTTTGGTTATCATTAATTTAATCACATAAGAGAGTAAGGCAATTCTTCATGTTGTTTATTATTGAAACCTAATCCAGCAAATAGCAGACATTAAGACACACTAGAAACATCTGTACTTTCATTTGGCCTGTAGAACATAATTCCTATCTTGTATTATCTGCTCTAAAAGTTGCTTCTTCCAATCTCCAGCAATATATTCAATGTATATTTGAAAAGTAATATAGTACAAAAAAACTCCTCGTTCATCACTATTTGCTTTGATTATATTACTTCAATAATATTCATTGCAGCAGAAAAAAAAGCAAGTTTCATCCCAATGGTATGTGGCTTTTTATTTTTCACTATTATACTGGGATTTTCATCATAAAATGGTAAAGCACAAAATCACAGTGGCTTAAACTAGAAGGAAGCTTATTTCTCTCATACGTAAAAGAAATACAAAAATAGGCAATCTGAGTGGTACATTGCTCCACGGTCTTCTATCTTTGCTGCTCTGTCTCCTCATGTTACAAAAGGACTGTTTGAGTTCCTGCCAACACATCTGTATTCCAGCTGAGATAGGCAGCCTCTGACCTGAATCCCAATGATCCCTGTCTCTTTATATTCATACCTTTGTGTAATCCCATTCCCTTGAGTGTGAGCTGGACTTAGTGGTTTGCTTCTAATGAATAAAACATGGGAAAAGTTATGGGACAACATTTCCATGATTCAGTTACAGAAGTGGTGACTTCTGCCTTGCTAGCACTCTGTCTCCCTCTTTTGTCTGCTTTCTTACTTGCTTTGATGAAGCAAGATGCCATGTTTAGAGCTGCCTTATGGAGAGATCCATGTAGCAAAGATCTGAGGATGGTCTCTGGCCAACAGCCACTGAGGACCAGAAGTTCTTAGTCCAACAACCCATGAGGAATTGAATCCTTCCAACAATCACGTGAGTGAGTTTGGTAGGCAGATCCTTCCTCTCCTGGGTTTTGACACAATTATAACCCAGGCCAACACCTTGATTACAGCCTTGTGAGGGACTCTAGGCTAAAGAGTCCAGCTAAGCTATGCCTGGATTCATGACCCACAGACACAATGAGATAATAAATGTTGTTTTAAGGCACTAAACTTTGTGAGTAATTTGTTATGTGATAATAGATAAATAATACCACAGCCAACAGAAGAGAAAGGGCAAAAAAAAAAGTATATCCCTCAAGGAAGATTTATGGAAATCTCATAGCATTACTATTTAGAAAACACTGGACAGAATTTAGTCATAAGGACACATATGGTTGTGTGGGAAGCTTGTTATTGTTACCTGCCATGGAATCAGCCCCTGACTCGTAGTTACCCCATGTATTACAGAGTAGAATTTTCCTCAGGGTTTTCTTGGCTATAATTTTGTGGAAGCAGTTCATAAGACCTCTCTTCTGGGGAGCCACTGAGTAGGTTTGAACCTTCAAACTTTAGGGTAGCAGTCAATTGTAAATTGCTTGCACCATCAAGTGAAACTAGGAAATGATATTTTTATTTGGACAGTAATATTCCATGCTGAACATTAGGGTTCTGTTACTGAAGGGAAAGAGAAGTATCAGCACTTTCTGGCAATCAGCAGTCTCTGCAAAGCTATTGGTTAAGAAACTTTAGAAGAGGCACCTAAATAATTATCATTAAACTTAGTGAACTTTTATTGTGTCAGATTGAGAATAATATAACTATAAGCATTGTCTAAAAGCAATTGTAAATTTTATCTTAAATTTCTAGATGCATAGTTTTAAATGTCTTTATCATAATCTGAAGGAGATCTGGTGGCAAAGTGGTTAAAGCATTTGGCTTCTAACCAAAAGGTTGGTGGTTTAAACCCACCAGCTTCTCTGAGGGAGAAAGATGAGGGAAAATGCTTCTGTAAAGATTTAGAGTCCTGGAAACCCTATGGGGCAGTTCTACTCTGTCCTATTGGGTCACCATGAGTTGAAATCACCTCAATGGTAGGGGTATAATAAGCTATCATAATCTCATACTAAAGTAACTAAATTTAATCTATTGATGCATAATTTAAATTCTTAAGAATTAAGAACATAATTGATAATATGGGTTATAAAAATTCATATTTCAAATTGTTTTCTTATTATTTTCAGTGAGGGGCAATTTATTATTAAATGGCTTAGGTCAGCATAGTTTTAAAAATTTGTAATGTTAACAATGATCTTGTTCACTTGTGTTTGCACTGCATTTTTAGTATTATAACTTGTGAAGATTGAGTTGACATCAGCATAAACATGGTATTTAAATCAACAGGAAATTGATAAAATATCATCTTCTACCTAGGGAGAGAAGAGAGAGAGAAGCCAGGCCTGATCCCTGAGAACTAGAAGATGCACAGCTCTATTAGCTATGAAGGAAACAACAGTAATACTAGGAGAACCTTATGAAGTGGAAGACAAACCAGGGACAATAGTATTATGAAAGTCAAGAGTGGAAAGTATGTCTAAAAGGAGAGCATTTTATGTTGAATATAGCTGAAAGTCAACTAAAATGAGGGCATTGGTCTGGCAACATGGAAGTCTCCAGAGACCTTGACAAGACCAATATCTCTGGAAGATATAGGAAGAAGCCAGATTGCTAATAAATTTAAGAATGAATTGAAGGCTAGAATGTAGAGCCAGCATATGTAAATAAATCTTCTGAGAATTTTAATATAAAAAGAAACAGAGAAACATGGTCATATCTAGATGAATATGTGTGGTCAAGGGAAAATTTTGGATTTTGCTATTTGTTGTTTTTATGATGGAAGATGGTGAAGCATGTTTGTTTACTAAAGGATGAATTGAGTGGAAAGGAAAGAGAAGAACTAATGGAAGAGAGAGGGATGGAACATGGTACACAAAGAATTTGAGAGGAAGAGGGTCTTGACCCAGTGTGACTGAAGGGAAGAAGGAGAGGATGGTTGTAAGTATGGGTCAGTTTTGTCATATGATTATTAAAAGATGAAGAGGTTTTCCCTGATGGCTTCCAAATTTCCCAGTGCTGCATGATTTAGGATCATCAGCTGTAGAGAAATGCCTGTTGGAGATGGGAGAGGGCATAATATAGTAAGAAAAGGAGTTTTAATTCTCTTGGGATTCAGATTGCTGGGGTCCATGGAGTTGGACACAGGCCGTTGCCCTGAGATCTTCTTTTGACTCTTGAGCCTTGAAAAAACAGGTTTCCTAGTCATTTTTAAATTAAACAATAGCCTAGGAAGTCACTAAGTAAAATGATTTTACTAAGTGTTGGGCTTTTTTGAAAAATAATCTATGTGCAGTCAATTTTGAGAAATAGAAATTCCAAGGACAAATTAGAAACTGTGTTTTAGGGTAAATTGTTACATAAACACTATTCTGGCTCCATTTCCGTGGCACTGTTGATAACATGTTGTTGTTGTTATGTGTGATCGAGTCGGACCCGATTCATATTGACCCCTCCTTGGGTTTCCAAGGTGGTATCCCTATGGAGGTTCAAGCCGGATTCAGAAGAGGACGTGGAACAAGGGATATCATAGCTGTTGTCAGATGGATCTTGGCTCAAGGTAAAGAATACCAGAAAGATGTTTACTTGTGTTTTATTGACTATGCAAAGGCATTTGATTTTGTGGATCATGACAAATTATGGACAACATTG
>NW_006921643.1:11897718-11898208 GCF_000298275.1 Orycteropus afer afer | reverse complement strand
TTCTTCAGTCTTCCTTATTCATTGTCCAGCTCTCATATGCATATGAGCTGATTGAAAATATCATGGCTTGTGTCAGACACATCTTAGTCCTCAGGGAAACATCCTTGCTCCTCAGCACTTGGAAGAATTCCTTTGCATCTGACTTGCCCAGTGCTATATGTCATCTAATGTCCCGACTGCTGCTTCCATT
This sequence comes from Orycteropus afer afer, assembly GCF_000298275.1. NCBI lineage: Eukaryota > Metazoa > Chordata > Mammalia > Tubulidentata > Orycteropodidae > Orycteropus > Orycteropus afer. Next base: position 11,898,018 of record NW_006921643.1, on the reverse strand, counting down.
GGCATCGATTGTAGAACCAAGCAAGGTGAGTTCCTTGACAACCTCAAGCTTTTCTCCATTTATCGTGATGCTGCTTATAGGTCCAGTTGTGAGGATTTTTGTTTTCTTCATATTGAGATGTAATCCAAACTGCAGATTGTAGTCTTCAATCTTCATCAGTAAGTGCCTCAAGTCATCCTCACTTTCAGCAAGCAAAGTTATATTGTCTTTATATTGAGACGTAATCCATACTGCAGACTGTATTCTTCAACCTTCATCAGTAGGTGACTTAAGTCATCCTCACTTTCAGCAAGCAAAGTT
>NW_006921643.1:11896342-11897618 GCF_000298275.1 Orycteropus afer afer | reverse complement strand
AATAAGTATGGGAAAAGGATACAACCCTAACACACTCCCTTCTTGATTTTAAACCATGTAGTGTCCCCTTGTTCCGTTCGAATGACAGCCTCCTGGTCAATGTACAGGTTCCTCATGAGTACAATCGGGAATTCCCATTCTTCTCAATGTTATCCACAATTTGTTATGATTCACACAATCAAATGCTTTTGCATAGTCAAAAAAGCACAATTAAACATATTTCTAGTATTCTTTGCCTTGAGCCAAGATCCATCTGACAACAGCTATGCTATCCTTTGTCCCATGTCCTCTTCTGAATCCAGCTTGCACCTCTGGAAGTTTTCTGTCAATATACTGCAGCAACTGTTTTTGAATTATCTTCAGTATGATCTTATTTGTATGCAATATTAATGATATTGTTTGATAATTTCCATATTCTGTAAGATCACCTTTCTTTGGAATGGGTACAGATATGGATCTCTTCCAGTCAGTTGGCCAGGTAGCTATCTTCCAAATCTCTTGGCATAATCAAGTGAGTGCCCCCAGTGGGGCATCCATTTGTTGAAATATCTCAATGGGTATTCTGCCAATTCCTGAAGCCTTGTTCTTCCCCAATTCCTTCATTGCAGCTTCGACTTCCTCATTCAATACCATTGGTTCTAGATCATATGTCACCTCCTGAAATGGATGAAGATCAACCAGTTCTTTTTGGTACAGTGACTCTGTGTATTCTCTCCATCTCATCTTCTTTTGATGTTTCCTGCATCATTCCATATCTTTCCCATAGAGTCTTTCAATATTGCAACTCAAGGCTTAAATATTTTCCTCAGTTCTTTCAGCTTGAGAAAGGCCATGCATGTTCTTCCCTTTTGGTTTTCTAACTCCAAGTCTTTGCACATTTCATTACAGTAATTGGCTTTGTCTGCTTGAGCTGCTCTTTTCAAATCATTGGTTCAGCTCTTTTATCTTGTCATTTCTTCCATTTGCTTTAGCTACTCTCTGCTCAAGGGCAAGTTTCAGAGTCTCTTCTGACATCCATTTTAGTCTTCTCTTCTTTTGTTGCCTTTTTAGTGACCTCTTGCTTTCTTCATGGATGCTGTTCTTGATGTCATCCCACAATTCTTCTGGTTTTTGGTTATTGGTGTTCAATAGAATATATTTGATAATCCATTCTTTAGATAGTCTCTAAATTTGGGAGGGGTATATTCTAGATCATATTTTGGCTCTCGTGGACTTGTTCTAATTGTCTTTAACTTCAAGTTGAACTTGCATATGAGCAGTTGATGGTCTGTTCCAC
>NW_006921643.1:11880354-11891502 GCF_000298275.1 Orycteropus afer afer | reverse complement strand
GGTGGCTGCGATGATGGGATCAAGTATGGCAGGGATTGTGGGGCTGGCGTGGGATCGGGCGGTGTTTCGTTCTGCTGTGCATGGGGTCGCTATGAGCCGGAAACGACTCGTCGGCACTTAACAACAACAACAACAACATCCCTACGGAAGCGTATTAGACTCTTTGGAGGTTCTTTCATCTTTGGAACAATTTTGACTCCCTAGTTGAAATGTTCTGATAGCATAGTGCCTAAGGCACTTGACTGCTAACCAGAAGGCTGGCAATTCAAACCCACCGGCCACTCCTCGGAAGGAAGATGAGGAATCTACTTCCATAGTGATCCTGCCTCAGAAACCCAAAGAGGGGTCGCTATGAGTCAGGTCCGACTCAATGACATATAACAACAACAACAACAACAACAGTTGAAATGTTACCCTGATTTGCAAATTATTTATTAAATAATGTCAATCAATTTCTATTATTGGTTTCATGTGATTTTTGTTTTAGCAATAGTTTTCTCAGAAAATATGAAATAAAATCTACTCAAAAAACATTAGGATTACTGGAGTACAATGAGTGCCTAATAGAGGTATAATATCATAAATTAAAGTGAAAATAGTTCATTTCGTTATCTGGTAACATTCAACTGCTCAGCTGTAAGCCTGGAGAAGGCAGATGATGTTCATCTAGGTTGATGCTTTTCCAGAAGAATATGGAGAAAGGAATGATGGACAATGAAGCTAAGTGGATTTGTAAGAGAGTTATTATAATGATGGATGATGGAATCAAGGCTGAGTAAGGAGGTAAATGAAGCCAGAACTATTTTTCTTTTTTGTTTCTTCTTTTTTTAGGGGAGAAAGAGAGGGAGACAATATGTTTTGTCCTGTGAAGTTTTTGAACTATGAAGGGACTGACCTCTATCAGTTGACAAGCCAAAAACTTAGACAACAAAATGGTAGGTTTAATATCATGCAGCTGGTTTTGATTTTCCTTTTATTGCAGTGATTGACTTGAATGGTTGTTTATCATCTCACATAATCAGATCAGTGCCTGTTTAACAATTTGGCACTGGTTTCCTCATGATTTGTCACTTCAAGGAGAAGACTCCACTTTTGTTATGTGAATGCCAACAAACAGCTCTGAATTAAGAGACCATTTAATTCAAGATTGTTTCAAAGTCAGCCAGTTTCACATTTTCCACTTAGTTTTAATGAGGAGAACCAGCAGAGACAGGTAGAGGAGGGCAGAGCAGCCACATTGCTCTTAAACAGCTTCTGCATCATTCAGGCTTTTTTACCTCTTTGGTCCATTTATAGTCTCTGTCAGGAAATAAAACACTTGAGGAATTCCAATGAAAAGGCACACCTGTGACTAGCATCTAAATTAAACCCTCCAATGCCATATGGCTTGCTGCTTAGCATAAAACGTGTCTAACCACTCATATGCTTTGAAGGTCAACAAGTTTAGACTCTGGTTGCTCTGCAGGAGGCAAGTGAAAATTAGAATGGTTTGGTGATGATCAATTATTTCCTAAAATGTGGATTTCCCTAGTCTCCCAGACATGAACTTCGACCTCCAGGGAGACTGAAAATTTATCGAAAAGTATAAATCTCAGTTGGTTTCATTTGAGCCTCTCATACCATGCTGGATCATAATGAATCATCCTCAAATGTCCAGAAAGCTTGTGCCTTGCACCCTAAATATCCTCTCTTCTTATGTCCTACTTTTGTATGATGTCTAGCACTATTTATCTAATTTCATCTTTTTGTTTTTCTCTTGAGTTTCAGTTAGAATCTCTCTCTGGCCATGTCATGTTTTGGAAACCCTGAATAGTAAGCCCCCTCCCTGGTCTGGAATGGCCCCTGGACTCTTAGATGTTGACAAAGGGCTTCAGAATCACCCTCATCTCTGGATTGGCCTTGACCACAAGACCAGGCAATATATGTACTTTGTCAATACTTTCAGCTATTTACTGTAATGACAGGTAGTAAATCTGGTATGGCTGCCCGACTTCTTCTGGACATAGACCCATCCATTCTGAAGAAGTCCCTAGAGCAGAGCTTGCCACACAGAAGCCATTCAATGAATAGCTGAATGCATAATAAAAAGAGAAAACAGATATGGGCTGTTTTCCATGTGAAAATAATACTGTTGCTAGCATTGCTGCATGATTTATCTAATTTAACCTATAAAGCAGCCCCATAGAAAGGTATTATTATAACTTTAATCATTCTGTTAATATAGTACAAGGGAAGGTTTTGACTTCACCTCCTCCTGTACCTCACTTCTGGTCAATGAGGAGATTTGAGTTCTCAGACAGCTCTGAGTCTCACAAATGTTTGTCAAAAATTGTAACATCTATTGCAGTGCATCCATTCCTAGCCTTAAATGAGGAAGCAAGTGTTAGACTATGAAGTCAGATCAGCAATCTCGGAACCTGAGACTTAACACTGATAACTAATACATATTGAGAACATCATTTAAGTCAAGCCCTGTGTAGTACTTTGCATGTATTATCACATTAAATTCTCACCGCTCCCTCCAGGTATTATCTTCTACCAGTTTTTCAGATGACTCCAGTAAGGCTCTGACAGGTAAATGACTCATTTCAAGTTACCCAGCCTAGTAACTGGTGGAGTTAGACTCAAACCCAGGTCAGTTTAGCTCTGAAGCCAGTGCTCTTAATCATTGTACTTTACTAAGGGAGTAAAATTTTGCATTGCAGAGTCATCAGTACTGCTTCATCTTGAATTTTTTTTTTAAAAAACCTCCATTACCCGAGTATCTACCTAGGATACTGCCTTATTAGATCTTACAGTTGAGTAAAAGTTGAAGAATTGATTTAGAAATTGCATCACCATTTAACTGCTCCCTTCCTCTCTCATGTGCTCTCAATTCTAAGAAAAAGGAGGCACAGTTTTTCATATAAAACGGAATGCCTCTCTGTGGCCATTGTCTGGCCCTATTCATTGATTTGTGTGAACTTTCCTTCCACTTTGAAAGTGAGTTATTTTTGTGAACTGAGATGGTAGAAGCAAACTGAACCTTTGTTGTTGTTAGGTGCCATCAAGTCAGTTCCAACTCACAGAATGAAACAGTACTTGGTCCTGCACCATCCTCATAATTGTTACCATGTTTGAGCCCATTATTGCAGCCACTGTGTCTTTTCATATCATTGAAGGTCTTCCTCTTTTTTGTTCACCCTCTATATTACCAAGCATGATGTCCTTCTCCAGAGACTTTTGCTGTTGCTGTTACGTGCCGTTGAGTCGGACCTGATTCATAGCGACCCTTCCTTGGGTTTCCAAGGCAGTTGTTGTTGTTGTTATGTACCGTCGAGTCGGCCCCAACTCATAGCGACCCCTCCTTGGGTTTCCGAGGCAGTATCACCACGGAAGTAGGATTGCCCAACCTTCCTCCCGAGGAGTGGTTGGTGGGTTTGAACCGCCAGCCTTCTGGTTAGCAGTCAAGTGCTTTAGCCACTATGCTACCAGAGCTCCTTCCAAGGCAGTATCACTACAGAAATAGATCACCCCATCTTCCTTCTGAGACTAGTCCTCCTAATAACATGTCCAAAGTACATGAGCCAGAGTTCTGCCATTCTCACTTCCAAGAAGTATTCTGGTTGTCCTTCTTCCAAGACAGATTTGTTCATTCTTCTGGCAGTCTATTGTATATTCAACACTCTTTTCCAATATCATAATTTAAATGCATCAATTCTTCTTCAGTCTTCCTTATTCATTGCCCAGTTTTACCTTGCATATGAGGCAATTGAAAAGACCATGGCTTGGGTCAAGCCTCAAAGTGACATCTCTGCTTTTTAACACTTTAAAGAGAACTTTTGCAGCAGATTTTCCCAATGCAATACATGGCTTGATTTTTTGATTGTTGCTTCCATGAGCATTGATTGTGGATCTAAATAAAATGAAATTATTAGCTACTTCAATCTTTTCTCCATTTATCATGATGCTGTTTATTGGTCCAGTTGTGAGCATTTTTGTTTTCTTTATGTTGAGGCTTAATCTATACTGAAGGCAGTTGTCTGATATTCATGAGTAAGTGCTCCACATCTTCCTCATTTTCAGGAAGCAGGGTTGTTTCATCTGCATGTTGCAGTTTGTTAATGAGCCTTCCTCCAAACCTGATGCCATGGATCTCTTCCTATAGTCCAGCTTCTTGGATTATTTGCTTAACACACAGATTGAATAAGTATGGTGAAAGGATATAATCCTGACACACACTTTTCCTGATTTTAAACCATGCACAACAAGGGATCTTGTTCTGTTCAAACAACTGCTTTTTGGTCTATCTACATGTTCTTCCTGAGGATAATTAAGTGTCTTGGAATTCACATTCTTTGTAATGTTACCCATAATTTGTCATGATCCATGCAGTCAAATGCCTTTATATCATCAATAAAACATAGGTAAACATCTTCCTGGTATTCTGTGGTTTCAGCCAAGATCCACCTGATATCAGTAGTGATATACTTTGTTCCATAATCTCTTGTGAATCTGACTTGAATTTCTGGCAATTCTCTGTCCATTTACTGTTGCAACCATTTTTAAATTATCCTCAGCAAAATATTACTTGTGTGTGATTTTCATGACATTGATTGATAATTTCTGAATCCTATTGCATGACATTTCTTTGGAAATATAGATCTTTTCCAGCCAGTTGGCCCTGTAGCTATCTTCCACATTTCTTAGTATAGATGAATGAGCACTTCCAACATTGCATCCAATTGTTGAAACATCTCAATTAGTATCCCATCAACTCCTGGAGCTTTTTTTCACCAATTCATTCAGTGTAGCTTGGACTTCTTCCTTCAATACCACTGTTTCTTGATCATATGCTACCTCTTGAAATGGTAGAACATCAATCAACTCTTTTTGGTATGGTGACTGTATTACTTCCATCTTCTTTTTATGCTTCCTGTGCTATTCAAAATTTGCCCATAGTATCTTTCAATGTTGCAAATTGAGGCTTGAATTTTTTCTTCAGTTCTTTCAGCTTGAGAAATGCAGATTGTGTTATTCCCTTTTGGTTTTCTAACTCCAGGTCTTTGCACATTTCATTATAGTATTTTCCTTTGTCTTCTCAAGCTGCCCTCTGAAATCGTCTATTCAGTTTTTTTATGCCACAATTTCTTCCATTTTCTTTAGCTACTGTACTTTCAAGAGCAAATTTCAGAGTCTTTTCTGACATCCATTTTCACCAGTACAGTGTGGCAAACTGACAGATGAGTGGTGGGAACTTTTGCTAGTAAAAGAAAAACAAAGCTTTTTTTGCTGTCTTAATTCTTGGGTATAAGGGCTTCTTCTTAAATGAGTGGGTTGCTTGACCTTTACATCTCAGTGCAAAGAGCTCCTCTATGTGGATTTCATGGCAACCAGAGCCTGTCTTTGCCAGTCTATCTAATCCCAATCTCACACCTCTTTACAATTTAATGGGTCTGTCTCCACTTCTGTGCCTCTGTTCATGTTATTTCCTTCTCATCTCTCTCCTATATATTTGCTAAAATTTACCTGCCAATTCGTATAATACACACCTTGATTCTACCTTCCCTATAAGCCACTGCCTGGATTTGTAAGGGTACATCATTGAGGTTCAGAAGAACAGAATTCAAATCTCAGAGACTATATTTTATAAGCTTTTTGTACATTATTTAAATTTTCTGAGAATCTGTTTCTTCATCTGTAACATTGTGAATAATCAGACATATTTCAGGAGTTGTTAAAGATGTAAAACACTTAGTCCAGTACCTAGCATCTAGTAAGTGATTATAAATGTTCTGATGGCACAGTGGGTAAATCATTTGGCTGCTAACCAGAAGGCCAACAGTTCAAGCCCACCAGCTGCTCTGTGGAAAGAAGATGAGGCAATCTACTTCTGTAAAGATTTACAGCCTTGGAAACCCAAAAGTGGTCCCTATGAGTCAGAATCGACTAGATGGCAGTGAGTTTGGTGTTTTTTTTTTTTTTTTTTTTCCGGTACTTTCTCCTAAGAAATCTTTATTCTAAGGTATCCTCTTAAAGAAAAATGAATAGTTTATAACTCCTTTGATTCTGTTGGTAACGTGGAAATTGTTTTAGGACACTGTCTGTGGTAGTTTGACTCCAAGATGGCCACTACCAATCCCTTCCCTACTATTCTCACATGCCATTCCACCATCTGAAGGTCATTCCATTGTTACCCAAACTTTGAAAATGAGCTAGCTCAGTAATTTACTTGGCCAACAAAATGTGACAGAAGTGAAATTCTGGCACGAGCAAAGAGAGGTCCAGGAAACTTTGCAGTTTCTGACTACGTTTCTTGGAGCATTTGCTTTTTGAATATCTCTTGGAAAAGTTGGCCACCATGTAAGAAATCCAAATATCTTAAAACCTCTGTGATGTGACAGGCTCAAGCTAAGTGGAAAGGCCTTTAACAGTTAGAGAATATGATGAGAAACAGAGAAAGAAGGAAAGAGAGAGAAACCACAAAGAATATTAAGTCTCCAGGCATATGAGTAAAGAAGCCATCTTGGAAATAGTTTCTCCGGCCCCATCTGCCTGAACAGATCTTCTGTGGGTCAGAATCAATTACCCAGCACAATTCTTCCCAAATTCTTTACCCATAAAACATTAGAAAAATAAAATGGTTGTTTTAAAACACTACATTTGAGAGTTGTCTGTTATTCAACAACAGCTAATCAAGCTCAGTCTTAGCTTTTTGAAAAAGATATAATGCAAGATTGACCAGGTAATGTTCCCATGACATCTTTCTTATGTGAAAAACAAACAAGATTAGGTAGCATCTTGAGACTGTCTCAGCCTAGCTTTTTTCCTGTTTTTAGGTATAAACTAAGAATCATCTTGTTATGCTATATAAAGAGATTTTAATACACTGAATGGTAGATTATAAAATGGTTAGGAGCTAAGCTTTGGAATTCTAAAAATATAGGTTTAAGACTGAACTTTGCCAGTTATCAGTTCTGGAAAAGCTACCCAGTATTCCTTACTTCTATTTCCTCATTTGTAAAATGAGATGATAATTCTCATTATGCAAGTTTTTGTCAAAATTAAATGAGATGATGAATATAAAGCACTCAGCAGAAAGCCCAGCACATAGTAAGCATGCAGTGACTAGTAACTATGACTCTTAATATGCATATATCACCCTGATGATTAACTTCCTGCCCACAAAAGAAAATTTTGAACTTTATTCTAAGCTACCAAAGCTTTAAAAAGCTAACTGAACATCTGCTAATTCACTTGTATCACAGCATCTGAACAATGTTTATTCACATAGACAATATTTATTCTCTTGGACAATGATGCTTTTTGTTTGTTTGCTTGCTTTCTAACCAGAACAAGCGGAGCTAAGTTGTTGGGACATAATCCAAATACTCATGGGTTGAAATCAGAGTATACTCTTTATTTGGGGGCTAGACTGCCATTTTAAGGAGAATGTCGAAGAAATTTGTGCTTGTCATTCACACTTCCTGACAGATTTGTACTGTCTATACTAGCACTCAGATAGTGAATTTCTGTGATTATCCATCAAGGTATTGGACAATGATCAGAGAGTGAATGCTATGTGATGATGATTCTTGCACTCTTATTGACTGACTCTTACTGCAATTGGAAGTGTGACTTTGAAGCCATTTTCCAAGCATTTACTACATCTTCCAAAGCCCAGTGAAAAGACAGAGAATCCAACAGGGACCAGCAACTCAGTAGCCCATAGACCTAAGAATTCCCTGGCATCACAATGCCATCTCACCTCCATGTTGGCATGTCGGTTCTAAAAGCTTAAGAGGGAAGAAATCTGCATTTCAAAGACTGGGTAGTTCATTCCTTACAATATAGAAAATAAAGTTCCAAAAGGTAGGATTCATTCATTCATTGCTAGGACTGTGCTAAGTGCTGAAGATAAGGCAGCAAACAAGCTAGAATTTAAACAAATAGCGACAGAAAATTTTAAGACAGACATTGCAAATAATCATTCAGATAACCTTTACATAAGTACAATGAAAGAAAGTACACGGTGCTGGCAACTAATTAAAGGACTAATTAAGACCAAGCATGACAGAAAGCATCTCTGAGAAAAACAAATAAACAAAACATCTGAGTCATGACTTAAAGTTGAGCAGGAATTAACCAGAAGAGAGGAATAAGAAGCTAAGAAGCAAAAGCATGTGTAAAAGTCTAGGACAAGAGTGCAAATGGAAGCCCCAGGTCCAAAGCTCACCTGCCTGCTTTTATTTATTATTTTTGGCATCTGGCTTCATTCTATACTGTGCAAAACATATGTTTATGTGTATAGTCTAGATAATTCATCCTAAACATCCCGACTTTCAAACCACCCTAGATGAAAACAGCCACCCCAAGTTGTGCACTCTGGTGATATAGTGCACCCTCACTATGACAAACCTTAGGAAGTAGCTTATAATAAACTTTGAAAGTGAGGTCTCCAGTACCCGGAAAGGGGCCTAGAAATGGACATATGACATGGGCTCCAAACAGGCACATATTCTTCCATTGTAGATGTTTTACCTCATTGTGGGGGTAGAGCCAGAAAAGGGTCAGACTTGGGTCAAATGTTGACAATACTGGCCCAGACCCAAGTCAGGAGCTCTTCATCCATCTGCTCTGCCACTGTGAAGTCTGGGGATGCGTCAATGAGCCCTTCTGGAACTGTATTCAAAATTGTGTGTGAACCTCTGTATGTGTGCATTTTTCTCAGAGCTGGTTCACTGTTTCATTCAGCCTCATAAAGAAATCTACAATGCTCTGAATTTAAAACAAAACTACAACAAAAATTGCTAGGGCAATAAGAGAGTTGTACCAGATGACTCTGAGATCTTTTTAAGCCCAGGCTTCCATAGTTCCTGGACATCCTTATTTATGAAACTGGCTCTCTAGCATTCACCTGTCTGTGAAGAATCCAGAAGAAAGTGAATGGACAAGGAAATATTTGAGCACTAATTGAAATTAAAATTGGAAGTTCTTCACACTCACATGTGACTTCTAAACATTTCAGTAAAGTCATATGGTGAACCCAGTGGAGAATTCTTTCAAGGCAATAAGTTTCTCAGCAGCTAAGAAAGGCTGTCATCAATGTTTGATTACTTCTTCCAGAGTCTAGAAGGAAACCATTTTTAAGAAACAGAAAGAGCAGGAAGAAAGATGTAAAAAGTAGCAGTGGACTCTAAAATCAAAGCATCTATATTTAAAAAAAAAATAAAATTATTTTGTTAACAAAAATATCTTAAAATATATTTTTATTTCATTTTGATGATGGTAAATAATGTTTATTTCCATAACTTTACCCCTTTATCAAGAGGAACTCGGTAAGACTTGTTCTTTTTGATTTTGTCTAAAATGAAAGGTAAAGCTATTTTGTAAAATTAAGATGTTACAAAATTATGCCAAAAAGCAAAAGCAATTTTACAGTTTTAGAATTGGATTACTCTACATAGGTGCTGAACAGTGCAGTTATATGTCAGAGTAGTTCAGGAAAGGGTTCTCTTCTTCCAGATTTATATCTTACAAGACGAATAATATCATGACAAGTTACAGTAGCTTTTTCAGATGCCCAAAGAGAATTATTATTATAACCATTTCTTAGTCTGTCCACAATTACTATTAATGAAGCAGACTCTCAGGGTACAGTTAATATTTATTGAGTGTTGATTATGTGCCAACCATCTACTAAGCTCTTTACACATGTTAAAGCCCTGTTTCACTGATGAGAAAAACAAAGCTCAGAGAAGTTCAAAAACCCAGATAATATGAGGTAGAGTGGGTATTTGAACCCAGGTCTAATTGCCTCCAAAATCCTTGCTATTAGTCCCTATGGGTTTATGAGAAAGAAAGGGGCCCTCTTTTTAGAAAGCAAAGAGCCATGCAAAGAACCTTACACAAGCATAAATTCATACAGTGCTCACAGTATACATGAGCACTCAAGAGACAGGAAATGGGATGATTGATACCAAATGGGACTCATAAGAGAGGATTTCATATGCAGCCTTGCAGGGGACGTGGAGTGGGTTCCACAGATGGCAGTGTTTCTGACTGAAAGCATTCCTTTGCTTCTTACCACTCTGCCCTGCACTAAGTCTCCTTTGGGGGCCTTTAGCCCAGGGCATTTTTCAAGTACAGATGAGGTTGGTTTTTTTTTTTTTTTTCCTGTTCAGGTATACCAGGAAGCAATGGCTCCTGTGTCCTCATGAGTAGACCATAATCTCCAAGTGGGCCTATCTGACAGAAGACCATCCTTAAGATGAGCTGGAAAATATCAGATTGCAATAACCATGTTATGATAACACTTAACGGCCTTTCATTCAGCAGTCTAAAGAGAAAGGCACCATTGGGGTATTAGTGATCAAACTAATAATAATGACTGACACTGGTTGAACTCTTACCTTGAAACCAGGGCACATTATGTGCCTTACATATTTCTGCTCAGAGAATCTACAAAAAAATCCTATGTGGTGGCCACTGTTATCCTCATTTTCCCATTGTCATTCAGTTGATTCCAACTCATAGTGACACAGTAGAATAGAGTTGAATTCCCCATGAAATTTCTAAGACTATAATCTTTACAGAGTTAGAAAACCAATGGGAAGAACACACTGGCCATTTCTCAAAGAACTGAAGAAAAAAGTTAAACCTCAAGTTGACAATATTACAGGATTCTACAGGCAAATTATTGAATGTCACAGGAAGAATCTAAAGAAGATTAAAGGAATCCATAAAATCACTACCAAAAAGAATTGGTCTATGTTCAGTCATTTTAGAATCAATTTTAGAATCAATTGTATTGAAGGAAGAGTCCAAGCTACACCGAAGGCATTGGCAAAAAACAAGGCTCCAGGAATTGATGCAATACCCATTGAGATGATTCACCAAATGGATGCAACACTGGAAGCACTAACTTGTCTATGCCAAGAAATTTGGAAGAGAGCTACCTGGCCAACCAATTGGAAGAAATCCATATTTGTACCCATTCCAAAGAAAAGTGATACAACAGAATGCAGAAATTATTGAACAATATTTTTAATATCACATACAAGTTAAATTTTGTTAAAGATATTTCCAAAATGGGTTCAGCAATATATCAAGAGGAAATTGCCAGAAATTCAAACCAGATTCATAAGAGGGCATGGAAGCTAGGATGTC
>NW_006921643.1:11860126-11875016 GCF_000298275.1 Orycteropus afer afer | reverse complement strand
AAAAAAAAAAAAAAAAGATTTGAGGGAAGACTAGTTAACAATCTGTGATATACATATGACACAACCTTCCTTGCTGAAAGTTAAGAGGACTCAAAGCACTTACTGCTAAAGATCAAAGACTACAATCTTCAATATGGATTACACCACATCTAAAGAAAAAACTAATCCTCACAACTCTGCCAGTAAACTGTATCATGATAAACAGAGAAATATTGAAGTAGTCAAAGATTTCATTTTACTTGGATCCACAATCAACACACATAGAAGCAGCAGTCAAGAAATCAAATGATGTATTGGGCAGATCTGCTGCAAAAAGATCTCTTTAAAGTCTTCAAAAGCAAAGGTGACACTTTGAAGACTATCACGCACTTAACCCAAGCCATGATATTTTCAATCACTTCATATTCATGTGAAAGCTGGACAATAAATAAGGAAAATCAAAGAAGAATTAATGCATTTCAATTGTGGTGTTGGCAAAGAATATTAAATATACCATAGACTGCTAGAAGAATAGGAACTCTGATAGCATAGTGCCTAAGGCACTTGACTGCTAACCAGAACGCTGGTGGTTCAAACCCACCAGCCCCTCCTTGGAAGGAAGGTTGGGCAATCTACTTCTGTAGTGATACCACCTCAGAAACCCAAGGAGGGGTCACTATGTGTCAGGTCTAACTCCACAGCACATACCAACAACAACAGCTAGAAGAATGAATAAGTTTGTCTTGTAAAAGTACAGCTAGAATATTCTTTAGAAATGAGAATGGCCAAACTTCATCTCTCATACTTTTTGGTCATGGTATTAGAAGGGACCAGTCCCTGAAGAAGGGGCTCTGGTAGCGTAGTGCCTAAGGCACTTGACTGCTAACCAGAAGGCTGGCAGTTCAAACCCACCAGCCACTTCTCGGAAGGAAGATGGGGCAATCTACTTCTGTAGTGATACTGCCTTGGAAACCCAAGGAGGGGTCGCCATGAGTTGGGCCTGACTCAAAGACACATAACAACAACAACAACAACAGTCCCTGGAGAAGGACATCATTCTGGGTAAAGTAGAGGGTCAGTGAAAAAGGGGAAGACTTTCAATGACATTGACACAGGGTCAGCAACGATGGGCTCAAGCATAGCAACGATTGTGAGGTTGACTTCAGACCTGGCAGTGTTTTGTTCTGTTTGTACATAGGATCTCTGTGAGTCAGAACAGATTCAATGGCACCTAAAAGAACAATAACTAAGACTGCCAGAAGAATGAACAAATATGTCTTGGAAATAGTACAGCCAAAATGCTTCTTAGAAGTGAGGATGGTGAGACTCATCTCACTTATTCTGGACATGTTATCAGAAGGCACCAGTCCTTGGAGAAGGAATCATGCTTGTTAAAGCAGCAGGTCAGGGAAAAAGAGGAAGAGCTTTAATGAGATGGATAGACAAAGTTGCTGCAACAATGAGCTCAAACATAGCAATGATTGTGAGGATGATGCAGGACCAGGCAGTGTTTCATTCTATTATACATAAGGTTACTATGAGTGAGAACCAACTCGCCATCACCTAACAACAGTCTTTACAGAAGAAGACCACCACATCCTTCTCCCAAAGGTCAGCTATAGGGTTTGAACCACTAATAGTTAGCAGCCATGGGCTTAACCACTGTAACACCACTGCTCCTTATCTCCATTTTACAGATGAAACTGAAGCTTAAGAAGGTTAAGTGGTTGGCCCAAGTAAGTGGCAGAGCTGAGATTAGCAACCAAAGCATTTTAATTTTTAGAACCCTCAGTCTTAAAAACAAATGTCTTTCCAATACCTATTTATAATGACTATGATAAAACCAAGGAGCCTTGGTGATGCAATGGCTAAGTGCACAGCTAACTGGCTGCTTAATTGAAAGGATGATAGTTCCAACCCAACAGCTGTTACATGGGAGAAAAGACCTGGCAATCTCCTTTCATAAATATTACATCCTAAGAAACCCTACTGGGCAATTCTACTCCATCACAAGGGATCACAATGCACCAGAATTGACTTGATGGCAAACAAGAACAACACCATCAGACTGATAATTTAAAATTCCTAGTGAAATAACAATGCTGCAATGATGGGCTCAAGTATAGCAAGGATTGTGAGGAAGGTGCGACCCAGCAGTGTTTCATTCTGGGTTGTCATGAGTCAGAGCCAACTCAATGGCACCTGACAACAACAACAGTGAAATCACAAGGCAGAATTTTCATTTGTAGAAAATTGAAGCATGGAGTTACAAGGGGCTATTTCTCATTAAATTTCACCAGGGCCTTTTCCAAATATTGTCCCAAATAAGTAGATAAAACAAGTAAGCTCCTGAAAGTCTACATTGTTATAGATGGAGGATGATGTTTGAAGGAATTATTTAATGGATTTGTAGAAGTTGTAGATATTAAAGGCCACTGGGAATCTCTAATTTTATGTTTGTAATATTAAAGGCTGTCTGTGGTGCTGAAGCAACAGTTTTTGACATCAGTATTCTTTAATCAAGGAGCCTTAATGGGACAAGCTTTAGGCTGCTAACTGAAAAGGTTGTAGCAGTTGGAACCTACCCAGCTTCTCTGTAGGAGAAAGACTTGGTGATCTGTTCTATAAAGATTACAGGCTAGAAAACTAGGAGCAGATCAACTGTGTCACATGGGGTTTCCATGAATCAAAATCACTCAATGACACCTAACAACAGCAACAAAAACATTCTGTAACCATCCTTCAAAGAAGAAAATAAAGAACATGAGAAGTAAAGGTCACCCTGCTTTTCCCCATCCCATTGGTATTTCTCTAGTATACTTGCAAGAGGAATCTCATGAAAACATTGCTGCTGAAACTTGCACAGGCCAGACTTGGTCTATTTGATATGTCACCCAGTCATTGAAGAGATATTTCTGTGTCCAGTACTAGGTGAGGCATTTTGAGGACTGAAAAATGTATTTACATGTTTTACAAATATTTTTCCACTTAGTATAATTGAATTCTCACAACAGCCTTTTGAGGTACTTAGTATTGTGTGACCCTTCTTCCAGAGAAAGAAGCTCAGTCTTGTTGTTGTTGTTGTTTGCCATCGAGTCGGCCCCAACTCATAGCGACCCCTCCTTGGGTTTCCAAGGCAGTATCACTATGGAAGTAGGAATGCCCAACCTTCCTTCCCAGAGAAGTTAATTAATGAGGTTAAAGTGACAAGTTATTAAATGGCAAACCTGAGGATAGAAATCCCATGTGTGTGCCTCCAGTGTCTGCATTCCCACCAACTATACTCAGTCACTTGTGATGTGCACTTCATATACCTGAATGCATTTGGACGTCAGAAGAGATGGTGGCATAGTGGATAAGGCACTTGACTGCTAACTGGAAGGTCAGAGGTTCGAACCCACTAGCTGCTCTGTGGAAGGAAGACTGAACAATCTTCTTCTGCAAAGATTTACAGCCTTAGAAACCCAGTGGGGGTCACTATGAGTCAGAAATGACCTGGAAGCAGTGAGTTTGGTTTTAGGAGATTTGGTGACATAGTGCCTATGACATTTGACTGCTAACCAAAAGGTTGGCAGTTCAAATCCACCAGCCACTCCATGGAAGGAAGACTGGGCAATCTACTTCCATAAAGGTTTTGTGCCTCGGAAACCCAAAAGGGGTCGCTGTGAGTCAGAATCGATTCAATGCCAGTGAGTTTGGTTTTTGGACCTGTGGGGGTGAAGTTTGTGTGTCAACTTAGCTAGGCCTGGTCGAGAGGCTGAGCAACTGATGTAGTATTCCCCATGATGAGACTGGTAATCAGCTCCATGGTGGAATCTGCTGTGAGCAGCTGAGTAGCTGCCCTAGGGATGTGGTCTGCTTCCTGTATAGAAGGGGAAGCCTTGGGGAATGGTCTCTAGCTTATGGCATGCTTGGATCCTGCATGTAGCTGTGTCATTATTGTTCAGCAGCCTGCCATATTCTGCCAACCTTGGGACCTACAATGCACTTGAGTTAATGGCCTGCCGTGTGGTTTGGTAACATCGGGACTGTGCCATTTATTTTGCCGATCTTGGGCTTGTTAGCCTCAGCAGCCAGTAGCTGCCTGAGTGAAGAGATGCCTCTAGCTTCAGTGGGCCAGGAGCAAGAGGCAGAGCTGAAGGCCAAGGTTGAGGGGCTTTCACACAGCCCCTAGAGCCTGGCACTTTAAACTCAGATTTCTAGCCTCCCGAAAGGTAACAGATTAAACTTCTGTTTGCTAGGGCCATCCCATTTGTGGTATATTCCTGTCAGAGTAGCACTAGGTAAACAGAACAGGACCCCATAACAATGTGACTGCAAAATAAAGAAAAATGGAGCATTGGTGGTGTAATGGTTAAAGCATGCGGCAGCTAACCAAAACATCAGTTGTTCAAACGCACTAGCTGCTTGTGGGAGAATGATGAGGTAGTTGCTTCTATAAAGATTTACAGCCCTGGAAAACCAAGGAAGGTCAGTATGAGTCAGACAGTGAGTTTTGACTTTGAGATAAGGAAAGAGACTATGAGAGGTCAGTCATTGACTGGACTCTAACCCTAACCCCAGTGTATATGACACAAAGCCTTTCTCATTAAAGGTCTCTGTCTTAGAGAACAGTGGGTATATTTTGGTTCCATGCAATAGAAACTGTGTTCTTTGTTGTATCCAGTCGTTTCTCCAGAAAATGTGGAAAGTACTTAGTCTACACAGTTTCCTCACCTGAGAGTGGATGAATAGGATGAGTGGTTTTCTTAAGTCTAAAAGTCCAAGTTTTAATTGACTTCAGTCCTACTGAAAGTTCAGTCAGAGTGGCTTACTTTCAGTTTTCTATGTGACAAAAATACCAACCATCTTCAACATTCCAAGTCAACAAACAACCAAAGATAAACATATTAGTTGAGTTTTTGCAACACAGAATCAAAAAAGCATTTGGAAAACTCCAGGGTTGACCATATACCATCAATCTTAACTTTTTTGAGGAAGAACTAATAACATTTTATTATATGCTCCCAGACAGGAACTATACCTGGTTTCCATTATTTATAGAATCTGACATTTATTATCCCAACTTTGTTTTTCTATTGACATTAGTGTAATTATAACTGTACTAAATGACTAGATAACCAACATCATTCATAGCTGACTCTAAGGAGACTTGACAAATATTGTTGTTATAAAGATACTATCTGTGATAGAGCTAAGGGAAAACAATTCCTGAAACTTAATAAAGGACCAAAGATTTCCCTCTAGTTTTGACAGTATGATCTGAACAATCTACTACAATGGACACCATGGAATGGCTAGTGCAAAGGATGCCCTCTACAGTGTCTTCCAACTCCTAAATCCTCCACTTCTTTCCCAGTGCTATTTTTTTATACAACAATGAATTTACACATTTCTTTTATTTAAAATTTTTCTCCCATTCACTGTTTCCTATCCTGACAATACTTTGCTGAAATACTGCTAAGAATTAACCACATTTGAAACCTTTACTTTAGAAAATGTAATATAAAATGTGAAATTGTTTCTAATAAATACCGTAATTTTACATAATTGAAATTAATGGGAAATTATGAATTGGTCTGACATTGTATCACCTCAACAGTGTACTTCAGTTCCTGGAAAATACATTAATTCTAAAACCTGCTAAATTCCCCTGAGCCCAACAAAATTTATACCCTGTCTTAAGCAGAGCTCAAAGGATTTTCATTAATCTTGTTTAAGTATTCTCTCTTAAGTTAGGGAATATTTTCAACCCTTTTGTCTAGCAATTATAAGCTTTTATTTCTACTTTAATTTAAGCAATTGAGATCAATGAAAAATATAAAAAAAAGCAAAGTATAAGAAAATACCACCCATTTGAAAGCAAGCACTTCAGTTGGTCATGGATTCTTTGCCTGGTGGGGTAACCCAAACCTTCATTCCTGAAGGATCTGGGCCATTAGCAGTCATGTCAGAATTGGGTTGCTGTAATTTTCCATTGACTTTAATCACAGGGCATGGTAGTACTAAGAGACATACTAAAGTATCTCCTATATTCCAGACAGGAGCTCTGGTAGCATAGTGGCTAAAGCGCTTGACTGCTAACCAGAAGGCTTGGCGGTTCAAACCCACCAGCCACTCCTCGGAAGGAAGGTTGGGCAATCCTACTTCCATAGTGATACTGCCTCGGAAACCCAAGGAGGGGTCGCTATGAGTCGGGGCCGACTCGATGGCACACAACAACAACAACATATTCCAGACATAGTCTTCTTTACCCCATTATGTAATGTCAATCAAATTTCCCCTTGGTAATCAGGAACTATCACACTAGATAGTACATAATGCCCTTCTTTGCCTGTTGATCCAGAGGCATGAGGAAGCCAAAATGACCAGGTGGCATTCTTAATTTCCAGTTCAATGCAACCAGTAATTTGTCTTCAGGTGGGAGTGTTCCTCCCTTTGGGACTAAGATCTCCAGACCCACAGAGCATTGGGTAGCAGGGACAGGAAGCAAAAATTTTTTGAGTGGATCACTAGAGGTAATAGTCAGTGGTACCACTCCCATTTCCATCCCTTGTTTCCTGGACCCGTGAATCCTGGCTATTGGAGAAACAGAACCATATATTGGACGCTGCTTTAGAGCATATACAGCCTCCTGGAGAACATTACCCCAACCCTTCAAGGTACTGCCACCTAGCTGGCACCATAATTGTGTTTTTAGGAGGCCATTCCATAGTCCTATCAAGCCAGCTGCTTCAGGATGATGGGGAACATGCTAAGACTGTGAATTTCATGAGCATAGGCCTATTGCCACACTTCATTTGCTGTGAAGTGAATCCCTTGATCTGAAGCAATGCAGTGTGGGATACCATGATGGTGGATAAGACATTCTGTAAGTCCATGGATGATATTTTTGGCAGAAGCATTATGTGTAGGGAAGCCAAATTCATGTCCAGAATAAGTATCTATTCCAGTAAGAACAAAACGCCATCCTTTCCCTGAAGGAAGTGGTCCAATGTAATCAATCTGCCACCATATTGCTGGCTGATCACCCGGAGGAATGGTTCCATATCGTGGACTCAGTATTGGTCTCTGCTGTTGGTAGATTGAGCACTCAGCAGTGGCAGTAGCCAAATCAGCCTTGGTAAGCAGGAGTCCATGTTGCTGAGCCCATGCATAACCTCCATCCCTGCCACCATGGCCACTTTGTTCATGGGCCCATTGAGCAATGACAGGAGTAGCTGGGGAAAAAGGATGGCTGGTTTCCACTGAATGTGTCATCCTATCCACCTGATTGTTAAAATCCTCCTCTGCTGAGGTCACCTTTTGGTGGGCATTCACATGCGACACAAATACCTTTATTCCTTTGATGCATTGAGAGAGATCTATCCACATACCTCTTCCCCATACACCCTTATCCTAATCTTCCAGTCATGCTCCTTCCAAGTCCCAGACCATCCAGCTAAGCCATTAGCCACATCCCATGAATCCGTATGTAATTGCACATCTGGCCATTACTTATTACATGCAAAGTGAACAGCCATATGCACAGCTCAAAGTTCTGTCCATAGGAAGGATTTCCCTTCACCACTGTCCTTTAAGGAAGTCCCAGAAAGGGGCTGCAGTGCTGCTGCTGTCCATTTTTGAGTGGTGCCTGCATATCGTGCAGAACCATCTGTAAACCAGGCACGAGTTTTCTCTTCCTCAGTCAACTAATCATAAGGAACTCCCCATGAGGCCATAGGTGCATACTGGGAGAGGGAAGGTAATGTGACTGGAGTAGAGACCATAGGCATTTGGACCACTTCCTCATGCAACTTACTTGTGCCTTCAGGTCCTGCTCGAGCCCAATCTCTGATATACCACTTCCGTTTAATGATGGAGTGCTGCCATGCACGTCCAACTTTATGATTCTGTGGGTCAGAAAACACCCAGTTCATGGTGGGCAGCACAACAGAATCCTGATCCACAGAAGAATCTCTTTTCCCAGTGTGATAGTTGAAGATGTGTCAACTTGGCTGGACTCCAGTTGTGAGTGGTGGTTCCCATGATGGATCACATGACTGAGTTCTAAGCGGCCGGTCTGCCTAAGGGGAGTTTCCCCAGGGGTGTGGCCTACCTGCAATGCTATCCCAGGGACAAGCTGGAAGAACCGCATTCCGGACTATATACTTCCTGGAGCAAGCAGCTCGCTGCTCGCCCTGGAGGTTTTCGGATTCATTCTTTGTTGGGAACAGCGACCAGCGCACTGCGTGTCAGCTTGATTCTCTCGGCTCTGTTGTGCTTACGGGAACCAGACGACTCCGGGCCCCATCTCTCTCCAGAGACGAACTTTGTGACTTGAACTCCTCTGCCGTGCGTGCGAAAGCCAGACGGCTCTGGGCCCCATCCCCCTCCAGAGACGAACTTTTCAGCTTGAACTTGTCGGCTTCTACACGCTTGTGAGCCATTTATCTAAGATAAATTTATCTCTCTCTCTCTTTCTCTCTCTATAAATATATATATATATACTTTGCTGGTTTTTGTGTTTCTCTAGAGAACCCAATCCAACACACCCAGGATGTCCATAAATATACCGGAAGCAGGACACACCCCTAGGGATACTCCCTTTCAATGGATTCGCTGCTCAAAATGTATTAATCTGATCCCATCATGGGAATAACCACATCACGACTGCTTAAACCACACAGAACTGTGGTCCAGCCAAGTTGACACACAGCTCCAACTATCACAACAAGAGACATGAGATACATATGTTGCATGTGGGAAGCTGTTGTGTTTACTATGTCCCATTCTCTGGTTAAATTTTCTGAACTCTATTATAACCTCATGAGACCACTGACATATATGCAATTGGACATTGCCCAAATGAACATTATGTAGTTTGTGACTATAATCAGTGCTTATGGATGAAACATTTGGTTACAAGGTAAGGCTACAATATGTGTATCTATTATACCATTTTGTAATAAGTACCTAGAAGACAAGCAATCTGTTTTATCGCTTCCAGGCATTATTTGCTATATTAATCACCACATATTGTAAGCCCATTAGCAGTTAACCAGATTCTTACAATGCCCACTTTTTCTCCAGTAATAAGGAAAGCACCAAGCACAACACTAGGCAAAGAGTAACCATCCAACAAATACTCCCCAGGTGGCTACTCAGTTAACTGGAAACTGCTTTCCTTCTTTCTTGTGCTAGTGAATTTCTAAACCTTACTAACATTGCAACGCACTTTACACAGCTTTCACAAGCACTTACCTACCTGCTAAGGAGCACTGGTAGCACAGTTGTTAAGCACTTGGCTGCTAACCACAAAGTTAGTGGTTCAAACCCACTAGCTGCTTCACAGGAGAAAGATGTGGCAGTCTGCTTCCATAAAGATTACACACACACACACTCATGCGGTTGAGTGGGATCCAACTTATAGCAACCCCTCCTTGGGTTTCCAAGGTGGGCTCACTACGGAAGTAGATTGTCCAACCTGCCTTCTGAGGAGTGGCTGGTGGGTTTGAACTGTCTGCCTTCTGGTTAGTAGTCAAATGCCTTAGGCACTATGCCACAGCCTTGGGAAACCCTATAGGGCAGTTCTACTCTGTATTATAAGTCCACTACGAGTCAGAATCAACTCAATGGCAAAAGGTTTGGTTTTGATTTGGTTACCTACCTGATAGAGATGAGTTTCTGCAAAGTATCGTCTGATTCAGTCAGTATTAAATCATAAGTATGTAAGTAAGGTTTGAGTATGTTACCATTTCTGTTTGTGCATTCATGGATTTGTGCATGCACGTGTGCATGAATTATCATCACAGGGTTGCTTATTTTGTTATTTGGAGTCCAGGAAATACCAAATGACTGTGAAGAGCTAAGATGGAGAAATGGAAAAAGAATTTAATAGACTGAATTAGAGAACTCCTGGCTTATCTCTAATTCTGAGTCTGCACACATATTGCCCACTCCCTTTCACCTCCATGCCCCATTTTTCCAATCTGTACAATTAAAATTGCTAAGATCCACCTGAAAACTTTTATCCTCTAAGAAGAACTAACATTTACAGAGTGTTTACTGTGTATTAGGCTTTACATATAGTATTTCATTTGATCTTCACAAAAGCTTTGGGCAGACGTGTGCTTGCATCAGTATTATAGATGAGGAAATGACATTAGAGATTAAGGTGTTAGAAAGTGGAGACAGAGTGGCATCTGAACCTACAGCTCTCTAGTTCCCAAGTCTTTGCTCCTCATGACTACTCAGCTTTATTGGACCTACACTGTCCTATCTGACCTCACCTTTTTGTTTTATCTCTTTAGAACTGCCTTGAAATTACAAACCACAGTTATGCACACATGACTTTGAAAATACCTTCTAATTGTTTTGTGCTGGTAAATATTGGCAGGCCAGATGAATGTTTATATCTTCAAGAACAGAGACTTGGTTTCCTGACTTAACAGAAAAGCAATTTGGTTTTATGGTGGGATGTAGAGCCATATAGCCTGAATTCAAATCCAGGACTCATCAATCACTAGTAGTGTGACCTTGGGAAATTCATTATGCCTCATTTCCCTATCTGCAAAAATGAGAATAAAGACTGTACCTACATTTAGACAGATACTTTACATGGAGATTAAATATAAAGACTTCATTTTTCACTGGAGTCAACCTTACCAGTTGCTGTCAAGTTGATTCTAACTCATGGTGACCCCATGTGTGTCAGAGTAGAACTGTGTTCCATAGGGCTTTCATGGCTGACTTTTTGGAAGTAGATCACCAGGATGACTCGAACCTCCAGCTTTTGATTAGCAGCGAGTACATAACTGTCTGTGCCACCCAGTGACTCAGACTCAGCTTCAGGTTGCCCCATTTTATACATGGATCAGTAATTGCTGGATAACTCAGTTAATTAATTAACCCAAAAGTAATTGTTGAATGACTCATCTAATGAATTAACCAATCAACTCATGAACAAATCAACCAACCAACCAATCAGACAATTTTCTCATCTACCAGCCAATCATAGTACTCAGCAAATTTTGGGCTTCTTTTATAGATCATCTATGCAGCATGTGATAGCTCTCCAGTACCTACCAATTGACTTATTCTTTAGTTTTATAATTGTGTAAATTTCTTCACACCAAAGGAGACATTATCCTTCTTCTATGGCCAGTGAATAGTTGCCTACAATGTACCTACAAAGGAAAAAGAAAATGTGTTTTGCAAACTACATATTAGCTGGCTGAAAATGTGGTAAAATGGGAGATTAAATGTATAACTTTCATGCAAGGGCTATTTCTCATTTAAAGTTAGGATTTTCTCGGTAGATATTGAAGAAAACAAGTACATACAAGACAAATGATATCATTCTATATATGTTGTTGTTGTTGTTGTTGTTAGAGGTGCCATCGAGTCAGTTCTGAGTCATATTGACCCTGTATACAACAGAATGAAACACTATCACATCGTTGTATGAATGGTGAATGAATGAAACACTGCTCACAGTCATTGCTATGCTTGAACTCATAGTTGCAGCCACTGTTTCAATCCATCTCATTGAGGGTCTTCTCCTTTTTGGCTGACTCTCTACTTTACAAAGCATAATATCCTTCTCCAGGGACTGGTCCCTTCCAACAACATGGCCTAAGCACTTGAGACAAAGCATGGCTGTTTACGTTTCTAAGAAGCATTTGGGCTGTACCTGTTCCAAGACAGATTTGCTCATTCTTCTGTCACTCCATGGAATTTTCAATATTCTTCCCCAACACCACAATTCAACGGCATCAATTCTTATTCAGTCTTCCTTATTCATTGTCCAGCTTTCACATGTACATGAGGTGATTGAAAATACCATTGCTTGGATCAGGCACATCTTAGCTTTCAAAATGGTATCTTTGATTTTTAACATTTATAAAAGGCCCTTTATAGCAGATCTGCCTAATGCAATTTGAACTAGTTTCTTTTTCTTCTTTTTAACTTTTTATTGTGATTTGGGTGAAATTTTACAAAGCAGATTCATTTTACATTCAACAGTTCCCACACATTTTGTTTTGTGATACTGGTTATGTTCCCCACAGTATAACATCTCACCTCTCACTTTCTCCCTATGGTGACCCTTTTTCTATGTCCTTCTTGCCTATGCATTTCTGCTTGCCTACGTTTCTCCCTGTGTAAATGCTGCCCTTCTAATCTCCCATGATTGATTGTTCTAAGGAGCACATCTTTCTTGTGTAGGTGTTTAGCTCGTAGGCCTGTCTATTGTTTGGCTGAGAGCTAAGCCATGGAAGTGAGTTGAATTCCAGGCCCAAAGTGTGATTTGGAGCCATTGTCTTGGGGATTTCACCAGTCTCTGTCAGGCCAGTAAGCCTAGTGTTTTTTATGATCATGAGTTTTGTTCCACATTTTTCTCCCACTCTGTACAAGATCTCCAATTTTGATAACTTTTTGGGTGGTTAACATTAATAATCAAGCACCATCTAGTTCTTCTGGTCTCAGGATCATGTGGGTTGAGGTTCTCATGGTCTATTAGTCCTTTGGACTGTTTCCATGCATCTTTGATTTTATTCACTTCTCTTTGTTCTGGACAAGGAGAGACAAATAGTTGCCACTTAGATGACCAGTAGCAAGCTTTTAAGACCCCATTTGCCACTCACTGAAGTAAGATGTTGGTGGTAGTTGTTGGTGACAACTTGGCTGGGTCTGGTTTTGAGTGGCTGGGCAGCTGGATATAGTTATTCCCTATGATGAGACTGGTAATCAACTCTGTGGTGGAATCTACAGGAGCAGCTAAGTAGCTGCCCTAGAAATGTCTGCTTCCAGTTTTTAAGAAGAAGCTTTGAGAAAAGTCTCAAGTTTATGGCATACTTGGACCCTGCATGTAGCCTAATCTTCATCTCAATGACCTGTCATGTTGTCTGCTAAGTTTAGGATAGTTTCTGGATTTGAACCTGCCATGTTGTTTAATAATTTTGGGACTGTGCCATTTTATTTGTCAACTTCAGGTTTGTCAGCCTCAGAAGCTAGAAGCAGTCTGAGTTAAAAGAAGCCTCCAGCTTCAGTGGGCCAGGAGCAAGGGGCAGAGCTGAGGCCCAAGGTCTAGGGGCTTTCACCCAGCCCCTAGAGCTGGCACTTTGAACTTGAACCTCTAGCCTCCTGAACTGTTGCTATTGTTGTTAAGTGCCATTAAGTCATCTCCAAGTCATAGTGACCCTATGTACAGCAGAACGAAACACTGCCCAGTCCTGTGCCAGCTCCACAATCACTTCTATACCGGAGCCCATCATTGTAGCCACTGTGTCAACCCATCTTGTTGAGGGCCTTCCCCTCTTTCATTGACCTTACACTTTACCAAGTATGATATCCTTCTTCCGGGAATGGTCTCTTCTTACAAAATGACCAACATAGGTGAGATGAAGTCTCGCCATTCTCACTTCCAAGGAGCATTCTGGCTGCACTTCTTCTAGGACATATTTGTTAGTTCTTTTAGCAGTTCATGGTACTTTCAGCATTCTTCACCAGCACCACAACTCAAAAGCATCAACTTTTCTTCGGTCTTCCTTATTCATTGTCTATCTCTCACATACATATGAAAACCAAAAAGCCAAACTCACTGCCTTCGAGTTGGATCTGACATATAGTGACCCCTCCTGAGACAGATCTTGAAATATTGTTTGTGATGATGAATGCCTTACCATTCGTCTTTAATTTGTCCTTCCTAGCATAGTAGATCATATGGTTGTCTTATTCAAAATGGCCCAAACTGGTCCATTTCAGCTCACTAATGCCTAGGATATCAATCTTTATGCATTCCATCTCATTTTTGACAGCTTCCAATTTTCCTAGATTCATACTTCATACATTCCATGTTCTGGTTATTAATGGATGTTTGCACCTGTTTCTCCTCAGTTTGAGTCATCCCAAGTCAGCAAATGGAGGTCCTGAAAGCTTTACTTTATCCATATCATTAAGATCAGTTCTACTCTGTGAGGCAACTCTTTCCCAGTTGTATTTTGAGTGCCTCCCAACATGAGAGGCTCAGCTTCTGGAACTGTACTGGACAATGTTTCAGAGCTATTCATAAAGTTGTCCAGTATAAATCCCTGTTTGTTAAAGCCACCCATTTGTGGTATTTTCTGTTAGAAAGGCACTAGAGAACCAAAACAGATGTAAAATAATATTTTTGTATACCATGTTGTGTCCATTGAGCTTGATGTCCCCTGTAATCATGGTCCCCAGCTTATAGGCCCAGTGACCAACTCCCTCAAAGTGCTGATTTGTGGATAAGAAGTTATCCTACCCTTACCTCCTGTTATGTTTAAACTATGTATAGACATTTCTGTAGCACATACAAATGCATATGTAGGAATATCATTTGCTTACCTATGTATGGTTATGGGAGCTCTGGTGGTGTAGTGTCTAAGGCATTTGTTTGCTAACCAGAAGGCTGGTGATTCAAACTCACCAGTCACTCTTCAGAAGGAAGATGGGGCAATCTACTTCCATAGTGATACTGCCTTGGAAAGCCAAGGAGGGGTAGCTATGAGTCAGATCTGACTCGATGGCAGTGAGTTTGAGTATCATTGTGTGTATATTCCCATTTGCCTTCTGATTACTTGACTGCTGCTTCCATGGGCATTGATATGCATCCAAGTAAAAAGAAATCACTGAAAATTTCAATCTTTTCTGTTTATCATGATGTTGCTCATTGGTCCATTTGTGAGGATTTTTGTTTTCTTTATGTTGAGGTGTGATCCATACTGAAGGCTGTAGTCTTTGAAATGCATCAGTAAGTGCTTCAAGTCTTCTTCACTTTCAGCAAGCAAAGTTGTGTCATCTGTACATTGCAGGTTGTTAATGAGTCTTCCTCCAATCCTGATCCTGTGTTCTTCTTCATATAATCTGTTGTTATGTTGTTGTTATGTGCCGTCGAGTCGGCCCC
>NW_006921643.1:11856897-11859271 GCF_000298275.1 Orycteropus afer afer | reverse complement strand
ATATATATAAGCTTTACTGGTTTTTGTTTCTCTTGAGAACCCAGCCTAACACAGCACTATATCCATAACTTATTATGATCCACACAGTCACATGCCTTTACAAAGTCAATAAAACACAGGTAAACATCTTTCTGATATTCTTTGCTTTCAGCCAAGATCCATCTGATATCAGCAATGATATCCCTCATGCCACACCCTCTTCTGAATACAGCTTGAATTTCTGGTTGTTCCCTGTCAATATACTGCTGCAACCAGCATAATTATCTTTAGTAAAATTTTACTTGTATGTGATATTAATCATATGGTTTGATAATTTCCATATTCTGTTGGATCACTTTTCTTTGGAATGGGAACAAATAAGAATTTCTTCCAGCTGGATGACCAGATAGCTCTCTTCCAAATTTCCTGGCATAAATGAATGAATGCTTCCAGTACCACATCCATTTGTTGAAACTTTTCAATGGGTATTCTGTCAATTCCTGAAGCCTTGTGTTTTGACAACTCCTTCCACACACCTTGGATTTATTCTTTCAATTTCTTTGGTTCTTAAACATATGTAACCTCCTAAAATGATTGAATATCAACCAATTCTTTTTAGAACTGCGACTCTGTATTTCATGCTTCTTTTTTTTTTAATTCTTTCTGTATCATTCAATATTTTGCCTATAGAATCCTTCAGTATTGCAAATGAAGACTTGATTTTTTTCTTTAGTTCTTTAAGCTTGAGAAATGCCAAGTGTGTTCTTCCCTCTCGTTTTTTTTTTTTTCATTCCAGGTCTTTGCACATGTCATAATAATATTTTACTTTATGTTCTCAAGCTGCCCTTTGAAATCTCCTGTTCAGCTCTTTTATTTCATCCTTTCTTCCTTTTGCTTTAGCTACTTTCCATTCAAGAGCAAATTCCAGAGTCTCTTCTGAAATCCATTTTGGTATTTTGTTCTTTACCTATTTTTTAATGACCTTTTGCTTTCTTCATGTATAATATTCGTAATTTCTTCCAACAAATCATGCAGTTTTCAGTCATTGGAGTTCAGTGTGTCAATTTTATTCTTTAGTTGGTCTCTAAATTAAGGTGGCACATAATCAAGGTCATATTTTGGCTCTCGTGGACTTATTTTAATTTTCTTCAGCTTTAGATCGAACTTGCACATGAGCAGTTGATGGTCTGTTCCACAGTAAATTTCTGGCCATGTTTTGACTGATGATATTGAGCCTGCCCATCACCACTTTCCATAGATGTAGTTGGTTTGATTTCTGTGTATTCCATCTAGAGAAGTCTGTGTGTATAGTCATCTTTTTTTATTGTTGTTGAAAAAGGTATTTGCAGTGAATAAGTCATTACTCTTGCAAAATTCTATTGTGCATTCTCCAGTTTCACTTCTTTCACCAATGCCATATTTTCCAAATAATTATGTTTTTTCTTTGTTTCCAATCACCATTAATAATTGGTATATGTTGATTGTATGTTTGGTCAATGTTAGACTGCAGAGTTGGTAAAAACCTTTAATTACTTCATCTTTGGCTTGTGCATAAATTGAATAATAGTAGTTTTAACTGATCTTCCTTTTAGATGTATGGATATTAACATATCACTGACAGCATTATACTTTAGAAAAATCTTGAAGTGTCCTTTTTGGTAATGAATGTGACATCATTTCTCTTCAACATGTCATTGCTAACATAGCAGACCATATGATTGTCCAATTTGAAATGGCTGATACCAGTCCATTGTGGCTCACTGATGCCTAGGATATCAATCTTTATGTGTTCCATTGCATTTTTGACAACTTCCAATTTTCCTATGTTCATAATTTGTACATACCATGCTCCAATTATTAATGGATGTTTGTAGCTGTTTCTTGTTATTTTGTCCATATCAGCAAATGAAGGTTCCAAAAGCTTGACTCTATCTATGTCATTAAGGTTGACTCTACTTTGACGAAGCAGCTCTTCTCCATATATTTTTAGTGTTTTCTTCCTGAATAGAGAAAAGATTTAAGTTGTCAAGGACTTCACATTACTTGATTCTATAATCAACACCAAAGGAAGCAGCAGTCAATATATCAGATGACATATTGCATTGGGCAAATCTGCTGCAAAAGACCTCTTTCAAGTGATGAAGAGCAAAGATGTCTCCTTGAAGACTAAAGTGCACCCAACCCAAGCCATGGTATTTTCAATCACCTATTATACATGTGAGAGCTGGACAATGAATAAGGAAGACTGAAGAAGAGTTGATGCTTTTGAGTTGTGGTGTTGGAGAAGAATGCTAAGAGTACCATGGACTGCCAAAAGAACTAACAAATCTGTCCTGGAAGAAGTGCAGCTGGAATGTTCCTTGGAAGTGAGAATGGCCAGACTTCATCTCACCTA
>NW_006921643.1:11854234-11855687 GCF_000298275.1 Orycteropus afer afer | reverse complement strand
AGTCAGACCCGACTCATAGCGACCCCTCCTTGGGTTTCCAAGGCAGTATCACCACAGGAAGTAGATTGCCCAACCTTCCTTCCGAGGAGTGGCTGGTGGGTTTGAACCACCAGCCTTCTGGTTATCAGTCTAATGCCTTAGGCACTACACCACCAGAGCTCCTATTGTGAGGTTACAAGGATCAAAGGGTATTCCACTGGGAAGATTTTACCACTGTAAACATAATTAGATACATGTCAGAATCTGATAGTCAGAAAAAGCAGTTTTTCTTATTAGTCTATGCAGGAAATTGGTTTCAAAGGCTATTGTTCCTCATGGATAAAGAATTGTCTTTGCTAGGAAACTGTGTTTATTTCCAACAGCCAACACTGCCTCTTAATTGTTTTGCTGTTAATTAGCTGAGGATGCAGTTCAGTTGGGATCAAAGTATTTAAGATGCAAGGCAGATTTAAAAGATGAGAATGTCTAATTATCTTCCTCTAGTAGTAACTCCATTTCTTCCAAGCTAATGGGGATAACAAAAGGAAAAATCAGATGTGCACACTTGTTTCCTAATTTGATCAGAAGGAGGGCACTAAAAACTCTCTTGGGGATATTAATGACAATTAAGAGAATGAGGAATATGCACATGAAAGCAGTGTTGCAGATATGAGAAAATTTGTTTGACACAATGATAAAGGATTTGTGAATAAGGGAAATTCCTTAAGCTACCTGAAGTGGGACTTGAAGGTAATTCTCCCCATATGGGTAGAATTTCACTGGATATACTTTCGTTTTTGCACTTTTCAGTTCAGAGTTGAAGACAAGGATAAAAGTGAAAATCATTCATTTCATCAAAGAAGTATGGTAAGGCTATGTGTATGTGAATTACTTAATCACTTTGCATATTGCATTGGAGTGGAAAGAAAACAAAACAGCAACTGCATCTGAAAGCCACCGATACCCACTTCCCCTTAACCTCTTCAGTAGGCCTCCCAAAAATGGCCCTGCCCTCTTTCATATTTTCCACACAGTTGGAAATCACAAACCAATTACTGCAGCTATGAAGATGAGCACAGATCCACCTTGTCAGAATCTCGACAGGGTTGAAAAGAAAAAGAAGAAGAAGGAAGGAAACAAAGAAAGAGGGGGGAAAAAAAAGTAAAATTTTGCTTCTAAATTAAATACGTGCCCAGATGGACTATGGTCTACACAGAGCATTAGGTTTGGGAGGGTGGAGTAAATCAGTTGGAGTGCTCCTTTCACATCCTTCACTCCTGAAGGCAGCGTGTGTGATAGTTGAACATGTGTCAACTTGGCTGGACTCCAGTTGTGAGTGGTGGTTCCCATGATGTATCACATGACTGAGTTCTAAGCAGCCGGTCTGCCCAAGGGGAGTTTCCCCAGGGGTGTGGCCTACCTGCAATGCTATCCCAAGAACAAGCTGGAAGAACGGCATTCTGGACTATATACT
>NW_006921643.1:11839003-11849524 GCF_000298275.1 Orycteropus afer afer | reverse complement strand
ACACTTGTGAGCCATTTATCTAAGATAAATTTCTCTCTCTCTCTCTTTCTCTCTCTATAAATATATATATACACTTTGCTGGTTTTTGTGTTTCTCTAGAGAACCCAATCCAACACAGCGTGCTACCTGCCCTGTTCTCTGCTGTGTCTGCAGCTACTATCAAAGTGCATGACACACAGTACAAACTCTATCCATGCCTTTATAATGTATAAATATCTTATGAATAATGGATATATGAATGAATGAATAAAATAATTTTGGGGTCAAGTAAAAATATTCAAATCAGGTATTTCTTTTATGATTGAAAAATAATAGTTAAAGCTAACATCTATAGAATGTATATTACATTCCAAGCTGTGTGCTAACAGCTTTACCTGTATCATCTCCCTGATAGGTAGGTAAACTTTTGGTGTAATTTCACCTGGAATTCCTTGGCAGTGAAATTACAAACCTCATATGGCAGAAAAAAATGGAGACTGAAATAAGAGAGATGGAGTGTGGATGAAAAGTAGTGAGGTAAACCTAGAACTCACAGATACCAATCAATCTAAACAAAGAACAAAAAACAAATCCATTGCTATGAAGTCAATTCTGACTCATGGCGACCTCATGGTCTTGATTGTGATTTTTCCTGAAGCAAATATCCAGACTTTTCTTCCATGGCACTGCTGGATGAGTTCAAACCTCCAAACTTTAGGTTGGTAGTAGAGCTCAAGCTACTTGCAACAATTGGCGGGGAAATTTCTTTCATCTCTGAAATCCAAAACCAAACCCATTGCTATCAAGTCAATTCCAACTGGTTGGAGTAGAACTGCCCTATAGGATTTCCAAGTTTGTAATCTTTCAGGAAGCAGACTTCCACTTCTCTCTCCCATGGAGCAGCTTTTTGGTATGAACTGCCAATCTTTCAGTTACCAGCCAAGTGCTTAACCACTGTACTACCAATAAATACCTCTAAATCCACCACCATTGAGTCAATTCTGACTCATAGAGACCCCCACTGGGTTTCCCAGGGGGTAAATCTTTACAGAAGTAGATTGTCCAGTCCTCCTTCCTTGGGGTGTCTGGTGGGTTTGAACCACCAACCTTCTGTTAGCAGTCAAATGCCTTAGGCACTGTGACACCAGAGCTCCTTATAAATACCTCTGTTGTTGTTGTTGTCATGTGCTGTCAAGTCATCTCCAACTCATAGCAACCCTTCATTGGGTTTCTGAGGCGGTATCACTACAGAAGTAGATTGCCCAACCTTCCTTCTGAGGAGTGGCTGGTGGGTTTGAACCACCAACCTTCTGGTTAGCAGTCAAGTGCCTTAGGCACTACATCATC
Source organism: Orycteropus afer afer (assembly GCF_000298275.1). Classification (NCBI taxonomy): domain Eukaryota; kingdom Metazoa; phylum Chordata; class Mammalia; order Tubulidentata; family Orycteropodidae; genus Orycteropus; species Orycteropus afer. The sequence continues at coordinate 11,848,198 of NW_006921643.1, read as the reverse complement.
AGAGCTCCCATAAATACCTCTACTGAATATTTATTCAGTCATTTACATTTACTTAGCTCTCTTCTCAATATTCCCACTGGCTTGACAGATCCAAGGAAGCAAAACCACTGATTTGGATGCAGTTTAATCATTCAATTGGCCATAAATATCCCTTTTTATGACCAAAAAGAAAAAAAAAAATATTGCAGTGTTTACAAGTTTTTTGTTTATTTGTTTGTTTTTTAACTAATATCCTTTTTCTGTTCCAGATTCAATTCAGAATACTGTGTTGCATATGGCAAATTTGCTTTTGAAAAAGGTACAGAGTTAAATAGGAAAAGAAGTCTATTTCAAAAATTGGACCTGGAACAATTAGACACACATAGGCAAAAGAATAAAACTCAACTTAAATGTCAAACTTTATACAAAAGCAGAAACAAAAACTCAGAATGGATCATACACCTAAACATAAAATGCAAGACTATACAACATTTAGAAGAGAATACAGGAAAAAATCTCATGACCAGGTGTTAGGCAACAGGTTCTTAGACCTCACACCAAAAGCATAATTCACAAAATAAAACAGTGATAAATTGGACTTCATAAAAATTAGAGATGTTTATTGGCAAAAGACACTGTTAAGACAAATTTGGAGAAGATATTTACAAATGACATATCCAACAAATGACTTAAAACCATGATAAATATCAAAATGTGACAGTAAGAAAATAAACTTCCCAAATAAATAATGGGCAAAAGACTTGATCAGAAACTTCACCAAAGAGAATATAAGGATGGCCAATAAGCACATGAAAAGATGTTCAACATCATCCACCATTAAAACAAAAAAAACAACTCACTGCCATCAAGTCAGATCCGACCCATAGCAACCCCTCCTTGGGTTTCCGAGGTGGTATCACTACGGAAGTGGATTGTCCAATATTCCTTCTGAGGACACCATTAGGGAAATAAAAATTAATATCACTGTGGTGCTTAAGTTTGAGTGTCAACTTGGCTGCACCTCATTGAGTGGCTGGGCAGCTGGTTGTAGTTATTCCCTAGAATGAGACTGGCAATCAACTCCATGTTGGGATCTACCATAAGAAGCTGAGTAGCTGCTTTGGGTACATGGTCTGCTTCCCATATGTAAGAAGCAGGTTTGGGAACATTTTCTAGCTTATGGCACGCTCAAACCCTGTATGTAGTCATGTCATTGTTCAGCAGCCTGCCATGCTCTGCCGACCTTGGGACTTACAATGGACTTGAATTAATGTCCTGCTGTCTGGTTTGGTAACTCCAGGACTGTGCCATTTTATTTGTCGACCTTGGGCTTGTTAGCTTCAGCTACCAGTAGCTCCCTGAGTGAAGAGATGGGCTGGGAGCCAGAGGCAGAGCTGAAGCCCAAGGTCAAGGGGCTTTCACCCAGCCCCTAGAGCCTGGCACTTTGAACTCAGACTTCTAGCCTCCCAAACTGTAAGAACTGTTTTGGTTACCTAGTGCTGCTCTGACAGGAAATAGTCCACAAATGGGATGGCTTGAACAAACAGGAGTTTATTCTTAAAATTTGGAGGCTTTATGTCCAAGTTCAAAGTGCTAGGCGCTAGGGGCTGGGTGAAAGCCTGTCAACCTTGGGTTGCAGTTCTGCTTCCTGCTCCTGGACCACTGGAGCTAGAGGCTTTTCTTCACTCAGCTGCTGGCTGCTGAGACTGACAAACCCAAGATTGATAAGTAAGAAGGCAAAGTCCCAGTGTTACCAAACAACACAGCAGGTCATTGATTCAAGTCCAGTGAAAGTCCCAAGATCAGCAAAGTATGACAGATTGCTGAGCAACAACATGGCTACATGCAGGGTTCAAGCATGCCATAAGCTAGAGACCATTCTCAAAGCTGTTTCTTACATATGGAAAGCAGACCATATACTCAAAGGCAGCTACTTAGCTGCTCACAGTATCTTCCACAATGGAGTTGATTACCAGTCTCATCATGGGGAATACTGCATCCAGCTACCCAACCACTCAACCAGGCCCAGCCAAGTTGACACACAAACTTAACCACCACAATCACCATGAAATACTATAGCACATTTATTAAAACGGCTAAAATTAAAGACACAGATAAGCCTAAGTGCTGGAGAGGATGAGAAATAACTGGAATCTTATATATTGTTAGTGGTAATACAAAATAGTACAACTGCTCTCGAAAACAGTTTGGTGGTTTATTATAAAATTAAAAATATACTTGATATACAAACTAGAAATTCCATTTCTAAGTGTTTACAGCAGAGCAGGGGTTGCAAACTACGGCTAGTAGGCCAAATCTAGCCCACCACCTGTTTTTGTAAATCAAGTTTTACTGGAACACAGTCATGCTTATTCCTTTACATACTGTCTATGGCTTCTTACATACTAGTTATGTTAGAGATTATATGGCCAAAAAAGCTAAAATATTTATTTTCTATCCTAATACAGACATAGGAGTTCTGGTAGCTTAGTGCCTAAGGCATTGACTGCTAACCAGAAGGCTGGTGGTTCGAACCCACCAGCCACTCCTCGGAAGGAAGATGGGGCAATCTACTTCTGTAGTGATACTGCCTCGGAAACCCAAGGAGGGGTTGCTATGAGTCGCGTCCTACTCGATGGCACATAACAACAACAACAGACAGACATAGTTGACTGTGCCTTGATCTAGAGGAATGAAAACATGTGACCACACAAGAACCTGTACACAAATGTTTATGGAAGCTCTATTCATAATCACGGAAGTCCTTCCATAGGTGAATGGAAAAACAAAATGTGGTACATCTATACCATAGAATACTATTCTGCATTAAAAAGGAACAAACTATGAACACAGGCAAAAACTCAGATGAACCTCAAAATCATTATGTTGAGTGAAAGAAGGTAATCTCAAATGGTAACTTACTATCTGATTCCATTTATATGACATTTTTGAAAAGACAAAATTGTAGATAGAATGCAGCTCAGTGTTCATCACGGGTTATGGCTGTGACTGCAACAGAAAGCATGAGGAAATCTTACGGAGGAATGGAGTTGGTCTGTAGCATGATTATGTCGTTGTTGTTGTTATGTGCCATCAAGTCAGATCCGACTCATAGCGACCCCTCCTTGGGTTTCTGAGGTAGTATCACTATGGAAGTAGATTGCCCCATCTTTCTTCTGAGGAGTGGCTGGTGGGTTTGAACCACCAGCCTTATGATTAGCAGCCAAGTGCCTTAGGCACTATACTATCAGACCTCCCAGCATGATTATAGTAGTGGTTTAAAGATTTTTAAATACATAGGCATTTACATCAAAAGAGTCAAATATTCTGTATGTTGATTTTAAAACTAAAGATTTTTTAAAAGGCAAAGATAGCTTGGAGGTGGCCATATAGTTGGGGGTATGGGTCTCTGCTCATCCAGAGCAAAGAAGAGTGAAGAAAACCAAAGACGCATGGAAACAATTAGTCCAAGGGACTGGTACACCATGCAATCCTCAGCTATACAACTATGAGACCAGAAGAACTATACGGTGCCTGGCTACCACTGTCAATCACTCAGAGGGGGATCTATGTAGGAGATCCTGGATAGAAAGGGAAAACAATGTGGAACAAAACTCAAAATCATTAAAAAAAAAAAAAAAAAGAAGACCAGGTTTGCTGGTCTGATAGAACCTGATGGAACCACTGAGACAATGGCCCCTAGCTGCCCTTCAGGTCTGAAATTGAACCCTCTCCTGTGGTTTCCAGCCAAACAAAAGACAGGCATATGAGCTGAACATTTACATCAGGCAGATACACTCCTTGGAGAGATCAATCATGGGAGAATAGAAGGGCTGTATATGAATAGCATGACAGCTCAGGGGAGGACAGGAATGTATGGCAGGGAAGAAGTAACTATGGGGAGAAAGTGGGAGGGGGAGCTATTGCATTGTGGTAAATTGCAGTCAATGTCATTAGACAAAGCCTATGTGAGCTGCTGTATGGAAATTGAATTGCTGTGTAAACTTTCACCCTAATCACAATAAAAATTAAAAAAAAAAAAAAGATAAATCTACCTGATCAAAGCCATGCAACAAAACCAAGAATAGACTTGAGATTCTAACCCAAATATGTGTCACTTCAAAGCCATTTAGTCCAATACTCTCATTTTTTAGAGAGGGAAACCAAGATTCTGAGACTTTTCCTAGTCTATCTTAGTGTCAAAGTTCCCCTGAAACCTGTCCACCATGGGTGATCCTGCTAATATTTAAAATAAAGGTAGCATATCTTTCAGTGTCATGGCAACACACAAGCTACCACAGTACAACAAAGTGACAAATGGATTGTAGACTAAGCATCATACCCAGGTCTAATGGCATTAGGTCTCTGTGCAGTACAAACTGTTGAAATGCTCACCCTCTAACTGAAAGGGTTGGCACTCTATGTCCACTTAGAGAGGCCTAAGAAGAAAGGCCTGGTGATCTACACCCCAAAAATCAAGCATTGAAAACCCTGCAGATCACAGTTCTACTATGACACACATGGTGTCACTCTGATTTAGAATCAAACTGACAGAAACTGGTTAACTGAGTATAATGGCATTGGCATTGCCCTTTGCCTGTTCTCCAGTGACATGAGGTATCCGGCCCTCTTACACCATTCCTTTGTGTGTTCTGGGGCAGAGAATCAAGTACCCAAACTTCTGACATCCTAGTCAGCAGCCATGTTATCATCAATATCATCACACTCATCAAGTCTTACATATTGTAGTCCTTTATAGTTCTCACACAACTCATATTTTCATTTGAACATTATAACCACTCAAGAAGACTCTATTTATCCAAATTTTGAAACCAAGAATGTGGAGGCTTAGGCAGATTAAACGATTTGCCAGTGATAAGGTGATACTTGATGGGCAGTACTTAGAGTCTAAGAAGTCTTACTCCTGGTACACACTGCTGTTTCTACTACTTAACATTTCACTCAGATCATTCTTGATCTCTGGCAAAATTGTTGAACTGTGAGATGAAGGCATTAGCAAAGTTGCTGTGTGAAACAGCTTAGAAGGAAACCTCATTGGTAAGTAGGTGGTTTTTGAGCATATCAACTTCCTGTTCTGTAAGATCTACTGAGGCCAGAGGTCATGTGTTTCACCCATCAATTGAAGTCATTTCACAAATTTGTCATCTGAAACAGAACCTCATCTTACTTCTTAGATTTTTCCCCTGAGCAAACACAGACCACAGCAAATAAACTGTCTATGACACAAACAGTGGTGTCACTAGGGTTGGTGTCACCCTTTGTGGTAATTCATGGTGTCACACACTCTGGACCTCCTCTCATACCAGACCACACAGAATCCTTAATAATGTTTATTATCAATTTTGATCATGGAATAATATATGATAAATACAGCTGTAAATTGCTTAAATGTAATATTGGATGTACCATGAACTGCTAGAATGAACAAATCTGTCTTGGAGAAAGTACAGTCACCATGCTCCTTAGAAGCAAGAATGGCTTATAATCTTTTGTATTTGGTCATGTTTTCCGAAGAAACCAATCCCTGGAGAAGGGTATCATGCTTGGTAAAGTAGAGAGTCAGCAAAAAATGGGAAGAAGACCCTCAGGAGATGGACTGACACAGTGGCTGTGATGATGGGCTCAAGGATGACAACAATTGTAAGAGTGGCACAGGACCAGGCAGTGTTTGATTCTGTTGTACACAGGGTCACTGTGAGGCAGAACTGACTCAATGGCACCTAAACACAACAATATTTCTTAGATTATATGAAAACTATCAATAAATCTGTTTTGTAAAATATTTCTACACTGAATTTTAACATTAATTACATTATTAGTAACTGACCAGAAATTTTTTAAAATTTTTCTTCTTATTTTCTTTTAATTACTACTTCATTCTCAAAAAAGTTAATGATAATGCATACACAAATACTAAATGCACAATATTGTAGTCAGGACACAGAAAAACTGATAAAATCAGAAATTATAAAAACACCAACAGTAGGATTTAGTCGGTTCAACTCAGAAACACGAGAGTGGGTTTTCTCACGCCAGTTAGCAGCCACCACCAGGCAGATCAGGGCAGATAAGGGAGGGAAAGAAAAGGGAGGGTAGCCGTCAAGACTGCTAGCTAAATAAACTCCTTTAGGAGACACAGGCTCCAGTCAGCAGGGATGAGCAGCAGCTTTGAGTGGGAGGGACGGCTCATTATAACAAATTTATTAATGGGTGGGCTCAATGAGACTGGTAGAGCTCATGGTTATCCTGGAAGGCTAGCCAGAACAGGCTGGGAGCTGGCCCAGCTAGCCCACTGGGTTCCTGGGAGGTCCTAGAAATAGCTCCTGGGCCCACCATTCCCCAGCAGCTAAAAAAAAAAAAAAAACTGTCAGCAACAAAAACAACAGTGTGTGCTTAAAGTGCATGCAGATGACACCACATGATTCCAAGCATATTGTAACTGGATAATAATAACAGCTCAGAATTCAAGAAATTAGATGGTCCAAAGAGTAAATTTGCATCAAGCTTTAGGCTTGTCAGTATTTTGATGCATGTAAGTTGGTCTTACAAAAAAATATATATTTTTATTGTTATAACTAACTACAGGGATATTTTTATTTAAAAAATAATAAATTTCTGCTGAAACACTGCACAAAAATTTTATAAACAGTCATTTTGGTGTCTTTGTCCCCTGTTGTGGTCTGCATGCCCTGCACTGCCCTAGTGATGCCACTGGACCCATATATATATATATTTTTTTTTTTTTATTGTAATTTGGGTAAAAGTTTACAGAGCAAATTCACTTTATATACACCAGTTCACAAACACTTTGTCTCATGACATTGACTACAATTTACCCCAATGCAATAGCTCCACTCCTACTTCCTCCTGTTAGTTACTTCTTCCCTGCGTTCATCCCTCCATGCACTCCTGCCCCCTGAGTTATCTCCCTGTGCATTAGCAGCCCTTCTTTCTACCATGATTGTTCTCTCCAAGGAGTGTATCTACCTCAGGTAAATGTTCAACTCATATGTCTGTCTTTTGTTTGACTGGAAGCCATAGATGTGGGTTCAATTCCAGACCTGAAGGGCAGCTAGGGACCGTAGTCTCAGTGGTTCTACCAGGCTCTATCAGACCAGCAAACTTGGTCCTCATTTTTTTTTTCCCCAAATGATTTTGAATTTTATTCCACATTGTTTTCCCTCTCTATCCAGGATCTCCTACATAGATTCCCTTCTGGGTGGTTGACAGTGGTAGCTGGGCATCATCTAGTTCTGGTCTCATAGTTATATAGGCTGAGGATCACATGGTGTACCAGTCACTAGGACTAATTGTTTCCATGAATTTTGGTTTTCTTCATTCTTCTTTGCTCTGGACGAGGAGAGACCCATCGTTGCATCTATATGGCTGCTTGCTACCTTTTAAGATCCCAGTCGCTACTTGCCAAAGAAGGAGGTGGAACAATGTTTTTTGTGTAGTATGCCAATTGATCTGGATGTCCCCTGTGACTATGGTCCCAAGCCCACAGGTTCAATTATGTGGTCACTCTGTGTAGCTGGCTCTGATCAAGAAGTGACTTCAACTCTATTATACACCTAGGAATTTTTACAGAACATACAAATCCACTTGTAGAACCATTGTCTGCCAACCCTATACATGGTCTTGGGTACACTCCCTGATGCAAAGACATACCTAATAGTTCAATCTGTCCACCCATCTATCCACCTTTGTACCCATGTTTGCCTTCACTGACAATGCAGTATTGTATGTGCAAAAGGGTTTATCTTTGTTGTCTGTACCTCCTATGTACCTCTCTATGTCTTCCTCTTGCTCAATGCCTCCATGTTGATCACTCACATTTGGTACATTGCCCTTCTCTTCACCCAAATCAATACTTATCCCTACCTATGTAACAGTGCTTCCTCCCCTCCCCTCTCACCCCTGGTAATGAACAAGGAAATTTCCTTCCATATATAAATTTTTCCTTGACTTTTACAATAATGGACTAATACAATATTTGTCTTTCTGTGATTGACTTACTTCACTCAGCATAATGTTCTCCAAGTTCATACATATTATATGGTATTCTGCAGATTCTATATTATCCTTTAGGGTTGCATAGTATTCCATTGTGTATATGTACCATAGTTTGTTTATCCATTCCTCAGTTGATGGACACCTAGGTCATTTCCAACTTTTTGCTATTGTAAATAGTGCTGTGATGAAAATGGGTATGCATATATCTGTTCTTGTCATGGCTCTCACTTCTTTAGGATATATACCTAGTAATGGAATGGCTGGGTCAAATGGTATTTCTATTTCCAACTTTTTAAGGAATCATACTGCTTTCCACAGTGGTTGTACCATTTTACAGTCCCACCAGCAGTGTATGAGAGTCCCAATCTCTCCACAACCTCGCCAGCATTTGTTATTTTCTGTCTTGTTGAACTTTGCTACTAGTGCTGGAGCAAGATGGTATCTCATTGTTGTTTTGACTTGCATCTCTCTAATGGCTAATGATCATGAGCATTTCTTTATATGTTTGTTGGCAACCTGAATATCCTCCTTGGAGAAGTGTATATTCATGTCTCCTGCCCATTTTTGAATTGAATTATTTGTCTTTTTGTTATTGAGATGTTGGAGTTTTCTAAAAATAAGTCCCTTGTCAGATATGTCATTGACAAATATTTTTTCCCAATCTGTAGGTTCTCTTTTGACTCTTTTGGAGAAGTCTTTGGAAAGATATAAAAATTTAATTTTTAGATGGTCCCATTCATCTAGTTTCTCTTCTGCTGTTTGTGTATTTTGGGTTATGCTTGATAGTCTATTTACGCCATATATTAGCAAGCAAGGCAACCATTGCCATGCAGTCAGAGCTGACGCATAGTGACCACTCCTTGGGTTTCTGAGGCGGTATTACTATGGAAGTAATTGCCCAACCTTCCTCCCGGGGAGTGGGTCATGGGTTTGAACCACCAGCCTTCTGGTTAGCAGTTAAGTGCCTTAGGCACTACGCTACCAGAGCTCCCCATATGTTGTTGTTGTTAGAGCCCCTAAATTTACCCTCAGTTTTTCCTTGAGGAACTTTATAGTTCTAGGTTTCACATCTAGTCTTTGATCCATCTGGAGTTAGTTTTTGTGTATGGTGTGAGGTACAGATCTTGTTTCATTTTTCTGAAAATGGATCTCCAGTTTTGCCAGCACCATTTATTAAAC